>NC_073734.1:19784009-20115650 GCF_023634155.1 Falco peregrinus
TGAGGACATGAAAACCTATTCAAACCCTATTATTTAGTGCATCATCAGGCTAGCACCATCTTCACACCATGTTAAAGTCGTAGCATGGAGCTTCTGCGCAGTAGCCACTGCTGTCTGTTGCCTCCAGGATTTACAGCCCATCACCCACCTCCCCCCGATGCCCCGTGAGCTGTGCACAGACACTCTCTGAAAGGTAACTAAAAAATGCGCAACCATGACATGAGACGTAAAATAATATTTAACTATTCACCCATAAAAAAAAAAAAAAAATGATGACTGTAAAGACTTAAAAGTTAATCAGCAAAGCAGAGAGCACAGACCTGTGGGCAGGAACCAGCGTCAGGGCTGCGCTGGCAGTGGCGCCGCAGCTGCAAAATCCCAACTGAGTCCTAAATGTCTAATTTTATAAAGCGTCCGCCACCACTTGAAAGGTTCTGTATAGAGCCAAATGTCACGGATCTGAGCCACCAGAGCATCGTTCCGTTTGGTATGACTTAATTTTGAGATTAATTTTTCTTGGTACCACAAATTATTAAAAATAGTGGTGATAACAGCCACCATTCCTGCTGGGAAAGTCCAACACAGGCCAGACTGCCACTGTTGATTTAAACCTTGAATTTAGTAATCTGCTGAAGTAATCAAAGAAAAATCAGAAATAAGAAAACTCTGAAAATAATCTCTCTTTCTAGCACAACTAGTTCCTATAAATGAATAATTATAACCTTCCAGAATTACTTGTATGTTTTGTATTAAAGATGACAATAAACATGTTCATAACAATAACAAGGGCTTGTTTTAATAGACCGTTCCAGGCGTTAAACACATTAATGACCCATGAAATAACTGTTTCATCTGCAACACATTAAACAATGTTGTTATAACATTGTATTAATTGAAAACCTACTGCATTCTCTCTAGATAGGAGATTACAGACTGGGTATTAAAAGAGAGATTTACAAATAAGTTTCTTTGTAAAGGAAAATTAAACATATAAATTAGAGGGATGCAGTCAGGTGAGTAGTGAATTAACCGTCTTTTGCAAATTTTAAAGCAACTTTTCCAGCTTTCATTCTTGCAACCTTCTGTTAATCTAATCATTTAAAGTTAATTAGTAATTTGGGAATTTAAATTACTAAAAAAAATGTAGACCTTTAAGTAAAAGGCACCACTGTTCTGAAACATTAATATTTCTGTTGAATGCAGCCTTAATAAGCTCAAATTTGTAACTCAGCTCTCTAAAGCCACATCGAGCCATTTATTTCAGAAGTCTCTTCTTGAAATAAAAGCAATAGTCACCATCACGCCTTTGAGCACAATGCCACTCCTAAGTAGTAATGTAATTAAAGATGAGCATATTCCACTATGAATTAGCCTTATCTGCATAGAATCCTGAATGCAGTGACAGCACTGTAACAATTATAAAATATAAACAGGCTCAAATCTTCATCAAATAGGAAACACATTTCCTCTAGCGGCATAAGTAATATAGGGAGCAATATATGTAAAATTATCAGTCTGTTTTTGTAACATCTGTACTTTTTTGAATAAAAGAAAAAAATCAGACTGAAAAGAGACAATTATTTTACTGTCTGTTTCTTAGATATCAGAAAGAGAATTTTGAAATTCATCAAAGCTAACCTTCTGTTATGTACAACAGGCTAAGCTGAAAAGAATGTTAACAAGTTCAATTTTCATTCAATCAGCACTACTGCTCTCTGAAATGTTTCATTGCAGGAAAGAAATAAAAATAATCTATATGGTAATTATGAGGATGAATCCCCCAGTAACTTTCAGCTACATGAAAGGTCAGTTCTATTCAAGATATTTTATCAGTCCCCTGCACATACTCCTGTCCTGTCATTTTAAATCTGAACAGCATTTTATTTTCCCATTTACAGCTACCTGCAGAATTAAGTACTTAAGCCAAATAAGAAAAAAAAAAAAAAAAAAAAAAAAAAAAGAAACGTTGAATGCTGGCAAAGGCTATAATAGCATGGAGATAAATCGTTCAGCTGCTCTCTCTCAAGCCTCTGGGGCTGCAGATTTTTCTTCTCCTGGTGCACTGTGGGTATTCAAAACTTGTTCAACATGATTTCATTTCATTTCAGGCACTGCCTGAGAAAACTAAATTACAGAATCAATCATACAGAAGGTCAGAGTGAGACTTCATTACAAGTATTGCATGCTTGCATGAATATCTTTCATTTATGACTGACCCAATATGTCACAATAGCTGTCTAGTAAAAATAATCCACTTTCTGAAATTGATGTACTACTGATGTCAATGCTACTCAGCAGGCTGGGCAGATTAGAGAGAGGTGTTAAAAAAAGGAACCCTCAGGAGCACAAGTTGTAGTTTTATAGAATTGCCACAGTTTGCAGATTAAAATAATTTTTCTATGGGCAGCTCAACAGAAAAGAGAGCATTAATATAAAATATTGGCGGTTGATTTTTAATGAGGATACCGCTGTTGATTTCTACTTATTTACATTCAGGTATTTATGGGGATAATATTTGCATCATGTAAATCCATGTGTTCTTTGAAGTCAAATGTACATCAACACTCCATTTTTCAGTGACTCATTTCTGAACATCAGGATTTCATTTGCATATTACTAAAATCTTAAAATTACTCTAACTGCCTCCATTTTCTCTCCTCTTTTTGCTGCTGTTGTCTGTTTTTGAATGGAGACAAATGTGTTTAAGCAAGATGAATGTGTTGTGTTCGTTGCCAATAATAATGAAGTTAATCAGCATAGTGGCAAATTGTCACTCTTTCCATAGTATGTATATCTTAATAGTATGACTAATTGTTAACTCATCAATATGATCTTTTAATAATTGCTAGGCCACACTTATGCTGAGAATAAATATCTTTCTTGCACCGTGAATGATTTTTTCACTATAATAATATACAAAGAACGTGTTAAAAAGAGAATTATTCCTTTTGGGGGTTTTTGTGGGTTTTGGATATTTTGTTTGGTGGGAGGGTTTTTTGGCCTTCCTGTGGGAAATATGTGAGATCCTTGCAGAAGTATTACGAGGTAGCTAGCCAACTCCATACCCTAAGGGAGACATAGGAAAACCTTGACATAACCTATTTTTAACCATGCCTCCAGCGATTCTGCATTCAAGTTTATAGGTGAACATGTCAGGTAGTACATAGAAAAAAGCCAAAGACACACAGTATTAATCATAATTCTGTCCAAGCCCATTTCATTTTTTCAACATTTGTGATTTAAAATCTCATGACATTTCTTCAAGGTGAAATTCTCCTACTGGACTTTTCAACAGAGTAGGACTATATTCATCCAAATTAAATATTGCTTACAGTAAAGCTCTCTAATGCTTCACAAGATAACCAATAAACTCAACGCAGTTCATATTAAAAGAATTTAAGTTTGTATTCAGCTAAAGAAGCTTTAGTGATTAGCAATACACTATTAATAAAGCCTTTAAATAAGACTATCCTTGTATCGCTGGATAAGAACATTGTTCTGTAAGTGTATACGAACATCGTAATTATTTTACAACCCCATCTTTAGTTCTTTCAGATATAGTAAATTCAATTGACCATGAAATGAAATTTCATAGTCAAAATGCCTCCTTTACATTTTTTTATTGCTGCAATAAAGTTTTTATAGCTCCAAGGCAAGGTAACTCATGAAACGTCTAATTTAAAGATGAATTCTAATATTATTAATAAATATTTACCAGTTTAATAAAGTGCACGTTTTTCACATAAAATATGATAGAATGTTTTCATTTTCTATTTTTGAAATACAGATTAACTGCTGGAAAATTTGAGTACTAGAGAGCTATGTGAGTTAGGGGAAACCTACGCAAGGACCCTCTGCTAATGTTTTTTGACTTCCTGAAGCTACCCAGCATTTATGAGTGGAAGAGAACAAGGCTACTGAGTAAAAATACAATAGCAGGGGCCGCTCCATCTCACAGTATAAAACAAATCAAGCAGCTGTGAGGAAGAGTGACACACGAACCTCCCTGTATGGCTCCCCTGTATCAAATCACACTATTCCTCATCAATTCTCTGCAGCAAAACTACACACAAGTTCCCAGCCCACAGCTCTGAGCTGGCAATCACCCTAGAAAATACCACTGGACTACTGGGATAAGAAGTCATGAGTTTCTCTAGATCTTCTCTTTGGCCTATACGGGAAGAAATTCTTACCACCAAAGTCAGTGTAAAAGATGCCATTAATTTCTACATTGCACAGTCCAGAAAAAAAGGAAAAGATGTAATGCCTCTCATCCAGAGCAAGAAGAGGTGAGAGAATGCCTCTTCTGGCTGGCACTGCTGGGGTGGCAGCATCATCAAAGAATCACATTTGGTGAAAGGATGCAAAATTAAAAGACAAAACTGGGCTAGGTTACAAACTGCTTGATAACACTGAGGGGATTGTCACACATGTAACACAACACTGATCCAGCCTATATGTACACACTCCATTACTTTAGTTTTGGGGCACAACATTCCTGGCTCTTATGTGTTTTTTTTTTTAACTCTGATCTTTCTTTAATATTCACCCAACGTGTCCAGTGCATACAAAATCCCATGCAAAATGGGATCCGAAAAGAAGTACCATATCCTCCAAGGCTTCTTTTTAGGCAGTGTCTGCTTTGTACCTATGGAATTACTGAATTCTGTACCTCCTCAGTAGTGAGCAGTTTGTACTTAATTCTGTATTAGTGCTAGCTACACTTTGTGACCTCCAAGGTATATTAAAATTTGCAGCAAAGCCAGGAGCCTGCAGAATTCATATTTGCTGCATGTTGATTTGTAAATCTTTAATTAATTTTCACTTGCCAGAATAATAAAAAAGAAAAAAAAATTATATGAAATTATAACATGACAACACGATGACCTTTATTACTGTCCTGCAGTAAATCTCCATTTTCACTACACCAAGTTTAGAAAAAGGTCCAATATAAAACAGCTAATCAGAAAAAAATAGTCAGCGTAAAAAATCTGTTCAAGCTAAACATTCACTCTGTCTTCAATATGCAATACAGAAACTAATTCTAATTGTAACCACCGAGTTTAAAATGCTAAGTATGATAAACTGACTCACAGCTGTGTCTCATCACTGCGAGTACGAACATTACTGCACAAATCTTTGAGAAACCCAAGCAGGGAGATCCCCCAAAGCTGAAAGGGAAACACAACATGAAAGCGGAAACTGCACTGTATAGCCTCCCACTGAGATCACAGCCACACAGCCTGTATGGATTCTGGAGAAGACTCCGTAAGGCCTTGGCTTTGATTGTTCTAATTAACAGGAATGATCACTGGAATTAGCCTGTCGCAGGCACTCAGCCCTTCCCCACATCCTGATCATCCCTCCCCTTTCCAGAGGGCTCAGAAATAGCCCAACCTGCCCCAGCCTCTATGGTCAACAACAGCAATGGACAGAACAAAGTTTTCTTATTGCCTGGTATTTCTGAGTATTGTCAAGGTAATACATCCCTATCGCTTCTATTATGAGTTTAATTTAAAATAAATAAATAAATAAATTACCACTTATAAAGATTTAGCCCATAGAATATACAGAATATAGGGAAATACGTGTTTTTTTTACTGCTGGCATACTGTTTCTGGCACTTTTTCTGAGCTACTCTCAACCCTGCACTTCCAAAATACCCTGATGGCTTTCACATGTGGGTCCAAGAGTTGAAATACACACAAGCAATTTCTTCTCAGTGCTGTCGTTCACCCTAGCCAACACAATGGTCTTTCAACTCTTGGTGCCAGTGTCAACTGTGCAACACATTTTTGAACTTCAGCAGCACTTGGGACGCAGATGCTGCCAATGGACATGGGCTTCCAAGTCCATTCCCAAAATTAAAAATCTTTGTTTATAAAGCCTGTCTGCTTCTTCACAAGAGATCTGTTAACAGACCGTATAACATTGCACCGTACATTAACAGCCATGTTTATCTTCCTGAATCCACCAATCCCAAACCCTTCACCATTTGCCAACTGCCTTAGGGAACTGAATAATAGCAGATCATTGTTTGCTGTGTAACACTGACAACACGTGTCATCATTCATACAGAATACATCTGCACACAACACAGAACATTAGCAAATGCTTAGTCAGGCTACAACACCAAGAAATAATACAGACCTTCTGAGAGGTCAATTAAAACTAGAGATGACACAAATCTACATTACTCTGCTTTGACAGACAGTATTAGGCAACAGAATCACACAAAGAACCGGACCTACCATATGCAATCCATTGCTGTGGATGACACCGTCTTGCTCCACGAGATTTCGGGATATTGTAATAGAGGGAAGATCCAAGCTCTGGGGGGGAAACTGAGGTGTAAATTCATTTCCTTGTACAGGCAGCTGGTCACCAAGGCCCTGAAAGGGCAGCAGTATATCTGCCATCCCCAGTGCAGGGTCTGACTCGGGCGGGGGGGTAATGGGTGGGATTTCGAACTCCTCGTCCCCAAGGCTTGGCGTATGGAACGTCTGCTAGAAAAGGACAGGACAAGGCAAACCACGTTAGGGCACACCGCTCTCGGCAACGACCTCCGGACCCGAGGTCCAAACCTTTCCCAAATGCAAACTCTATACGCCACAAAATTTTTGTGTATGCTGAAGAGGTTTGTGGATCATTCTGATTAAAGATTTAAGTCTCATTATCATATGGTTTTAATGGAGTATCAGTATTAACAGTTTTTTAATGTGTACTTAATTAGCAACATCTGTCTGTTGTTAGTCTGAATATCAGCTACATTGGATTTGGCTGTATAACAAATTGCCAGTTTATTGATATGTTCGTAAAAGAGCACAAACAGCTTACATTACTCTCATGCTTCATAAAATACTGACAATTTTGTAACGCCCGCACACACACACCCATTAATTCAGCACTGACCATTTCACATCTTTTGTTTCCTTTTTATCCACTAATAAACATGAAATATAGTAATTCTGGTCTTCATTTCTTTTCGTTTCCATCCCAAAAGTACAATGCACCCTTTTAAACGAGGCTTGTAATTTGGAGCAGAGACACGTATGCAAGAGTGAGGGTGATTACAGCAGCTTCCAGTGCTTTCTGAAGCAAGCCAGCTTTGTTTGAACAGTAGGTTTGTTATGAACTAAACACCTGTTAAGATGCCTTGAGCAAAACATTTACTGCCAGTTATCTTCAGGGTTTGTGCGTGTTTGTACGTGTGCATGTGCCTGTCAAAGATAATCTTTATTCAAGTAGAGTCTGTATCTGGCTTCAACATTGCTGACTTTTCTTTGGGAAACAAATGAGCTATGCTTATTCAAATTTCTTGCGAGTTAAATGAACTTTCATATATTATTTCAGGTCCACTGCTACTTAATAATAGAAATTCAGTGCTTGAAATTAGGCCATTTTAAAGGTACCCAAATCAGAACTGTCTTGATCAAATTGGGCAGTTGGCAGTCCTAAAATAGGCACCCTTGTCTTGTTCTGGACATGCAAGGCTGCTCTGAGATTTGTTTGTTTGCGTTAGTTCAGGATTCGAGTTGGGGGCTGGCGGGGGGGGGGGGGGCGGAATTGTTTTATGTATTATTTACATTGTTTGAAAGAGTGACTTAATGCCAGTTAATTTAAAAATGATAAGTTCAGTGAAAGATCTCATTAACTGCTGCAAATTGTCATCCTTCAAACTGTTAATGATGATATAAATTAATAACCGCTTGAGAGAAGATGGAAACTGAAACACAAGAAAAACCTTTGCTTGCATATAGAACCTGTCAGCTGTCATTATTGGTCTCACACCAGAAATGATGAGGTCCCAGATTGCTGCAGTCTGCAGCACCCTCCGAGTCTGCCGAAACCCTCCCTATCTTGCTCCAACTGCAAGACTGTAACTTAATTCTGGATGGGAAAGCTGGGCCTGGATTAGGGAGACGTTTGACTTCCCCGCTGCTATATTACAAAAGGTGTGAATTTTTCTTCCTGTGGACCCCGTAGTTCACAAACACAAAGGATGGATTGGCCAGGAGAAGTGGTTGGCTAATGAACGTAACCCTATGGCTGCATTTGCAGTTATTTTGGCACTAATGTGGTCTAGTAACAGATGCAACTGTAATTTGTGACTCATTTGCTACCCCATTACTGCTTAATGAAATCTAACATATCACATTAACAATACGGATAAACACTCATTCTTGATATGTGGCATTTGGCTGTTTTCATTACCACTGTAATTAACACTTGAAATATTATTTCAATAAATATTTAAGGTGCTTTAAAATGGGTCATAGTAATCATGACATAGAGACAGAAAACATAAAGCAAACGTGTGGTTTCTAAGCCTGAATGTGCTCTAGGATTACACTCTTAAGGCATTATTTACTGGAATAAAATGGGCTTCTAGTTTAGCAGCGCTCAGGCCCAAAATCACAGCGAGAAAGCTGCATTCATGTTAATGTAAAAACACTGTAATTAAATACATTGTAATGCAGTAATTGTAAAGTTAGGTTCACGCTTTAATGCGAACGCTAACACTTAATCATATTTTTATTCCTTGTTCAAGCAAAAGGGTTCACTGAAATCAGTATTATTATAGTACATTTGAACCTCTCTTTACTTGACATATTCATGAGATAGTAGTAATTATAAGAACTGGGTCTTTTTTTCCCCATCTAACAGAATAACTCTAGGACAGCTGTATAAATATATAACACAGCTAGATAATAATACAATATTTTACTTAGAAAAGTAGCATTTGTCTTCATACTTATAGCTTGCTACAAAAGGGAGAGTAAACTGATGGAAACCTTCACATTTTTTTAAATGTGAATTTAATTCTCACAATATAACTTATCCAAACATGTATATATCTTTTTGTAAAAACATATAAGGGACCTAAGACTGAAGATAAAATAGATGTAATCTAAGAAGAAAGCAAGCCCCAGAGTGAAGTAGTCTTAAATCCAAATCACTGGGCTATTCAGTCTGTAAAAAGAGCCTGAATACTATGCAATTTGGGATTGCAGAAAGGTGCTGTTATGACCAAAAGATGGTATAACATTTGTGGGATTTATATTAACAATCACATTTTTCAAAGTTATAAATATTTGAAAAGTTAATATCTTACATATTTAAAAAAAAAAAATGTGTGCATGTTTAAATGCCATCTGTACTGAAATGTTTAAAACATTTGTTCCTTTTGATAAAAATGCAAATCTGGAGAACTGTTGTATCAACATATAACAGCCAATGTCTGACACGGTGAATTATCACAGCTGGAATTAAATTGTCTCTGAACAGCTGCTGGCAGCAGAGCTTTCATCAATGTTTGATTCAAATGTAGGAAAGAAATTCTACAGAAAGAAACATCATGTTGTCATTACAGATGGGGTTTGTGTTCATTATCACAAATAACACTGGAGCTAGTGCCAAACAATATTCCCTTATCTAAGCAGTCTTGCTGGGTAAAAAGAGATGGTGACCACTGTATAAATGATTTATAAAATACGACTCTTAATTCTAACCTTCATATTTATTGTTATACCTTTCTGCCTATTTTCTCTGAGATGGATTTTTTTTTTTTTTTTAAAGTGCACAAGAACATCTGCAACTGCATCACCACTTACAACATGTACAATCAAGGCTGCCCAGTTTTCTAACCTTTCCTCATGTTGGGAAGATATTTATGGCATGCGCCCTATACAAACCATCAGGTTTTGTTCTCCGTATTGCTATGCACGTGACTAGGCGGTGCATCTTACACTTTCCATCCTTCCCTTTGGAATAAAGGTTTTTAGCGCTGTGGGGTTTTAGCAATAAGTGTTTGTGCCTGGAGCTGGGGTTGGTATTAGCAGGCTGACAGTCTGTTAACTGGCTGTATGGCAGGGCCACTGTAACAAACACACGGTGACGGCAGCTGCCATACTTTCCTCCTGTTTCCATTCTCAAAGGCAGGGATCAAATACACCAGGCTCCGCAGCCCAGCCAGCCTCCACCAGCTCGGCCATGGGTTTGTTCTTGATCCTGGTCAGAAGTTTCCTTCATGCAACACATACACCTCCTGCAACAAAGCTGGTTTTTGTTTTCTAGCTTACATGAGTATTAAGAACCCAAATTAAAACGTTTATATCTATAACAGAAATCAGTGTATTAGCTAGTAACGACTATTACTAAGCTTGCTTTCAAAATGTACACCTACTGTGCCTTTTATTTGTTTCCTTCTGTTTATAATTTTTTTCATACACAAAGCAGATTTGTTTCTATTGACATGCTATGTAAGTAACAGCCTTACGGACAGCTAAATTGACTAGTAATGGAGAGCTGTCAGGTTATTTTCTTTCTCATTAAAGTCTTTATTTTGTGCTCCATAAAACACACAGAAATTCGGCACTTCACTCTTCATCCATTCAAAGTCTGTTAAATTATCACAGCAAACAGCAGAACATGAGCATAGATAAAAAAGAAAAACATCTACCTCATTTGCAGCAAGAAACGCATTATTTGCCTCTGCCATGTTCATGTAGTTGTTATTGTTTCCAAACTGAAAGAAAAATAAATATTTGGATTTTAATGTATGCCACAACAAACTTTTCTTTACCCCCTCACTGGCATAGAAAAAGTTGAAAAAACCCTAACAAAAACAAAACAACAAACAGATAAGATGTAACTTTGCAGATGTCCTTTGAAGTCAGTACTAGACTGGAGTCAACCTTATTATTATTATTATTGTTGTTGTTACATACTCTGCACCCCCAGGTCTGTACATGGTAGATATCCAAGCGTATCTCTTCAAATTTCTTTGTCCATGTAGCAAAGCCACCCCACAGACCTAGAGGTGACTTTGGAAATTAAGTGTCCATTAGAAAGAGAATATTCTCCCAAAAAGATATTTCGACTCTACTACATCTTTCCTGGCACACATTACAATATTTCTGCAGATGATCCTGATCCAGAGGATTGCTGCAGCTAGAAGTAGCTGGCATATTACTATTCCAAGTAGACCTGGTTTTAAAGAGATGAAGGTCAATAAGGGGAAGAAGGAGAATCTGCAGCATTGTTCTTAAAATCCCATTCTTTCCACAAAATTAAAAAGCCAAGCAATCCCCTTTGTCTATCTTTCATTCCAGCTGAGCTCCCACACCCCCAGTGGATATTAACACCAGAAGACTTTGCAAATCAGAGAAACTATCACACTGAGACCTTGAGATCTACCTGGGGTGGAGGGGGCTGAGCACCCACCTGCTCCTGCCGAGGTGCATCTCCCCTCACACAGGAGTGATCTGAAATGATCCTCCCGGATGCCACAGAGTCATTTCCTCCATATTCTCAACTCTGAACATTTGTTGAAGACGACAAGTACTTTTGCTTTTACAGACTGAGCATAGAATTGAAAGATTATCAGCATTTGGTTAATTGGTTCATTAGTGAGCCTTATTCCTTCAAACGGCACTTCCAAAAAGCAGGTAGCCTGGTAACTTTCTGCGGGTGGTCCCTGCACAGGCAGACACCTTTGCTTTTGCTTCAAGGAACAGACACCATGCCTGTTACGCTGCTACCACTAAAAACTAAATCACAAGCCTTCACATTTTCCCATTTCTATTATCAGGCACAGTGCACGCTGCAACGTAAGAGTAGCAAATCAGAGAAATGTCCCTGTGCTGTCCCTGCAATGCCCTGCCACGTCATTGCTGCTAGAGCCACATTCTTCCCTTAACTCCCATTTTCAAGTTCCGTACAGCAAATTTTTCAGGAAGGCTTTGTTTTGTCTCAGCCGACCTGCCCCCCTGCCAAACCACAACAGCAAACACCACCAGCATAAGCTCTGCAACAAGTGCATGAGGATGGGTAACGATGCACTTGCACAGACTCTTCTTTCCAAGCAGGAAAGGCCGTTGTGCTTTCCGAGCGGCTGACCCTATCCAGAAAGGAAAACCACTTTGCTCCAGCTCAATTCTCCTGCAGTACTTGGTGCAAGACTGTTTGTAGCAGGGAAGTGTTTCAGACCTTGACTCTCCCCAGGTTCCTCCAGCATCCTAGAGCAGTGGAGGGGCCAGAGCGATCCTTTCAAGAAAGGCTCTTTCCCTGAAAACTCCAAAATCCATTTCTGAAAATAAGACCAAAAATCAAAAGGAGGAAAAACAAAAAAAAAAAAAAAAGAAAAGAAAAAAAGGGAGGAAACTATAGTGATAGAGGATGCAAGAAGGAAGACGGACACAAAGAACTGAGTCTCGTGTACCTGATGAATTGTCTGATTGACGAAAGAGGACATCAACAAAATCAGAAAACAATCATGCGGAAGAAGGAATATGAGATGAGATCCCTCTTTCTGAAGTATGAAATTCCATTTGTGTACTTAACATGCTGAATCTTTCAACCTATATCACATGTTAAGCAACCGAGGTCTAAACACAATATGTAGGCTGCCTCGTAGCTATTAAAACTCTGTTATCCCCAGCTATGCAGATACTCAAGCAATGTCATCCATTTTTAAAAGCCCAGATGTCACCCATTTTTGGAGATTAAAAAATTCAAATAAAATTGCACATTCAAATTACTGTTTTGGCACATAAGGATACGTGTGTGCAGATTTGTTGCACAAAGACATGGTACTTCAGCGCAACAGTGAGATCAACAGGATAGATTTTTTTCATCTCGGTTAGTGGCAAACTAAGAAGTATTTATACTAAAAACTCAAACGTCTTCAATAGAGCTGTTCTTTCTACTGTAACAAAAAAAAAATAAATAAATAATGATAATCAAGCTTTCAAATTTTACCTAAGTGCAAAGGTACAATAGGCAAGTATAGCTCCAACATTGGATAAATAAGTGGGAGCAAACCCCATCCTATTTTAATGAGCTTAGCATCCTAGGGGCTCCAGTGCCTCAAAATGGAAATGTAGCTGATTTTTACCTTGAGGAGTAAAATTCGACATTGTTTTGATCTACGTGTATTCCTCATGCCACAGCTACTGCTGTTCCGGTTGCCAAGTGGTTCTCTTCCTTTTTGGTTTATTTAAGTAAGACAATAAGGAAAGTGACAACATAATTTTCCGTTTTATTAGGACTGCGGAAGGAAATGATGTAACGAGGAAAGTCAAAGCTAAAAGTTACAAGTACATATCCTTAGATACGTTCTGTTCTTGGGCTACCGCATTTAAGACCCTATCTGTCGTGTGTGACTCGGGCACTGAGGTCAGAACCCAGCATATTTAGGCTTCTGTTGGAATGGATGGTAACTAAAAAATATTTAAATTTATTTTTTTGTCTCTGAGTTAGAAATCCATTGAAGGCACGCAACAATTATCAGTGAGTACTTCTAAGATTAAACTTCCTTATTATCTAATGGTACCTATAACAACAAAAGAAAATAAAATGGTTATTATCTTAAGGACCTAAACAATTCAAAAAACAAATTAAGCTTAGAGTGAAATAAGAACTGGGTTAGAAATCCTCTTCTGAACAGTTAGTCTGCGAATGTAATTACTGAAGAAACTACAGCTAATCAGCTGTGAATTGTATCCATTAATTAGTATTTGCCCTGGAGAAATGAGAAAAATCAGTAACAATGTTAACACTGCAATGCACTGATGAGTACTGAAACACAGGGCCCTCAGCATTTAGTCAAGCAGGTGGCTCCAACGGTCCAAGTAATTTAAAAAGCTCTCACCTGAAGTGCAGAGCTGGAATTACAAAGCACTTCTTGCATATCTTTGTATCTATATAAGGCTATAATTAATGGCTTTTAATTTAGAAACACTTTGTGATCAGCTGGGAACAGTTATAAATCATTCTAAATAGAACAAGGGGTTCTTGTCTATTTTAGTAAAATAATTTGGGAAAGATGTTATTTGTGAAATAACTCTTGTTGCAGTCAACAGTTTCTCCATTTATTTTCCAAATTATTTTCTCGAATTTCTCCAATTATTTTCTAAAGGATCCCTTGCTCAGACCCCTCACAAACATCTCAGAGCATTGCTGTAGTTGACAGCAGGCACTCAAAAGAAAGGCGACATCCAGCAATTTGGTCTGCCCAGGTATACTCCTGAGGGGTCCCCCCTGCTGGGTTTCCCTGGGACAGAGAGCAGCACCTAGTCCAGTTATTTTTGTGTTTTGTGGTGGTGTTGGGATGCTTCGCAAATGACCTAGCCATAGCAATTACTGAGGTTTTGCATAAACTTTTGAATCTAAAGATCTCAGAGCACCCTTGCTCCGTACCAATGAAAGAATAAAATCTTTTCACTGGCAACACATACCACTGCTTTACAAACTACTACTTGTTTCCTTTGATCTCAGGAGTTCAAACGCCATCTCAGGTTTTGATAAATATATTAAGCGTAAGTACCATAACCTACTGCCACAGCAAACCCATGGACACTGCAGGCATATGCCAATTTTAGTAAATGGACTGCAGGCAAACAAAACCTCTTCTGAACTTGTTATGAATCACAGTTTTGATTCTTCATGCAAATCAGTGCATTAAAACTACGACAGTTCAGCCTTTTATACTACAAGGGCACTTGAATCTTGGCCCCGCTGAAATCTGTTGGAATCGACATAGAGACTGTAACAAGAGAGACTGGATGCTTGCTTACTAATACCTCATATAAAGAACGTCAAGAAAATCGATTCTTTCTTAAATAGCTTGTTGAAGCTCTTCTTTTAGCTTTGACTACCAAACCTAGAGCCCAACACCTAGTCTTGTTCATCTTTTCTAGGAAGGGTGTGTATTTGCAATGCTAAGGGAAAATTCACGCCCTCTACTCCTTCCCAACACACGCCCTCGTGAAGACCAAACCAACTCCTGCCCAGGACCGGGGATACAAAAACTGTATTGCTGCCCCACTTGTACAAACGGCAAGTTTTCAAAGACCAAACCTCCTAGGCCAGACGTTACGATACCTGTTTGCAAATCAAGGGATCAGCCACTCTAAGTCAGCACCGCACAACGCTGCTTGCATTTTCAGGCTCCCCTTTGCACTCACCAGAGCTTAAAAATTGGTTGGTCATGAAAGCTCCGGCTACTGAACAGTAGTTTTAAGAAAGAAGTCTGATATGATGAACATCACAGAAAACCTGGGCAGTCTGGGATAAAAAAGATCAGTGATTAAATGTCCACAGAGTCTGAATTCTTACTGGGGAAAAAAAACAAAAAACCCCACAAAAAACCAAACAAACAAAAAAACCCCACCAAACTTCAGAAAATCTCAAAAGGTTAAATAGTGACTCCTGTCTGGGCTCTACTTTTGCAACTGTGATGAGTCAAAAGGCACAGCAAGAAATAAAACAAGCAAAAGAGTTTACGCGACACAACCATAACATTAAAAAAAAACGTAGAAAATAAAGCAAATAACTGATTTTGAAGGTGTTATGGACACAGAGAATACCATTTTGAACCTATAAAAGTTAATGGGAATGTTGCAACTGACTTTAATGGAGAAATTATTTCACTTACAACATTCAGTCATTCGTATTTATTGCAACTGTCTACATTTCAGTCTTTAAATCCACTCAATCATGGTGCAACTCTAACTTGAAAAACATTAGAACTCACAGCCATTATTCATTTCCTAAAAAGAGCAAATACAGAAATACTTATTTTAAAACCAGACATAGAGGAACCAGACTTTTATCTGAGCATCTCAATGGAACAAAACTGAAATTTTTAAATACTAGTATTTTTATGCTCAACATTAAAACTAGATTCCTCAGGCTAATACATTAGATGTTCTAAATAATTCTTTTTATAACATTTCTGCTTAATTTAATAGTGCAACCACAAGGATGAAAACTATTGGAAGGGTTAGGGAATACCACCAAAACCACAGAATGTGAATAAATGTCCCAAATGAAAAAGTCAAACAAAATAGGAACAGGAATGAAACACATTTTATCATCTTCTCATAACTAATCCTGAGACTTAAATTTTGCTTAACAGGAATGACTGTAATTCTGTACTCAAAGACTACATATCATAAATGAGAGAAAGAATAAAAAAATTAAGTTATTACACAATCCACACACACCCTTTTTTAAAGAAAGCCATATCCCAACCCTTACTGCAAACCAGAATTCAGGCTGAGTTATCACAACACTAACAGACCTTTCATAATTATTGGTTACTGTTTAGTCAAAATACACATTTAAAAGTTTCTCTCGGGATATTATCTCCAGACAAAAATCTCACTGGCTTGATGCTGGGCTCCTATCCACAGAACCAGCTCTGTCACAGCACTACATATCCACTCACATATGTATTTTAGATAGTTACACATCCAAATTCTATCACTTCTGATGCCAATTTATTGCTTATGGAAAATGGCAGCCTCAACTGATCACATTTCCAGTATTCCTGCAATAAAATTAGAAACATATTTTTAAAAATATGGCCATTAATAAAATCATTATTTTATGGTGTAAGCTTGCTCATATTTTTTTTTATGTAGAATAATATCTACTTGCACAAATATATATTATGGCAAGGATCTCATTTCTATCTTCATATTTGGCAAATTAATTCCTCTGAGGTTACACTATCCTTATGAGTAAAAAGAAAGATAACGATCCCAAAAGATGTAATTACAGACCAAAACTAAATTACTTTGCAGGTCTAACTACTGTATCTTAATAATTTCACTGCAGAACATCTTCACTGCATTTGGGCAGATTTGATTTTGCAGCCTGACCAATAATTACAGCTCCGGCAAATACAATGTCTGATAAGGACATCAATTAAAAATGAGCATTGTGTTATTTTTTTTTTTTAAAAAAAATTCATCATGTTCACAGCCTGCCTGATTGAATGAAATGCCAAATTAAATTAATGGAGATTGCTAAGTCTAGCTGGCTGGTGGGGAACCATGCAGAAAGTGGGACAGCACAGACAATAAACTGTCTGTAATTAAAAGATGAGAGCTGGACTAATGCTACTTCAGCCTGATTACTCCAAACAAAACAATATACACTAAAATTACTCTGGCAACAGAAGTAGATGGAGTGGGAGGAGGGTTGGGAGAAAGGTGGGTGTTGTCTTTTTTTTCTTTAAAATAGTATCAACTATCACCATCTATGAACAGCAGTGTCCTCCCCAGATGTATTAAGTTAAATATTATTTTTTTTCTCATCAGGAAACACAATTTATTTTCTCAATGAACAACATAAAAATAACAGGCAAGAATTCTCCGGTCATTTCTGTTCTAGATGGATATCCAGCTAATCTCTGTAGCGGCTTTACTTTTAAGCATGATGTGTTCATAGCAGGAGCAGAGTGTTCTTTTCTGGAAAAGAAAGTCCTTCACGACAGTTTCAATCCTTCAGAAGCAGTAGGTGGCATTCATATTGTTTTACAAAATACAAGTTTTCTGTTTTATTTTTACTACTAGAAACAACGAGGCAGATTTTAGCAGCTACTTCACGGATACAATACCACTTAAAATGTTGGGGATTTGTACTATCCTAAGTGAATGAAGCATATTTTACAACTTCGTAAATAAAGAAGTAATTTTATCTCAGAGCGCATGCAAAATGGTACCTTCAATTTTGACGCTACGTGGCCACCCACTGAAATGTCTGTATTCCTCTGGCAGCACGCTAACGTGTTGAAAGAAGGAGCAGGCACTGCCAAACGCAAGAAGTATTATTTACCATAGACAAGATGCAGCTACTGGAGGTTAAGGACTGAGCCGCTGAGTATGAAGGAGATGTGGTTGGGCCATTTGGGGCAGCCTCTGACCAAACAGAGTCAGCAGATAAGGTATCGCGGTTACATCAAAGATCAAACCACTACATGTGTGCGCACCAGGGTATGGATACACGCACAGAGACAATGCTTTTGTCAGCAAAAGGTAAAATTTTTGAAGAATTTCATGAAGTACTGGACCACCAGGCAGCATGTATTATATATGTCAAGTTTTTCATTATATATGTCAAGTTTTTCAACCTTTCCATTCATGTTCCTACAGCAAATTTATAATGGTTATTAAAGGATAGTGCAATAGAAATCAGCTTTTTGAGACATATTACAGTATTATTCTTATTTTCAGCAAATAACATCTGGAAGCAGGTTTATTTCCTGCTAGGTTCTACCTACAAATTTTATAGGAAAGAACTTCACGTACATGTGAAAAACTGCCTGAGCAGTGTTAGCCTCGGTGACTTTGGCCACCAGAACTTACTACACAATTAATTCTCCCTGCTTCTTCCACATCAAGATTCTCTAACACATCATAAGAGGATCCTGCAATAACCAGGAGGAAATGCAGACCCCACTGAAAACAAAAGGAGTTTCTATAGGGGATTTCACACCAGAAAGCTTCATTAGCTTAAGAACACATCGCTGATGAACAGCTAGCCAACAACAGACAGGAGCACAACGTGTAAAAATGAATGTAGCTAAGTACCCGGTTTTGCAGTCACATCTCCAAAGCTGAATTTTAGGCAAATGAATAATCTCATTAGAGGTTCATTAATTATTGAATCTGTACATAAGTGTCTGTACAGTCATACATTTGACAACCTTTTGATATTTAAAAACTGAAAAGCCTTTAATTCAGGGGACCATTTAGGTTCCAATTTTTGAGTCTTCAGCATCTGCCACCCTAATTGTTATGTATATGTTCATATACATGTGTCTATCTATGCGTGTATATACATATACACACATTCTCTACTTTTTGCTTAGAGCCAAAAAGATCTCAGTGGGATAAAATACTTGAGCGAGATGGTAAAGAAAAATTCATTCATATATCCTCAAACCTCCATCAGACACACTGTTTGCAGACAGTACAGATTTAAAAGTTTTAGGAAAGCAATTAGAATGAAAACATTTGCAGTTACTTTAAAAGCTTTCAGCCAGCAAATAAAAAACTTTGACAATAACAATAAAAAGCACTGACTTAATCTCTCAGATTCCAGCCAAACTCTTTAATATGAACTTCTTCAGTGAATTCCACGGCCAAACCCAGTAACTGAATGATATTTTGCAAAGTGTGATACCGCACAAGCGTTAGGAACAGAAATGAAAGGAATATTTAATGGTCTCATGTTAGACATTTTCAGATCTCTTAAGAAGGATACAGCCTACAAAAGTTTTTATATGCAAGAACTTTATATGAATATGCACAGCATTATTATTCTGTTGACTATGGTCAAGGCAATTCAATACATACCATTTTTTTAATGCTACTTGCTCCACATTTAAATGCATAAATAGTAAAAGGTGGTCCAAAGTGCACTCCTGGTCCTAATTTTTATACAAGATTAAGGTGTTATATAATTAGTCTGAATCTTGACAGTTCTCTCCAAGACAAACATAGCAAATACCTTGCTGTCACATGTTCAAAGAGTCTCAATTTACCATTTTGGCTCTTTGTAGACGAGAATGGGTTCTCCATTCTGCCCACACTGCCTTCAAAGGCAGTAAAACGGAGAATCAAACATGGATTCTGGGCAGACCTCTGCACACACCTACATACACCAAGGCTACTTTTCCTCTGGACAAGGCTAATACAAATACCAAACTCAGATCAACCCACCAAGTTTTACATAAAAAAGATTCTACAAGATCTACAGATGTTACTTCAAAGAGTTTTGAGTATCACTGCACCCTGTTGTTGCCTGAAACTTAAAATACAGGAAGAGTCCCAGTGTTAAGATAAACCCATTCAGTAGCAAAGCCAAGGAGAGGCCAGTGTGATTTAAGCATTTGTTTAAAAATATACAAATATTTAAAGAACATGTTTTCTTTCTTTGCTTTCTAACCCAGAGACGTTTGTGGTGATGAATCACAAAATGATTTTTGTGATCGCTCTCATGAGCCCGTACTTGTTGCTGGAATAAACCAGATTAGACATGTACGTCATGGAAGGAATATACTGCTAAAATGGAGAAAGAACTTATACGGCTAAGTCTCTTATTTATATATATTTTTCTAGAACTTTGTAGCAATTTGAATTTCAGATGAGAAAGGTCTTCTCAAATACGCAGTTCACAGCATCCATTCAATGTACGTATTTTATGAGTTACATTTCTCTGAACAGCTCACATTACACATAGGATCTTATTTCTGATGACATCAGAGGACAGATGGCGATTAAATGATGCTTTTTTCCACAACTGCTCTAACGAACTGAAGAAAGGGTAAAGCACAATTGCTCCCTTTCTGTGGCCCTGTAAGAGGGTGGAAATGTCTCTATTCTCCATGACATTTTCCAAATGGAAGAAGACCAGCAGCCTCTCAGAATGGCCTCAACACGTGGTACTGCAAGATAACTTGCAAGAAAGACCCAAAGCAAACCTGTGGACCCGATTCTGGGGCCACCCCTCCAATCTACCTTCCCACGCCCCTCCGGGTTGCGACAGGCACACCGATGCCAGCTCCTGGTGCCATGACTGGAGGCTGCAGGCCCATGCCCTGCTCGGTGACCGGAGCCCTCCAGCACACATGAGACCTGAAAGCCAGCAAGGTCCCATGAGAGAGCAGCCCCATGCCACCTCCTGCCATAACACACCAAGGTCACTATTAAGGGTCCTTCTTCAGCGCCCCCTCAGCAGGGGTATTAGACAACCCTACACCTCTATCCGAGTATCCTTTTGGCCCCAACCATTTATTTTTAACTGCTATAAGGAGAATTTTTATAGTTTTTTTAGGGGGAAATGCATAAATACGGAACTGGTTTTGCCATATGAACATTTCTGTTTCACATTCCTCTCCGAGGCATTAAGTTCATACAACCAAGGTGTTAATAATTTCCAACACCCCCCCTTTATTTTATATAAACTGTCTAAGCATTGAATCTAAGCATTTCTTAACGTAACGAGAGCATTTTATTCTAAGAATCCCAAGAAATAGTTTTATATCACTATATTCAAGATTACTGCAACATTTTCTCACACAAATTTAAAGTGATGTGATTATACTGCAATTGGGCTGTAAGTAGCTTTTCTTAGAATCTTATATCAAATTTCACTCACTCCAGTGAAAATTGTAAATTCCATTCTAGACTATGATTCAGCTCTACTACACTAGCAAATTATATCAAGTTTTAAATATAAAATTGATAGAGAAAGGGTGAAGCAGATGTAGACATTTTATAATAATCATAACGGAGGATCAGTCAAGACACTTTCAGGCTAAAATCAGTACATGCATAAAATCTTAAATATCCCAACTCTCAGACAGGTTGATACTGTGGGTGCCTGTGATTTTTTCTGAAATTAAATACTTTCCACTTTAGAAATACTAATCATAATCAAATAGAAAAAATAGCATTTCTTTAAAATCTATATTAACTCTACTTCACCACATGGCAGGCCGTACGAAGCACGCGGTCTCTTGCAAAGCCAGCCTGTAGGACGTAACTCCACTCTCATTACACACACATCCATGAGAAACAGAGGAAAGCCACCCAGCAGGACACCGACTCTAGCACCAGAGTCTGTGATGGCCACTCTCAACCAAAGCTCTAAGCCGCAGCATGCAGTAAGCAATGCCCTTCCACGAGGGAAGCACTGGTGAGGCTCAAGGAATTCATACACTCTCCTTGCAAAAGCAGGAGTTGTGTGAGATGACTGACAGGCACGAGAATTGGGAATTTTCCTCAGGTGAAAATGTTCTCCAATTTAGAAAAATTCTGCATGCCAATATAATATAGATTATAGACGCATTTTGGAAACAGGCACATAATGCATTGTTTCCTGCTGTCTCTTTATGTTCCATCGACCTTAAACCTGGAGGATTTCTCCACTATTTTTAGTTGGGCCTGGATTACAAATCCCACAGCAGAGAGGCCTCTGGAGAGTCTTCAGCAACAACTAACTTTATTTAAACATGCAAGATTGAATTGGATGCAATGCTCTGCAATAACAGTAGAGAAGATTTAAATTTAAGAGTGAAATAATCCCTGATGCTAGCTTGTATTCCTAATTTATGCCACTGAGACTAATCAAGCTTAATTTATCTATCTTTAGCTTCCCACTGTTTCATTCCAACCTAAAGGCAACGTTTTGGGCAGCAGAAACTTTATTTTGTAGGTGAGTAACCTACTTTAATTGCATTTTCATCCATTACTACAGTCTAGCATTTTCTTCACTTAATTGGGTCACTGTATTTCTTCTTGTAAGTGGGCACAGAAATTACTTCTGATATTGATTGCAGCCCCTGAGGTTCTGCTGAGAGTTTAGGACACACAAAGGGTACACGGCAAATTCCATTTATGATGAGTGAAATGAAGGAAATTTCAAAACCTTCACTCCCGGTAATAAAAAACAAAACAAAACAAAACAAAACAAAACAACCATGAAAATCCTCATGTTAGAATACTGAAATCTTATATTAGGCAAATTAATGCCAGTTAAGAAGAATCTGGTTGCTCTGTTTACAATATTATTTCAAACGCACCCTGACCGATAGCCTATCAAATGCAGGGCTGGCAATACCTAGTGCTGTATGAAAGCTCTGCCCTCTCAAGTCTTCAGGTGATCTTCAGCACTGATATTTCAAAATACAAACAACTAATTAGTGTTAAAATTAAATGCATATTAAAAGGCACACCAGGCATTTGAGTAATGTAATTTCTCCTCATAATTTTCAGATGCCATAAAAAACCCCATGTTTTTAAATATGACTAAAAATGGTAATAAAAGCTCTCTTGAAGCATCAAGTATTACCCTTCATGTCTTGATGTAAGCAAGCCTGAGCTCTGATACATGCAAATTCTTGAGTTTCTTTTCTTGCAGTATAAAAGACATCAGATCCTAGTGGCATTTCTGCTGCCAAGCTGTTCCACAGCTCACAACTCATGCTCTGAAAACATTCTCCCAATTTAGTGGACTGAGACAATTGAGTCTTGGGTTATTCATGCCAAAGATGTGTGAGAAGTTGAATACTTCTTAGTTGAATTTAAATAATCAGATTTAGCTTTAGTATGAATTCAAATTAGATGTATGAATTAGCTGTAATCTTGTCATGAACCTCTTCGTCTGAATGTTTGGAAACTATGTAAGATATTCCTAGGAATACCTGTTAATTACAAGACAGGTTAATAATTGGAGGTCAAACGGGAAAAGTCACAAGCTCATACTCATGTAGCACTCAAGTTTTCCTACCAGCTGATGGCATGATCAGGTCTACAGAAATATTTCCTCAGGTGTCTTGAAGACAGCCTTTTTTATACAGAAACCATCCTGATGGAAACAAATAATACATTCTACCATAACTGTGTGCTTCTGGCAGGCAGCTACCTGCTACAATTAGCTGCAAACTACTGGGAGTTCTTGCATTTTTATTTGACACCTTGAACCTTATCATTCCATCCCTCTTTTAAGTAGAAAATTTCCCAGAGATCAGAAATCTTTGTGTAGTAGAAGCAAGACCTGGACTCAGTGTACTTTCAGAAAATCCTATATATTTGGAGTTTGGGTTTTTTTCCAAATGCCCAGGGCTAAAGCTGCCTCATCACTAAATTATATTTCGGATCACATAACTTTAGCCAAGTTTTACGACACAGACTATCTTTATGTGATATCAAAGTTGGGTAAAATTTGAGAACTACTAATCCCACGTCCAGTTCTGGTGAGCAAGTAAAATGATGCAAAACCATGCAAGGGAGTATGAAACATGAAAATTGCTTTATATGTTCACAGTAAGAACAAATCACAGGAAATCCACAAGGTTGGTTGCTTCGTTGTCTGCAAAACTGGGGAGATTCTGCTCTACCATAAAACTTCTCAGTAATTTTTTCTACCTGAATTGGGAGACACTGCACACTGTTAGTGTGAACACAACGAAGGTGGCAGGAACAGAGGAATAGCATGGAATGTTCTGGCAGCTCTCTCGCCATCAAAAGAGGAAAATACCAACCAAGGGTGGGTAAATAACTAATTGGTCACAGTAAAAATGAAATGGTATTATAAATCATGACTTTCTCTTCATTTGTATAAGCTTTTAGAATTGTTTCTGATAACGTTTTGTTGTCCAGTGATTTTTACACTTCAAAATCCCCAGACTGAACAATCCTTAAGATAATGGTTTTGCCTTTAATTGCTTGCCTGATCTGCCCTGGAATTATTTCAACAGTTCTCCAGTGAAAGAGATTTCCTTCAAAAATCAAAACCAGGTTGCTCAATGGTATTTTCAAAACTTGTTAACAACATTAAAAATATATATGTATTTTAATGGGAGAACTGAGTTGTTAAATATCATAGAATCATCACCACAGAATGGGTTGTGTTGGAAGGGACCTTAAAGATCACCTCATTCCAACCCCACTGCCATAGGCAGGGACACCTTCGATTAGACCAGGTTGCTCAAAGCCCCATCCAACCCGATATACATAGTCTGGTTTTGAGAGGAATAAAATTATATACAAGTGTTATAAAATGATGTACAAGTGCTGGGTACTAGGAAGCACAGAAAGGGTGGAAGAAAGTTATCAGAGCAGGATAACAGAAATCAGCTTATCTGAAAGATAAGGAAAAGATAAACTGAAAACTGGTATGAGAAAAGGTAAGAAAATAACCTTTGAGGAAAAAGTAACACGTAACAAAGGGGAGTTATTCAAAATTAAAAGAAAAAAGATTTAGAAGTTTGTAGTATCTTGTAAACTATGATTTTGAGAGCATCTAGAAGCAATTCAAAGCATACGTATTTATATAAACTGTCACATAGTCATTTTTTTATTTTTTGAAAAACCAGACAGCTTGTAACAGTGAATACGAAATTTAACTTAAATCTCACAATTCCAGACCACTAGCAGTTCTACAGAAAAAGGTCTTTTGCCATCATCTCCTATACAATCTTATGGTTTTGCCTTCCCAACAGCATGGAACAGCTGTCCACACCCAAGCTCACATACATCCATGGAAAATTCTGGGTAACATGTCACGACGATCCTTCAAACATCTCCATGCGAGACCTTCCTTACCACCACTGAAACCAATAACGACAGATTACAGGTGACTCAAGAATCTCTTCCAGTGCTACAATCACACCTTCATCCAACCATACATACAAGCCACTGGTTACAAGAAACACCTCCGTTTCTAGATACATATGCCAAAACCCCCGCATTGCTCATAAAACCAAAATACAAACAATAAATTGTGTAAGAGTCACCTAGGAAGATCAGCAATCTGCAGTGGTACTTACCAGGCAGAAGAACGGTGAAGGGTTGTTTGCTAACATAAATCAGGCTGTACCATTTGATTCAGATGGTGGCGGTGGTTGTGTGCTATATTCCAGTAACTGGAATATCATCTTTAGCTAAACTAGCTACTATAAAAAAATAAAAGGGCTATCAATTTTCATGTCAACATATAAATATATCATCTTCTGAGACAAGAAGAAAGTTTCTGCCATGTTGTAATACTTAACCATGCACAAATGAAAAGGTAGTAAAGAGCGAGCGAGGGTGCAGATATTGATTACATTCCTTACAGAGATGTACACTAAATTGAAAGACTACCCCATCTCTGTGAATATGGCAAGTCTCTATAAACCCTTCACCGTTCTCAAATGCAAATTCTCTCTCTGCTGTGCACTCCTCATACGTCTTGCTCTGTAAACATAAATTTGGGGAAAGTCAGGCCCCTTTCCGGTCTCTTCATCCCCTCAGAAGCACAAACTGTGCTGCTGCCTCAGCAACCTCTGATCCTTCAGAGAGAGATAGAATGGTGTTCAGCTCGTGAATATCACAGCACTTGAACCTCATCAATGGATTTTTTTTTTATTATCAGAACCTAAAAATGGCAATTTCACACATTCTCCTCACACCAGAAGCTCCTGGGTCATCTAAACAGCGTTGTCAACACTTAGAATGATCATCAACAACAACGAAGGAGACTTCCAGCATCTCCAGCTTCCATAAAATGGTCATCATCAGGATTCAATTTCAGCTATCAGCAGCAGTGAGAATCAAACCAATGGGCATTCCAGGGACTCAAAGTCACGATGTTGGCACTGCCACCTGCAGCCATGCTGTCAAGTGGCCACAAGTTCCGGAGATCTCATTATGCATCATGCTTCAAACCTCCACCTACTTATTTGTTTAGGTTTTTGCTTTTTAATTCAGTATCCCTTTGCTTATGTTGATACAATTGTTTCTAAGGTCCCACTGCAAAAATGAAATACTGAACTCATTAGGATTTGGGGAGGAAAGTGCAATTACGGTTTCTTTTTCATCTGGGGCAGGAATGAAGAGCGGCAGAAGGAGCCCCTTAAGCTAGCCAAAATGACCAACATGGCACATTATGAAATCACACCTTTATTTACCAATGGCAATAGTCAAATTTTCAGTAATAATCACCTTGCTGGCTACAGGGGACTGTTTAAGAAAAACCACCTTTTACACAGAAGCTGAGTCATTAGAAAACTGGCCTGGAAGGGACATGCGGGACATTTGCAAAACTTATTTACTCATCGAAGTACGTCAGATATCCACAAAAACCACTCCTGACCAAGGAATAAAATGCATATGACCTAATGGAAGCAGTGATGATTAAGATTTATATAACCAGTAGATAAATTATGCTTTGCTGTCGTGCACTACCTAGAAGCTTATGGGCCAGAAGCAGGATTAGTTCAGGACAAGGGAAATTATACATGTAAGAGTTAAAGCTTAAGAAAAAAGATCTGGCTTATATCAAGTTGACGCTTCAGATAAGAGACTGCATTATAACAGGTTATAGTTGCAAAAATAATTTTGATTGGCATATCATTTATACTAACTACTGCTTGGAACCCACCCAGAATATGCAGCATACTATAAACTGTTAGGAAATATATCTGTGTATTGTTCAATATTTACAATGTGCTTTATTTTGAAAATATAAAACCTGGCAGAAAAACATAGAGTATTAAAAATAGTCCTACTTAAAAAGAATCCCCTTTTCCCTATAAAAAGAAGTATTTCACTAACGGCAGTTTATAATTTTGTTCAAAAATGCTCACAGTGAAGCTAAATAAACTTTCAATGGGAAAAATTTGATTGCTTTGTTCAGCTGCTCAAACAGATTTCTATCTCTACTTATTTGCATATTTCTGAATATTCCCTTTCAGGCCCACACCATTTTTGTTAGCAAAATCAATTTTCTGTTGGACAAAAAGTGAGATTTGGTCTAATGATTTTAAGCTTTTAAATAAACATGAACCGAATGGTGTAAAGAGCTCTCCTTTTAAGACAAGATCCTGGCTGTTTGGAAAGAAAAGAATTCTTTGCATTCACAGATATCCATTGACAGTATCAGATTTTAACATGAAGAGAGGAAAAAAAACCATACAAGTGCAAAACAAAAAGAGCTGCAACCTAATTATGTAGCTACAACACAGCCTGATACTGCGTTTATTTTTAAGGAACATTGTGTACACATGTCCATATACAAAATGCAAGAAACACTAAACTATGATGTAAAAGCTTTATTATTGATTTTCCAAAGCTCAAATAATACTCATGCTTATGAAATAGTTTCCTCTGCACCTGAAGAGAAGGACTGTTCTAAAAAACAACAGTTCTGCAGAATCTGAGCAAACACCAACCAAATGCGATTTTTTCTAGGTCTGTTCAGCTCTGCTAATAGTTATTGTTTGCACAACTGTAACTAAGTACATTACCAACTAGTTGTTCAATCTATATAAATTTAAGAAACACACAGCGCCAAGGAGTGACTCATATATCAGTCTAT
This sequence comes from Falco peregrinus, assembly GCF_023634155.1. Classification (NCBI taxonomy): domain Eukaryota; kingdom Metazoa; phylum Chordata; class Aves; order Falconiformes; family Falconidae; genus Falco; species Falco peregrinus. The sequence goes on from NC_073734.1 coordinate 19,811,670, forward strand.
TATATGCTACAGAGCTGACTGTATTAAACAAATCACTTTCCCTACAGCTGAAGAATAGAAGCTATATACAGAGCAGAGGTTATTGTCTAATTTAAATCTTGGCTCCCTTCCCAGAGCTGTACAAGATTCCAATTTGTGGAAATGTTACTCTCTGCTACTGCCAGAAAGGCTACAGAAAATGGTATTGGGTGCCTTCCAGAAATATGTCTGCAAAATGCCAATCAACAAGTCACTAAAGATTAACAGTATGACTGTACCAAATTAATTTAAATTATAGAAACATATGGCTAGAATGTTTGCACTGCACTTAACACAACACCTGCTTCACAAACAGCTAAGTTTCCTTCCACAGTATTAAATAATATATGTCAAACACCTTGAACCCGATTCCTATAAATGGGAAAAAAATCAGTTAATAAACAGTAACCAGGGGTTACCACTATTAGCTACAAGCCACCATTCTGTAACTGTTAGATTCCTTGTTTATTTAAAATTTTACACCCACCCAGATTAAGTGGTCTTTTCCCATCATAGAAAAGTCATTAGCAACAACAGAAATGAAGAAAAAATATGACAGAAACAAAATCTTTATATTCCATTTTAGAAATCTAAAATTGGAAGTTGATTTTGCTAAAATGGTTCCAGTCTTACAACAGTCCTTCAAACACAGTGCTCTTCTGTCTTTTTTAATAGAGGCAGATATATACATGTGTATAAAGTTGACATTCTTTAGCAAAAGCCACTCCCGAAAGGCACTATAAGCTCATGAAAAGTTAGAAGATTTACAACCACAGACCACAAGTAGAATATTTTATATTTTTGTGATGTGGCTTTTCCATTATTTTTATAAAATTCCAGTATATATGATCATGTCATCAAATTAAAAAATATTTTTTAAAAACAGTGATGGTCCTAGAAATATTTACACATTAGTGAATGCCATATTTCGGCTGAAGAGTAAGGGAGCTGTTTTATGTTTCTCTCCACTGCTTTTCTATTATTGCCTAGCTAATGGAAATACATCAAACAAATGTTCTACAAGAGCAATAAATATTAAAGTTGACCTATCCATCTGGAAGAAATGAGAACAATACTGCTCACTTTTAGCCCAAATATGACACTGATAAATGAAGCTGTGAGATTCCATCACACTTTCAGCAACCTGGGCTAAGCACCCACCACGTGATTCTTGTACCAGCAATTTTCTCCATTCATCTTCATTAGGCAGTCACTTGACCTGCCTCCTAACATCCCTGTCAAATTTGAACCTTCAGGGGGCTTGTTGTACTTCTAACAATGTACTCTAAAAGCTCTATTCCCTTTTGGAAAAAAACTCAGATGAACATAAAAGAATATATGAGCCATTCCTTCTGGAGAGAGAACCATATACTAGTCGTGATTAAAAAAAGGAGATGGCAGCACGGTATGAGTGACTGTGGGAACAGTAGCGTTCTTACAGCCCAGAACCCACACCACAGCCCAGCAGAGAGCACAAGTGGGCAAAGCAATCATGCTTTTGGCCACTGAAAGACAATTACAGGTTCAAATGAGAATGTATGCAACCTCTTGCCACAAACCAGACACCCTCCATCTCCTCCCTCAATCGCTGCTCCAAGCAAGCTGGGACAAGCAGCCATAGCATTCTTAACTTAACACGATAAGAGCTCTTCATCACATTACCAGTTTTACATTACACCCCCATTATTTTCTTTTTCAACAGTATAATAATAACAGCACTGATTCGATTATTCTGTAATAGTGAAAATGAATACCAATTCAATATGAATTTGCCAGTATAATAAAAAGCTTCTAACAGGATTCTTAGAGACCTCCTAGAAAGACTGTTTATAACTTTATGATCGCTTAGGGAAATCAGAAAGGCTAAAAGCACCAAAAGGTGTTAAGCTTTAGACATTACAACTATCACAGACATTCATGCAATTGCAATACCTTCGTTAGGGTAGATCTAAAATGTTTATCTGACAAACGTCGGATGTATTGACTCTGTTTTTCTATTGCACACAAGCTGCTTATCTTTCTTTTTTCAAAGAAGTCTTTAGAATTATAAATATTGTAGACTGTCATGGTAATGTAGCAATTAAAATACACCCACATAGATTTCTTTTAGGCAGTAAGTTCTTCAACCCTTTTTCATGCTGATCAGGTCTTACATGAGTGGTTCCATAGAGCTGCTAAGCACACCAGGGACTTACCCATCCAGGAAAACACTGCTGAATGCAAGTAAAGACCACAGAATCAAACAGAAAATATGTATGTACAATACCGAGGTAAGATGGATTTCACTGAGATCTCCAGAAAATGACCAGACTTCTTTTATACAAACCAAATAAGTCTTTTAACAAACAGATACTTCAGTCATGCTAAGTTGGATTTATAGCACTAAATTTTTTACTCTTTTTTTTTTTTTTTTTTTTTTTTTTAAAGCATCCAAACTGTATCTTACCAAGGGAAGACACAGAACATCTTATTTGTTATCATTATTTTACAGGGTTCTATGAGTATCAGAAACTATGCTGAAATACTGAAAATACTTCCAAAAGCGTGGACAAGAAAAATTAACAGGTGTGCAATGTACAATCAAGACCTGGCATAGGTGTATTTATGGTAAATACCTTAATTTCTTGGCTACAGAATGCATTACAGGTAGTAACTAAATAATCTCTGCTAAGGTGGTGCATTTTCCTCCACCACAGAAGGAATGCTTGTCTATAAGCTGGGATGCTGATCTGAAGTTCCTTTTAATCAGATGTTCTTACATCAGCATTAGAGCAATCACACCACACTCCCTGGTGACATTTTTGTCAGGCTTTTACAAGAGGACGGACAATTCACGGGAAAGCCGCTGGTGGCATTAGGTTTCACCTCAGCCAATCCAGCATTATGCTGGACTGGTATTATCTGCATGAGCACCCGTGTATCTGCACTAGCATCTGTGACTGCAAATGCCTTTACCAACACACCCTGAGCCTTCTCTTTGGAAGGAAAAAACTGGCTCCTCTTTCACTTGCTCATCTGAGATGCTGAAGATTTCAGGCCCTCTGCATTGCTTCCAAGTTCCAAGTTTGTCACTTTTCCTTCCCCGATGACACAGGCCTTGGCCATTCTCAAGAAGGAGCGAATGTCTCCATGATGACAGGGAGATCAAAAAACTTCACAAGTGGTTTTCACATCTGGTTCACTCTACGGCTGTTGCAGGCAGTTGATTCTCAACAGAAAGTGGCTTGGCAAGATCAGCTTGCAGATCCAGGGGTTCTCAAAACCAGCCACATGCCAATTACCTACCAATTCTCTTTGCCTGAGGCGATTTCTTCTAGAAAGATTAATATCAAGTTAACAATGAAACAAATGCTTTAAACGGAACCTCTGGTTCCAGCATGACAATGACTTTTCAGTATTTCACAGGATTCAGTTCCTGAACGAAGCCTGGTTGCAACAACATTAAAACAATTGTTTTGCCAAGGTTGGGAGCTAGAAAAATCAAAATGCTGAACAATGAAAGAGAGAGGCCCGAAGCAGTTTTCAGGGAACTTGTTGAAAAAACACAAGTGAGAGAAGAGATCTCAGCACAGCCCCAAAGATGATCCTACGTACAGCAAGAGACTTTCTGTTACACAAAAGTCTAAGGAGGCGAGTCACAGAACCTGAGGTCTCAGAAGACCTGATTAAGGGAAAAAAAAAAAAGCAATCATTTCATCTACTTCCAAGAAGCCATACATACACACACACACACACACACATAGGAGAATCCCTATATGCTAGAATTAAGAGGGGGGAAAAAGCCCAAGCAAACACCACCCATCCCAAGAAGTGAAGCTGAACATGAAGCAAAGCGGATTTTCACCTTAACTAGCTGATGTTTGCTGTGGAACGTTTCATCGAAAGTGATGATGATGTGTTATGATAATGTCAGCTTTACCATCACCATCGTCTGTCATGCCAGAATTATTCTATAGCTCTTGATTATGAAGTGGCTCTTCAATTCTTCAAGACTGAGTGACACTGAAGCAACCTGGAAAAGTATTTGCTGAACACCTTCAGCAAAAAAGAGGCAAAAGTATTCTATATTGCTTGAGTTAGGCTATGCATATGTTAGTGCGATATTCTAGTTGGAATTAGCCTTTGTCTGAGTAGAAACTTCAGTATGCAGCTGGAGCTTGCTAGCAGGCAACTCATCTTAAATTTCATTAACTTTTCTTTTACATTACTTTCCTAACTTCATTCAGAATGCCCTTTCAAATGCAGTTCAGCCATGAACTCCATCATTTATAGTGCAGCATTGTTCGTGTCAAGTCTTTGCAGCAGGGTTATCGCTACAGGTTAATGGATTTGTGTTCTGAGAAGCCATGATTAGAACAGGTTTACCAATAGTGACCTGTGTTCCACATTATACAGTGCAAAACACATCTAGCAGCATGATCGTTATCAACCGTCAAAAGAGATACTGAGAGCTGTGTGTATAGACAGCACTAAACTCAGATGGTTTTATTTACTCTATATAGGTATTCTGCGGTGGTTAAATTTGACATGTACAAATTGCTGAAGTGAAGATTTGCAAAATAACAGTATCTATCAATGCTAATGGCCTAGCTTAGAAAACGATGTGCAGAATTTCAAGCACAGCATGAATATGTAGTTAAAATATTTGTGGCACTTTAATGGACATTTTCATTAGCAAAGGTTATAACAATGGCAAAAATCTGAAATGTTATACAAGGTGTGAAGCTATTATAATGATTTGACAAAATTCAGAGAGATACATTCTTACCATTGGAGAAGACATTAAAAACTAAACCACTTCAACTCCCTTCCCAATGCAAATATTCCAGTAGAAATATCGAGAAGCACAAATACATAACTTCTCCTAAAGGCTCTGCAAGTTTTCTTGTCCTTTCTGTAATACCGTTTAAGCACTGTTCAGTACAAAGCAGTAGAAAACTTAAGCTGTCATGGCTTTTCTCTTCCTCTTTTTCATTATGATGCACAAGCTGACATCAAGGAGAAAAAACACACAAAACTCATATTTTAGGTGGACTATAGAGCTGCTTGCTATACTAGCGCAGGGCTTCCAAAATAGTGATTAGGAGAACATTTAATAGTAACTATCACATTAAAAAGAGTAAGTAGTACATATCCAGGGTAGAAGGCCAACTAATCACCCAGTGAACAGTAATGCTTGCTGTCAGAACATACAGCGCCTACAAGTGCAGGCTTGGACTTCCAAATCATTACGTATGCACAGCAACAGCCTCCCCTTGTTCAAAACTGGATTTTTACACATTGATTCTTTTAACAAATACAGTGATACCGCATTGTGATACTGAATCTGTTCAGTTATGAAATGTGCATCAATAAAAAAAGCTTGCAAGGAAAGACTTCGATGCCTAGGTTCAAAATTTAAGCACTTCATAGCAGTGCCTAGAAAGTCATTGACTTTACCTAAAAAGACATTGAGCTTTACCTCTAGCATGTTTCCAGTTCCTGCAGAGGAAAGAATTCTTTCCAATTTTAGTTCAGTATGCTTGGAACAACTTGGGCTAGAGGGAAGAGCAATTTCAGATGGTCTGCATCAGTCTCGTTCCCAGGTATGGCTTAGAGAGGCCCAGATTTTGACAACTGTTTGTCCCCTATTTCAGCTACCTGCAGGCAGGCACTCCCGCACTCCTCCACAGTAGCAATGACTACGTATTCCATGTACACAGCTTCTGTGGTCTACACAGCTGGGTTCTAACTATAATACTTTAAAATTCAAGTTCCTTTTTTTCTCCCCTCCCCAACAATCAGCCCTGAATCATCAAACCAGTTCGCTACGCCAGCTGTTTATTATGCTTAAAATTAAGAACCCCACACTGCCCTCCTTCCGAGGCAGTAATATATTTTCATCTGACACATGTTGTTCTCAGGATATAATTTCATTGAGCATCTCTTCCTCATTTAGTGTAGTAGCTTAATCTGCCTTAGTTCTTGTTACAGCTTGTTTAAACTGTTCTCAGATATTTTTTTTTCTACCTAACACCTATTACAGTGGCTATAATACTTCTGACATATGCTGTGCTAAGAGTTACTGATGATCTTTCCAGGATAAGTGCCACTGACATACTGTTTTCTGTAGTACTCATAACAGCAATTCTCTTTAGAAGGAGCTGATCAAAAGGTGCTGGAAAAGGTCCTTTGTCCCTTGAATATTCTGTTAACATGGAATTTCACTGCTGCCTCCACACAGCACACTCACCAGCTTTGAACAGAAGTGACTTGTTTATGACTTGCCAAGACAATAACTCCTTGAAACACAGTCTTCCAGATTTCCTGATATGAACCCGTCACAATGAAATAATGATCTCTGGTTTTATATTAATGACACCAACATAATAACCTCTGTGAAACAGGTAACTGCCCTAACTTTTGCTGTTACCACAGTTAGGTAAGTTGCCCTGAAGGCTGTATTTGCAAAGTCTGAAAGTTGTCACACCACTGGGCAATGTACTAACCATCACTTGCTCAATGAGATAGGGACAACTCAGCCCATTCCACTCAAATAAGCACTTTCAGCATTCTGTTCCGAATGCTGTTAGAGTATCTTCTTACATATAACCACACTATGTTAAAAAAGAATATATCATGACTAATGGAAAACTTGGGCATTCGCTGAACTGAAGCATCAGCCATATCAAATTGTTGTTACCCAGGCATCTACAGGCTGAAAAAGCCCAAGTTGTTATTGACTATGAAATATGGATTCTTTATTTTCAAACATCCAGATGCTACAAACTAAGCTGCCTTGAAAAAAGCTGTATTTTGAATGCCAAGAAAAGAACTTAATGCCATGTGATGCAAAACACACACTTCAGTGTTTTTCAGGAAAACATTCAAAAACATTACCTTTTTTGTAGGGCTTAGTGTATTAAGAAAGAAACATATGCAGAAGTTTTGATTTTCAAAATGTAATGTCTTTGCCTTTTACTGCTTAGATAGCTGGTAGTTCAGATATCTTTTTATTTTGGAAGAAATTACTTTGCACCTTATTGGATGGTAAGGTCTGTTCCTGAAAGCAGACGAGAAAAAGAAAATTAAGAGCACATAAACTAAACAATGTCCAGTCCAAGTAAAAGCACTTCACTAAAAGCACAAATACCCTAAGAAAAAACCCACTTTTCTAACTCAAATCTGTATGTCTATGTACGCTCATTTCAAGCTTTTTTTTAAACAATGGTACGTGTCATCATTTAAGTTTGAATCAAATCTGAAGGTGTCTCTATCCCTGAGCAATAACCAACAGGAACATATTCCTGTGATTTTTTTATTTTTATTTTTCTGGCACAGTAAGTTATTCTCACATCTGTTACGGCTGATTTGAAATCGTTACTCTTGGAAGACAGATTCTTTTATTTATTTCTTGAACACGATTCCCTGAAGAGTTCGAGAGGTCTCAGACACACTGATGGGGTAATGGCAGAAACCCCAACTTGTGCCAAGGGGCAGGGGGAAATAGTTCTGATGCTACGGTGCAATCTCCTGAGCCCAGGGAACTGTAACCAGCCTGGGGACTTTTACTGATTACAATCCAATTCCACTTTTTTTAATTTCTTCCCTGGAACCACCGATACACATGTAACAGTCTCAAGGGAGTTACCTATAGGTTTCTGCATCTTACTAGGAAAGGAAGGATGGAGTTACAGCTAAGAAAAGATATGTACAGTTCTTAATTCTGCCACCTGAGTCTGCATGACCTTGATCAACTTACTTAACTTCTCCATAACTCTCAGCCCTGAGCATCTAACAAAAAGAAGAAAGCTTCTAACATCACAGGGTATGGATTTTAGGTACCACTAAAACATACATAGGAAAACTTAAAGGACTGTTGTTCAAAGCCAAAGAGAATAAGCCAAAAGCACTAAAATCTATAAGGATAAATCAAGCTCCAAAATATAATCACCAAGCCATATGTTAACATCCAGTTGGGTATCAAATTAAGGAGCCAAAAAGGTGATAATGTTCATACAGCCTCTATTCATAGAAAACTGCCGATTAGAAACTAATTGTTGATATTTGCTTGTACTTCTGTTAAATAATGTTTGTCAGACAACCAAAAACAGCAACAGAAAGCCACACACTTACAGGTTGAACTAAGAGGTAGCAGTCTTTCTTTGGAGATACACTTAAGCAGCAAACAAATACCAGGGTAACAGGGGCACGTTTAAAACAGAGTCCCCTTCAGCTGGCTTAGGGCTCCATCTGCAAAACACTCTCTGTGATTCTTGCCTGCACAGAACTCGTAGGCATCCGAGTTCCCCAGCAGAAGCTACAGCCCTGAGTGAAAGCAGGAGTCACAACTGCAAAGCTTCTCTTTGATCTAGGTCCTGTCAAGCTGTGGTCTTCTCTTTGCCAGGCTTTCTGCAAACGGACGGCATTGGTGGCTGCCTGTAGAAACACAGGAACTTTTTCTAGGTATAAACACTTCTGAAAAAAATTGCAGGTTTCTATGGGCTTTAGGGAAAAGAACACTAAAGCAGAAATTTCTAAAGCTCACACTTTTGGATTTAGACACTTTCTGTCTAGACATCAGTCCTACATACTATGGTATAAACTTCTAAACCATTCAGGTTCCTAAATGACAGAATTGTTATTTGGTGAATTAGTCCTTGGCACTACAGGATCACAGACTGAAACAAGTGATCAGAAGGGACTGATAGATTTTATTCTGATAAATTATTTGAGCCAGCCAGATGAGTTAAGACTTTTTTTTTTCCTCATTAAAAGAGGACTGGACAATATTAGTGATATGAAGCTACTTTAGCTGTACGCATCATATTCACGTGCAACTCAGTACCTCCCCCTGCACATGCATATAACTGCACAGAGCAGCAACTGCTGCTGCTGCCCACAGTAGCACTGGAGAAAGCCAAGACTGAAGATTTATGTTCTTTAAATATTTGCTTAATTTTCTTGCATGGAGACTTTTTTCCATTATTCACCTTGATGATTTAAAATATAAGTTATACTGCTCCTGCACTTTGAGTAAGTGAATTGTATAAATGGTTCAGAGAGCTTAAGAATGGCTGCTCCCTCCAAGCCAACAATTAATGAATGTTAACACTGGTTTGTGATCACAGTCGATGTCCAAAGCCATTCCTTCCTGCTGGTAAGAATTCAGAACCCACTTCACTACCACTTAATCTAGTTTTATTCTGGTGTGAATTTGTTGGTTCCATTTTGATCTAGGCAGAACGTAAAGGTAGGTGTTTCCACTGCATAGCAAGTCATGAATGTTCAACGCGAGATAATCTTTGTACCTTAAACTACAACACTTGCATTATATATGCTATTTATTTACGTTAATCATGGCACAAGTGGCAGACTGATCGCACTGAGCCTGAAGCCAGCACTGACTTGCAGCCTTCCTGTAGCTGAAAACCAATGCCTTCCCGAGCTAGAAGCTTTCGCTTCACTCCTGTGAGCTAGATAAGGTGACACTGAAACTTCTGAAAGGTTGCCGAGGACAGAGGAAGAAATGGTAGAAACTGCTGTGCTGGAAAATTGCACTGCAATAGAATAAATCACAGGAGAGCCACAGGAGTTGCATTTTTCTCCTTTCCATTTTTGCTAAGAGAATGAGACAGAGGTTGGCCCACGAGACAGACTCCAGATCACCACATAAACTGTAGGCACTAATATTTGAGACTTATCAATTACCTTGATTACACTGTGCGTCATTCCTCTACCTAAAAAGAAGGCATCTAACAGCTGAAAACAATGTCCTGGTTTTAAAGATGCAAGAGGTTTGCAATTCGCATCTCTTCTAAACTGTGACTGTAAATATATTTGTTTTGACACTCTTTGCAACCACATTTGGAACTAATATTCAATGCAGAACCATTTATACTGCTTTAAATCATTGCCTTACAATGTCTGTTTTTGTATCAAACTACCTCACTGCAAAAGGAACATTGCAAAGAATTCTTCCCCAGAAAAAGAAAATCAGAAAGCACCAAAGATGCTACCTTTGCAAAAATACAGCATTCAGAGATTATAATTAGGTTTCTTTTCCAAGTATTTCAATGCATGCTGTTAACCTTCAACAACTGTGCATGAACCTTTTAATTAGCATGTTATCTTTGGTGCAATTAATATCTTGTACCTCATATGTTATCTTCAAATTAAAACTTTTACTATCTGAGCATTATTAATTAATCAATGCAAGTCTAAGAAGAAACAGACATAATTCAAGAGAAAGTCGGTGTTTTCAGAATGTCACAGCCACTGACATTTTAGAACAATTATTTAGCTTTCTCCAAATACTACAAGGCTGTTACCTTTCCCTTATGCTGTCTTCACAGAACATACACAAGTAATCATTTCATAAATTGCTTTACATCTGCAAACAATTTTTAGCGTTGCATTGTACAAAATATCCAAATATTGCAGGCAAGATAAAATTTTGGTAAAAAAGAAAAAAGAAATTTTTTTAAATCCTTAATAAACCCCTCAATACAGTCAAGAATCTTCCTCTCTATTAAGGCCTGTAGTAAAACATATAGACAGTAGCAGCAATTCAAAGTAAGAAGCAATGTGATTGTTTGACCCTGAAGATACCAATATAGACGAAGATCTTTTATAAGCCACTGTGCCAACTTGATTTACTGTAATGAATGAATAAATTCATAGCCTAATAGCTTGTCGCAATACGTTTGATTTGAGACATTAAAAGAGGAAATGATTTCAAAAGATGATTGTCCTTATAAAATACTTAAAAACCCCGGAAGATTTACAATTTTTCTGTCACATATCAGATTTAATAAAAGTAAACACAAACCAGCACAACGTGGCCAGTCTCCATCAACAAATAAAGCTATCTTTTTTAACAATAAATTCCCTGTGCTTAAACTAGAAACTGTCTCATGTCTGTTTATAAGCAAAGGACTCCATAATCTGTATTGCGCCAAAGGAAATTAGTGTATTCCCAAGAAAACACAACAGGAATCCATTGTAAAACATTATGCTTTCTTTAATTGGCTTAGAAAATGAAAAGCATGACCTAGAAACATTTAACAGATGAGATAAAGATTTTCTTAGAACTGCGGCACATCAGATTCTCAGTTTTATTCCACAATTACTTGATTCCATACAGCCTTAAACACGAAAATTTAGGACAACTAGGCAGCCACCTACCATACAGTATAGCTATCTGTATAATGACGTAAGCAGACTGCTATTCTAGTAATTTGACTTTGCAATTCCTCTTTTTAGTGTAATTATTCAGTTTTTGTTAACCCCATATAAATTAAAATACATATGTATATTGTTACAGTGTATCCACTTTAAAAAAAAAAAAAACAAAAAAAAACAACCAAAAAAACCCACCTGACACTCACAGAAAGAAGACATTCTGAGTCAAAACACCTGTGGATTTAAAAAAAAAAGAATTTGCTCCTACTTCCTACATCTTTATTCTACTATAATCATGAACAGAAAACAAAAATGTCAGTAGTGTCACAAGATGACTCATTAATATAAACTATAATTACACAGGATGGCAGTCAAACATGCTGATACACATTATGTATATCTACTTCATCTTTAACAACATGCATTACACACAGTCATAATCTGCACGAACGTATAGAAAAGTCCACGGTAGTGCCTAGGCAGGTCTCCCAGAGCCCTCCCCAGATAGCAATGTATTAAGCTTCAGAGCACTACCAGGAGGTCCCTATATGTTATCATCTCTATTTCCATAGAAAAAGTCAGTGAGGGACAGGCACAATAAACGGCTTGCCCAAGGTCATACAGCAATGTAATAACTGAAATGAGATTGGAACCCAAATGCCCTGACTTTTATTTTAACAAATACACAGTGTTTCTTCTCTTATAATAAAGGGCAGAAACAGAACATACATTATTGTAAGAGAGCACACTTGCTAGCTTGAAATAATCAGGTTTCATTAGTTTGTTTAGAAAAATCTTGAGCTATGTTTGGAACCATGGGACAAAAGAAGAATAATAGGATAAAAGACTAATAAAAGAACCACCACCAATTTGATAAGGAGTGAACTGGATTCGTAACACATCCACATCAATGTGAATCGGTGAATTTTTTTAAAAGGATACAATTGTTCAAGCATAAAGACTTTCACCAAAATTAGTATCTTTTACATTTCTTACCAAGAAACTAGACAGCTTTCACTAGATGTTCGTAATAAAATACAGAGGAATTCTGATGGTACTAGTATTAACATAATCTCTATCTAAATGCGTTTTCTTTAAAAAGTCACTTTCTTAATACATTAAGCCCTGAGAAATACATTTCCCTCTGAAATTACTCCATTCCATTCATGCCACAGGGAGAAATGCAAGTAGAATAGTCCAAACGAAGCCCTACTTGCTTAAACCATCCCTAGCAAAGCGCAGAATCCCAAGGTCGCATTAGTGCTGAATCACTCCTGCACGCACAGAACAGACTGGGATACTGCTAACTTTCAAACATCCCTAACCCATAAAAATGATGATCATGGCTTATTACAAATTACTACAGCACAAAAAATTACAGATTTTTTAACTACTGCTTAAATACAAATCTGTTTTAGATTGAAAGGGCAGAGAAGACATGGAAACCAAGGTAGAGAAACTCCGTACGTAACTGAAGGAACCAATGAGGTGTTTGAGCAGACCGCTGTTTTGGCCTTCCAAAAAAAGTTGTTGGGAAGCTCCAAACCACGCAAGACCCAGAACGACTCACCTCTCCCTGCTGTGTTCCTTGAGCACAGGACAACCTCCTCAAGATTCACAAATTGCAATGCTTTTCTCCAAATCCTCCTGTCTGGACATGTAACCATGAGTCTTTTTGCCAGGAGCAGCAAAGACAGGGATAAGCTTTATACTGTCACCTCCCACCTACCCACTAATGGTTTGCTTGTCTTTTTTTTTTTTTTTTTCCACATTTATTGACAAAATTGTCATTTTTACATATCTCAAGCTTTGAAATTCCAAAGAACTGCATTACAAAATATGGTAACTTCATCCAAACCACAGCTATGCCAGAAGTTACTGCTTTTACTGACCCACATATCAATTTTTCAATTCTTGCACTACTAAAATTACCACATACAGTAATTTAAAAGGCTAAAGTGTCTAAGCTTAAACAGAATATTGCTGAACTCTGGATAAATGATGGATGTCACATATTTTTAACTTTATAAAACTTCTGTGGTTAATTTGTAAACCTTTATTGTGGATTTTCCTTTCCAAGGACATGATGATTCTGATTAAGAAAAGAAATTCACAAAACTTCATAACAAAGACAATTTTCAATTACATTTAATAAATCTTTGGTATAAAGCTGAATAGCTGCTTATGCAGCTGAAGAGCACTAAACAATTAACTTAATGCTACTGAGCAAATGTCATTAACATTTCTTGAAGACTGGATGAATATTAGCTTTGTTGGTAAATGACATTTTGGATATTTAGGGCTTTATAAGAGTAGTTCATTTCTTTATACAGCAACAAATCTTCAGACAGTACTTCTGTCTGGTTGTAGAAAACTACAATTGATATCTTTTCCATATATACTTAACCTCCTACAGATTTATTTGATTCTCAATAATTACTATTCTCTGGTAAAAGGCATATGTTATTACAGCACACTGCACTCCCACAAGCTGTCCACTCAGTGTATTTTAATAAATCTCTGCCAAAGCTGTATAAATTTGATCCTGTTTAAATTTAATAAGGATCAGAATATATCAAAGCACAGATTCCCACGGGAGAAATAGATATTTTGCATAGTTATTGAGTGCCCTATTCATAAATACAATGTGTAAGACCTAGACCATCAACCTTGAATTAAAAAGAAAAAGAGATTAATGTGTGCAAAGCCAACTACTTCTTAAATAACTAGTGAAATTAGTGTTTAATAAAACATTTTTTCCCTATACTACTGTTAAAGACAGCAGCACTGCTACAGTTTTAATTTTAGCATTCTAATATGTAACCATTGGGTACGTGCAGTATAGAAATACCTTTTCAGATACCTTTTGCAGTACCTACGAAAGGACAAAGATCGCTAAACGTCACCAAATGTTTCTCTTTGGGTTATGCCTTATCCTTTTCTATTCAGTGGGACCGCTGCCTTAAGCAGAAAGCAGATCAGACGCAACCACGAGCCACAACTATTGCAGAGCTGGACAATGAAAAGCATGAATGTATTTCTGACATCAATTTTCTTCCTTTCCCTGGAAGGATGTCTAGAAAAGGAAGAAATTCTTCAATGCTCTATTAAGTCTCAGTAAATTTTGGTGATTTTACATAACACCCTACAAAATTTTATATTCTATTAGGTAGATCATTTCAGTGCTTGCTGTGGCAAAATACCAGGAGACATAACTATGCAAATCAATGCTGATCTAGCATCTTATGAAGAATTTTGAGGATCATTATCATAAACACAAATACCACATATTCCAAATACAAATACATTTATATAATTACTTCTTCATATTCCAATGTTTTCTTTTCTATTGTTGTTTTAAAGAAAAACTGTTTGCATGTAAGGGGGGAAAAAGCAAACACCTAAAAAACCACACTTCCACCAATACATCTAGAGGCCGCATCTGAGAGCTGCTAGTTACAGAAATGATTCATTAGTCTGTCACAGGAAAGCTGCATTCCTTATCACTGGTTTCTATTAATAATTGCGTATATAACTGCGTATACAACCTACCACTTTCAAAACAGCTCCACTTTCTTCCATCATCTTTGATGTTTACATGATAATAGGTACGGGGAAGAAATCAGACTATATTTATCCTGAATTAAAATTTATATTTTCAGAGTAAGAGCATCAAAGTCAAAAGACAAATCATTTTACATGGAGTAGAGATCTTTCCCAAGGGAGGAAGACAAATAAAAATGTACTAAATCAATTTGCCATTGTTTTACAAGTCAGCCACTGAGAATGAAATCACAGACAGCTGAAATTAATGGGAGTTTTGCCATTGACTTCAACAGGCCAAAGATGTCATCCTCAGTATTTTACTCTACACAGAAGCCTGATGTCGGAATTAGTACAGCTTTATGAAGTACAGTACAACATAATTCAATCCATCAAAGTGAAGCCAATCATATCATCACTCAATCATCATTCCTACTCACATCCATGGTAAGACTTATTCTTGTTTTCTTTTCCCTTTCCCATCGCAGAGGTGTTGGAGCTGGGAAAAAAACCTCAACCGTGTTTGTCAGCAATATTCCTTTACCCACTGTCAGTGTTACGTTGTTATGGTGAAAGCGCAGATGTAAAAATGAAGTTGAAAATTCAAATTATATCACTGAAAATATGTGGAAGCCGCAACACAGGCAGCATACCTTTGCCAGAATATATCCATCGAAATCATAGCATTTAAAACACAATTACTTTGAATTAAGATCAAACAGTATCATGATATAACTATTCATCCTGGGTAAACACATGGCTAGGTCTTTTATGTACCACCTGTGGCACGGGGTTACAATCTGTCTTCGTTTTCAAGAATTTTAGAAAATATTGCACATCTAATGGTGATGATGTGGGATCCATTTGTTAAAGAGATTCAGTGCTTAAGCACAAAGACGCCGAGTTAAGAGTACAGTGACTTAATTTCCTTGCTTTTACGGGTTTGTCTCTTTCAACTTTAATGTTATTTCAACAAAGTGCTTTGTGTTTATTATGGAGATATTCTGCTGTATTTCCCTTTTGTCAGTTCATGAAATTTTCAATATAACAAGAAAAAAACAGCTCAAATTCCTATTTTGAAAACCATACTGCCATTTTTATTCAGCCTGTATTTTAATATAGCATCAATATTTAACTACTTCATTAAATGAAGTGTGACTTTTATAGTGAAAATGTCAGTCTTTGCAGTTCATTAAATTCATTTAAAGTATAGCTGCTTGATTTTTTTTTCCTGAAGGAATAAAGGACTATTAACTGAAGACATAAACTTAGCATTAGCATTTACTTTTTTCCTTCAAATTAACATTCAAGATTTGTAACAGTCTTTACAAATTTAAGGAATTGTTTGTATCCTTTTGCATTATCCTTATTTTTATAATAGATGTCACTTTTATAGCATATACAACTGTTTATCACAGTTGGATATGACCAGTAGGATGTCACAGAGGATATTAACGTGTCACGTGCTATTATGAATCTGTAGAATTCTACAAGCAGTATTAAAAATACATTATTTTGAACTGTGGCATCTGGAAAAATAAACTATATATGATGTAAAATGTAATAACTCTTGGAATCCAACAGGGTTTATGAGTACTGTTTTTCTGTTTCATAAAACATTCTTTGATGAGTATCCTTTTTCAGGGAGGGTTTCTATTAACTAATACAAAAGAACACAGGGAAAACTCCATTTCCAGAGAGGTAGCACCATGTTTTTGCCAGATGTAAGAAATCTTGGTCCATATTCTCTAGGATGTCTGTGACTAACGTCTCTGAAGATGGAAAAGCTAATTATTTCTGATTAATAAATTAATGTGATTACAAAATACTTTAATGAGAATAAAAAAAGCTGCTTTTAAATGTACTCAGATATAAAAGTGGTGATACTTTTTTTTCAACCTACTATGCCTTTCAGTGTTTGGAGTAGATCTCAATGACAGTGAAATCTTTGGGTTTGGAGGACAATCATGAGCTTTTTTCAATTTTAGAGTTTGGGTCCAACCCCCCCTGCCCCCCAAACAAAGCAATTTGATTAGGCTACTCTCTTGTAGCTATGATCTGCATCACTACCATGATGATTCTCACACTTCCTATTCTCAGATTGCACTAAAACAGTCAATGCTTAATTTATTACAATACAGATGATGATTAGGGGGAGGGGTTTGGACATGGACATGTGACATTTTAAAGGGCTTCATTTTCATAACTATAATACCCATCCTCTGAAAATCAGATCTTTTTCTAGTGTCTTGAACGTAGAATCCAAAATACGCTACCACACGCAAACATTTTGGGTACCATTACATACCACAAAGATTGAGGCTGGAACCAGGACTTTTAAAAGTATTATTCAGTCCATGATTTTAAAGTTCACCATATTCCCCATTCCTCTCACACATGAGCACTTTAGCCTCCACGCAACCAGCAATCGGCATCAAACTAGAGAGGAAGAAGAAATGAAGAATGCAGTAATTAACACTTACTTACGTTAAAAGCTTCCTTTGACAAAGATTCTTCCATGAATGTTGTGCACAACAAAGTTTTATTTTCTGGGAAAACTACTTTACATCTCCAAATCTGTGCTAAACTACTGTGATTTATTCTTCTGTGTGTCAAAAGTAACAGGGTTTATAGGAAATTCTGGTGCCTGAACTACCTTCCTCTAAAGAGCACTACAGAGAATAAAAATTGAATTATCATGTGACTGCAATTCTGAAGAAAGAAAGAAGAAACTCTAAAACTTAATTATAGAAGCAACAGCCTAGTCACATATATAAAAAGCTAACAGGTACCAGTGAAACACATTCCAGACTGGAGTTTGAAAGAAAGTGTCTTTACACACTGTTATATTTCTACACTGTTAAATCTGCCAAACCAAACTGATGGGCTCCAACTTGCAATCCCTCACAGCAAGATTACATGGAGCTAAACAAAAATAATTTATTCTAGGATGTCATGAGTTAACATGCAACTATAAAGGGAGGAGTATCCAGCTGGCTATGTTAAATCTATATGCTCTAGACAGGTCACAATTATCAGCTCGCTCACACCAGTCCACACCTGCACACCTCACAGGACTGGGATCCCCAGCCTGGCTCTTCAACTTGGAAGCCAACCCTTCACCAGACGAGTTAAGATAGCTATCCTGAATATGAACCAAGTGCCCAGTTCTCCCACCGCGTGGACCTTCCAGGCAAAGGGTGAAACAATGCCGCTCTTCCAGAGGCATGTCTTTCTAAAATAGTACAGGGAGGATCTAGCTAATCTTTGCTGCCTATTCACCTGTGCAATCCTAGGAGCATTCTGGCTGGAAGGGACATCAGGAGGTCTCTTAATCAACCTCTGCTCAAAGCACAGGCCACACTAAAGTCAGGAATTGCTTGGGCTTTTCTTCAGTCAGGTCTTAAAAACTGCCAAGGATAGACACAACCCTTTTGGGCAACCTATTCCAATACCCCGTTACTTTCCATGTGATTTTTTCCCCCCTGTTATATCCAGTCTGAATATCTCACTTCAACTTGTGCCTGCCGCCTCCCATCCTCCCGCCAGGTACCCTTGTGAAGGGCCTGACTCCATCTCCTCGCAGGTACTGGGGCTGCTGTCGAGTCCCCTGAGTCCTCGCTTCCCCAGGCTGGACAAATCCCACTCCCTGAGCCTCTGCTCCCAGTGCAAGGGTGCCAGGGACTGACCGTCTTGCCAGCCCACCAGGAACTCGCTCCAGGTTGTTGATTTATGTTACTATCCACCAGGACCCACTGGTTCTTTTCAAGGGATCTGCTCCCCAGACAGTTCTCTCTCAAGCCAATACACAATAACAAGGTTTTCATACATTAGGCCAAGGATAAATGCACTGACATTGAACTTCAGGGCTCTGCCATGCTAAAAGTGCCTCGCAGGTCTCCCAGACCCTTTTTTAAAGTCCACTTTACAAGAAAGAAAAATTCCTTTTCCATTTTTTCTGCCCAGGTAAAATAATTACCAATATAACGGGCAAGCACAACAGATAAAATCCTACTGTTAGCATTAAGCAGCTGAAGTAGGAAGAATCATTATTTTGGATAACTGACACTTTAAAGAAAACTTACATCAGCTATAGCCACCTGCTTCAAAGTTTAACTCCAACAACAAAAGAACCCACACTTCAAAAAAGGACAAAGCTAGAACCCTCTTTAAAAAATTGCATACTGGTTTTTAATCACACTTTAATTGCACAGCATTACATACCTGTCCCAGGACACAGTAAGAAACAGCAGCAATGAAACTTGACAGTAAGATTTTTGCACTCAAACTGCCTTATAACCAAGCAGCAAATCTTTACGGGAGATTTCAGAGTTCAGTAATTCCCAAGAAATCATGCTGGAAACAATCAGACCTCTAGAAATGAGGCTACTGGTGTCCCAAAAGAGCCATCCAATTCATAAAACCTCAGAACTAGGAGGTATTTGCTTTTTTTTTTTTTTTTTAATTTTTTTGGACTTCTGAAATCAATCTACAGATTTCTTGAGCCTGAGACTCAAAACCAGTTCAACTGAATGACCGCTTCCAGCAACATCATCCCGCCACATCCAGAGCTGCAAATGAGATGCTTTCAAACAGGTCTATGATCTACCAGGTCTTGGACTACCGTACCACACGTTTGGGCCATCTCTTTTGTAAACAATAACTAAACTGATTCCACCCCAGTTGAAGAATTCTCAAGATACTGACTGTTGACATGCAGCTTCTGCTCAGTTCCACCCTTATTTAATGCAGCTTTTCAAAGAAAATGAATTGGAGGAAAGTTCAGGTTTATATACTCTAACCAGATGACTCTCTAGGAAGTCACCAGACATTATTTGTTTAAAATGAACAAACATGCCACCTACATTTTTCTATCATATAATAGGCCAGGAAAAGGCAATATACAAAATATATCATAAAAGTAATTAGAAATTAATAATAATAATAATAGTAAGAGGACAGTAGAAATTTCCCTGTACGGTAGATAAGAAATTATGCTGTCATTTTTGTACACTGAACTAAATACAGATACAAGTGAACATCACAGGATAAAGCACAAACCCTTATTTCTTGGGCATGCTGCATTCTCAAAAACTTGCGATTTGCTTACAGAAAATTGACACAAGACTTCTTTTAGAACTAAATTCCTTTTGAATTAATTTACTGGTCTAGTAAAGTTAAACTAGGCTAGAAGTCTCCTTGCAACTCTAGACAAAAATATGTATCATTACTATGTCTACAAGCACAAATACTCTATAAAATTATATAAGGAGTTGTATAAAATGCATCAAATTGCCATCTAATAGGATTATCAACTGGACTTTTCGAAATTTTGAAAGAATGGAATTATGCTGTACCTGTGTACTTTTGGTATTAACTAGTAATCCATAATTTAATTTTATTCTTAATTTACTGTAATTCCACTTTTCTCATATATATAAAACCAACCGGTACTGTCAACAGCTTTGCTTAAATTTAAAAATTACAAGGTTATGTTCTGCAATGGCAAAAAATACCAACTGGATGAGGGAATACGAGTCTTCCCTTTGCCACACAAATGAATCAGGTCAGGTAATTAAGTGTCCAAATTGGGGTGGAACTCTATCTGCAAAGAACCACACAGTTGTAGTAGCTGCTCCTTCCGCAGCTGGAATATTTACATAAGTGCTGGCAGATGGAACTTTTTACACAAACAAGACTACATACTCTGTCTTTATGGATTAAAGGCAAAATAAAGATCACTTTCAATTTTTATGCCTCTAGAGAAACAGACTTGCATTGCTAAAGAACACAAATGGACACTAAAATGGGCTGCAAATTTTGGCGTGTTTCATACACCTCTCCAAAGGGCTGCTTAGTTCCACTGTCCAAACGCTTTTTGGAAATGAAGTTCTCATTCAGATCCGCAAGACCAGAGTATTTTTAGAAGCTTTGAACTGAGGCAGGTACCAGCGAGCAGAGCATGGAGGGAAGGAAGCAGATGATTATCTGATGGGCACTCTCAAAACACCCACCTCAAGACAAACCAGGTAATCGGTCACTCCCACGGCTCTGCAGACTGTCAAATCTCCAGAGGTGGGGGTTTCCCGTCACCTTTCAGACACTTTCAGCCTTGCCCTCCCCACCAGCACCACAGAAGAGCACACCATCTCTGCAGGAAGACCTGGGTAATCTCTCCATGGTCACAGGTATGAGGTAACTCCGCAGCATGTGTAAATCTCATTTATAATAGGTTTTCACTATAAAATTAGACTTCAGGCATGAATGTTTTTTACTAACCATTATGCGTAACTCCAAAATTGTTGAGTCTGTAAATAACTCTCATGTCTACGGTCGCCCAAATCAGAGGCTCACTCGTCATCACAGAGTGCATAACACAACTTCAATACCGTAAGTTTACAAACATAAACTTGAAGCCTAAAAGATCTACGTTGAACAAGATTAAAATTACAATCAACCCCCTGGTCCCTGTTTCAGCCAACCACAGTACAATACTTGGTATAAACTCAGCGCCTTGAGAGTGTCTGCTGCTCCTTTGTCCCCACTATCCCGGGAAGGCTGCCTCAGCACCCTACTCCTCCGGAAGGTTTTCCTCTCATTCCCATTGTTTACAGCCCATAGCCAGTGTTTATACAGCCACACTTGGAACAACACGGTCTTCTCTCTCACCCTGCTGTTTCCAGCATTACTGTTAAAGCAGAGATACTTCAGGTCCCTTATGTCTTCTTTTCTTAAGAAAAATAAATTCTCCAACTGTTCGGTACTTATTAAATATATATATAAACCCCACAACTTTGTTACCAGATCTGCAATTTTATGTGTCAGTTCTTTCACACTTCAGAGATGAAGATTCTTTAGACCTTCTCAATTTTAAGCAGCTGAATGTAGCATTTTGCATCTAAGCTGGAGAAAACATAATAATGGTTCATTTATTTAGTAAGTGTGCAGACTAAACCAATTGGAGACCATTTTTATGATTTCCAGCAAAGCAGGTGTGTTGCTTACGGTAAGGATAAGGGACCAAATAGAACTGGTGCTTTCCAGCAGCCACAGCAATGCTTACATGGGGGACAGGCTGTAAGGTTGGTAACATACTATCAGTACTGATTCCTCTGTCTCATCAGCAGGTACAAAGTGACTTTACCCTTTTAGGAAATGAACGGTTCAGTGCCCAAGAAACTACTACTTCAAAATACACCCTCTGAGCTGATTTTTTTCCAGCAAGTTTACGAAGCTCAATTCAAAAGCAGAAACATCTCTATTCTTCAAAGGGGGTATATATTCCTATGTGCAAGAGCAGGACTGCACCCATTTCTTTTGAATCCATAGAAGATTTTAGAAAGGATGAGAAAGAAAAAGTTGAGTATGTTTTAAATCAGTTCTTACATGAAGTTCAGTTTGTTTGTATCATTGATTGTTTTGTGGTTTTTTTTTTTAAGATAAACATAAATCATCTTCACAGGGAAAACTTCGGTAGTTGGGATCAATAAAGCAAGCAGCCTTGCTCTAGCATACCTACTGAGATTCATCACCTAAAACCTTGTTATTTCTTTTTCTACATTCAAAGATCCCTGGCAACTAGAGTTTTTGGGAAAAGGCTGCAGAATAGGAGCTCTTCTGTTTGGGTGCCGTAAGCCAACCCAACAGAGAAGCAAACATGAACCTTTCTTTTCATCAAATGAGACCCCAAGATCAGTTCTCCAAAATGTACAGGAAATCCTGAAATGTGAATAATATGTAATTTAACCCTCTTCTCCCCACCCCACCCCACAACAAAACCCAAACACTCAGAACTTCAGGAAGGTTAGGAACTCAGACAGACCTGAAAATACTGAATACTAAAATTATAAGTATTTAGCAGTGTTCCCTAGCCACCAGTCCCTCATTAAGGTGTTTCACAGCCATTTCTCTATTCTTTTCTAAATCAATGAATGGTCATTTCCTTTGGCAACAGAGAATGCAATGATTGCTTCCTACCACAGCAGTGCGGAAGATGGAGTAAAACAGTAAAATATAACAAAATAAGAAGACATAGGAAAACTGTAGTTAAAGAAGTAGGAGATCAAATATTTCTTACTGTCAAAATTCTGTGCCAGATTTGTGGTGCATTGCTCGTATGCGCTATAGCTGAGAAGTATCAATCTGAGTTCATGATTCTGAAGGACTATAATTTATTTTCCTCCATGGAAATTGTTCCTTCTTTTTCACTTTCACATTTATTTTAAAAGAAAAGGGTTACATCTGGGGGGCAGAAAGCAAGGTGTATGCTCCTATCAGTTCTCACCCACGCAGATAACTGATGAAACTCCAAAGATCTGCAAATATTTTATACAGTCTAAAATTACATAGCTATTCTATTTTCTTACTATTTCTATACTTTATCCTTTCATATGTATTTTAAATACTCACTGTGTTGATGTCACGGTATTTAATGGAGTTTATTACCATTTTTGAGTCACAGAAACACTGAGAATAGGGCATAACAGCATAACGTTCACCTGCAGTTAGTCATAATATGAATCAAGTTCTTTATCATCACTGTCTCTCTCTTATGCCTCATGACGGAATAACCTTAAATACTTTTATTTCCAAGTAATTCCTCATAAACACACAAATGGCATGGAATATGATGCAGAGAGCTACAGTGCAATCCAGTTAATTAGCAATCCAAAAGTTATGAGCAACGTTAAGGAGCCCCAAGATGTCCAGAGAAGATGGATGTGTCCTGATGCACATGCCCTGCACAGCAGCAAACAGCCTCTCCCCACATTTTCCAGGCAGTGGAAGATGGTTACAAGTGATGCAGACCAATACACACTGTCTGCGCTTTAAAAATGTGTGACTCTACAAGAGTCACGTTTTTGAGTCACATTTTATTAGTTACATGCGTTACAAGTAACAGCTGCCAATTTTCTTTACAAAAACCAACACAAAGTTCAAGAAAACCACCCCTTTAATACATTATCAAGTGAAGAATCGGGAATCTTTTCTGGTATGTAAACTCTCCACCAGACTGTTAACAAAAGGGCAAATTCTGAGACCTTCCTTGAAAAACTGCTATTTACTAGAGACAAGAATACAGGAAGATAGGCAGCATACTCGTATGATACGTTATCGCCAGCAATATATTTGTGCTGATAGAAATCAAAGCCAATCTTCGCCATCCTTACTCAAACACTTTCTAACAGACAAGACAGAAAAAGGCTGCTATCCTATCACAAGTTGTTTGCTGACTAAATTTAGAAAAACAGTTTGCTACTTAAACTGGGCAGCTATAGCCAGAGACGGAGGCAAAATAAACACAGAAACCCACAATACGATTCCATAGCTGTTTCTGGGGAGGAATTACAGGTAGAAGAGCAAGACTGATCCCAAAGCTGTACAGAGGACATCCCACAAACCGGTGTACGCAAAATATCAAAGTGTTATTGGTTTGCACACTTGAGTATGTATTTAATGAACCAAACCACCATGTTTTCCTTTCATATGATCTTTGATTAATGTCTCTCAATGACATCTAGCCCTAGATGACTCTGCGGGCCTCTCACCTTGTTCAGAGCTGCACAACAACTGAAATTCTGCCCCAGCTGTGGGTGGCTCCACGAATGTCAGGTTTTTGCTCTGTGCTGTCAGGCAGCAAGCCCAAGCCAAAGCAGGCAGCAGAGCCAAGGGGACATGAGGGAGCCACCCAAGGAATGTGCTGACGCAGAGCGTGCTCCAAAGGTCCCCTCACAGAGAAAGGCACCCACAAAGCTGATTTCACAAAGGCACAATCTCAGAAGCAAGTCATCATTCCCCTAAGGCATGACAACTGGGAGAGCGTGGGGTACTGAAACACTTCACTGAAGCCACTGTTGCACACATCTGATGCAAACGTTACTTTAAAAAGACCAAGGCAAGGCAACCATCAGAACTGAGAACGCACGGACATACAGCTTGTCAGATCCTTGAAACAACAATTCCATATTTTCAACAAGCCCCAGAATACCCTAGACACCCTACAAACACCATCCAAGATCCCAGTACAAAGCTATTATGTTAAAAAAGGCTTAGACTAAGGTATGAGAACCAAAGGCGGCTTTCCTTACCAGTGCTTCTGCTATGTCACAAACAACACGCAGGTCTCTATCGTGGAAGCAATGATGCAAGCCACCGTGTAGGAAGCCAGGCTGCCTTGTATAAAGTAAAGTCTGATTTATCACTCCACACGTGCTCCCTGGGTCTCAGTTGCACCACCACGGGAGAATACAGATAACTTTAAGTAGGTTTTTAAAATGTCAGAAGGAAAGCACAGCAGAAGCGTCTGTTAAATCCCTTTACTTAATAGTATCTTCCACTAATAATTATTCGTACTTGTAAA
The DNA here is from genome assembly GCF_023634155.1 of Falco peregrinus. Taxonomy (NCBI): domain Eukaryota; kingdom Metazoa; phylum Chordata; class Aves; order Falconiformes; family Falconidae; genus Falco; species Falco peregrinus. Next base: position 19,836,754 of record NC_073734.1, read on the forward strand.
ATAAACTGATAAAGACACACTCAGAAAACCACAAACAGAAAGTCATATAGGTCTAAACATACTATTTACTTTAATGATTACTTTGTAGTGCAAGACTAAATTAAGCTCTGGTGTTTGCACCTCACAAAGTATTTCCGTTTGTGGTATGTCCAGTGTGCAGTCTTGAGATCAGTCTTGCCTTTACGTACAGTTCTGCTGTGAAAAAGAACAGAAAATGCATTGTAAATTTCTGTTTATTTTGCCACAGTAGGCTTTTTCTTTTTTTATTTTAATGCAAGGTTAATGTATTTCAAACCATATCAAGCAAAAGAATAGGAGAAAACAGAACCATGTTGGGTTGTGGTAGGAAACCACAACTATCAAGTTTTTCACTAGAACAAACCAATACCATGACAGCCCCATATTTACATTACAACAGGCAATTAATATCACCTATTATTAATATAATTTTATCACACGCTTACCAAGTACCCACAAAAGTAACAGCATTAACCTACTAGAGCAAACACAATGCCTATTTTCCCACGCTTAATCAAATTTTTATTTAAGAAAGCAAATTGCTTAAAAAAAAGAGGTCTGCTAATCCTCTATCAATAAAAGTTTACTGATTAAAAGTACAGTATAACAAAAGCACTTTTATTAATAACAGAGTAATACTGAAATACAGAATCCTAAACCATTCAAAATTCAACTATTTATATAAGCCACATGAATGTAAGGAAAGTAGCATAAGAACAGCAAATAAATATGTTCCGCTCTGAAAATAAGCTACTCCACCATGCGGCAATTGATTTTTGCATGGTTTTAACACAATTTTTCATATCAAAATTAGACAGTTAATCAATACTGAGGTGTTTAAATATGTCCTGAACCTACAAACCTTTATATAATTCTGTGACTTTAAACCTAGGAGTTGTCCCATTGGGACAGAAATGATGACTCATACAGCTCAAGTTGCCTCCCATACGTGGGTTCCTTGCAAAAAAAACTCACCAAAAACAACAAAACAAAAACGTCCCAAAACAAAAAAAACCCTAATACTTTATTATTTGCATATCTAAAACTAGGGTTTCTTAGATCCATATGTAATTTCTGTCATATTGTTTACAGAATTACAGTGTAAACTACATCCACCTCGAGTGCTAAACTCAAGTGCTGAAAAGAGTACTTAAGAGATACTCTTGAAAATTTTTTGTAAGAAAATGAAACCAACAGATAAAGACAACTTGCTTGAAGTGACCAAAAACATCTGCACATAGACTTCATTTTCCACAAATCCCACTGTACTGGTAATTTTACATACATGCAACCTTTTGTTAGGTTGCCCGGACGATCAGAACTCTTCAGAATATTAAATACAGAGAAAAGAAAATCCCAATGTAAATGTGTCTGTTCAAGCAATATTCTGCTTTAACATAATGATTTCACATAATCATCAATTACACACTTTGTAAAGCAGACGAGGAAAGCGAGGAAATACCCATGCTATTGCCTCTGCAGCTCTCACCTCAGCCAGTAGAAGATAAGGTCATGCCAACAACAACAAAAAATAATTTGAAAAAAGCAGAAGACAAACAGATCCCTTACTATAGAGGTTGCCAGTCCAAACCCTGGCATTTCATCCCAACATACCCTTCATTTTTAACTTCACTATGTCACAACCCACTCTTTGCCATAAGATTTAGTCTTAGCTCTCACAAGTCTTTGGCCAGGAACGATAATATATGGTCATAGTGACCCAGACAGTAAGAAGAGCTATAACTTTACAACAGCAAAAATAAAACATCAAATTGATAACAAATTTCTCCCATGAAATGCCAAGAGCAAGCCTGATGTAATGCCCGTATAAGTAAGTGAAAGATGCCCACACTGAATCAGTCTCCAATGAGCATAAAAAAAGCTGAGATGTTGGGGGGGGGGGGGGGGGGGGGAGGGGAATAATCAGATTTCTGTCTTTGTGTTTTAACCAAACTTAAAGGGATATTATAGGATACCTTCAACTTGCATTTTTTGAGAATGGACTGCTTTTCTCTTCCCTCCTCATACTTATGCAGGGCTATTCAACAAAACGTGGTCTGCTGGGCAAACTGGCCATGCAGGAGTGAACAGAGAAGTCTGATGCCAATAGCTGGCACATGAACTATACAAACAAACTGAAAAATAGATTAATTGTCTACGATATTTTTCATTTTGAATAATAAACCAATATTGTCTAGTTTTAGTAGCATACCTCTTCCAACGGAACCGAGTTTGCAGCACTGCTCAATCATACCTCCAGCACTCTGCTCATAAAACTCATTTTTATTTTTAATGTGATGAAAATAGTACTTTCAGCCCTGCCTGCCCATTACCACAAAGTGTCTGAAGAAGTTCATGAAAACACCTGCTCAGATATCCAAGGTACCTGCGGCAGAAGCAGTTGTGTAACGACAGTCCCCCCCTCCTGGTTTTGCCACTTCAGCAGCCCTGTAATGCCTGTATTTTTCCATACATTGTTCCAGGTCCAAACAGAGAGAACACATTCAAAACAGGATTTGGATTGGTTTGACACGTGCTAACGTGCAGTGGAAAAGATATGGCCTAGAAATCTTGTTACAAAAATAAATAATGAATAACGCGGCAGCAAGCATGATCTCATCAAAGCCTTCATCTAAACGGAGCATAGTGGCAACGACCAGAAGGCGCTTATGTGACACTGTTATCTAAAGTCCTGATTAGATTTTCACCTCAGAGTTCTCAATTTTGGTAGCAATCATCGCAAAGATACTATGGTGACTGGCACTCTATAAATACATCACACAGACAGGTAACAGTATAGAAGATGGCTATCAGATAAGAGTTTGAAGCATTTGAAAATTCAACCCTGCCATTAGGTCTGTACAACAGGACTCAATTTTACGGCAGGAGAAATGTGATTACAGATAAAAAGGTAGGATTAGTGCTGTACAAATTTTTCTCCTCTTTAAATTAGATTATCATCATTCAATAGCATTAGTTAGGTTTTGAGGGAGCGTCAGAATTCAACAAATATATAGGCATGTATTAACTGTAAATTTAATAAAAGCCGGCAGCACAAAACAAAGGTCACAGTTCGATTAGCCTTGCTTTGCCAGACACCGCACAAAACTGCAACAAATGAGTCACACAACTTGCAGTCAACGCAAGCTCCTCTCATCTCCACTATCTGCCAAAGAATAGAAGCTGTTATTTCCTGTCTTTCTATTTTGGATTTTATTGGAAATTCACAATAATTCATTATAGGGTTAGGCTGGACTCGGTACCTCCCCGTGAAGTCCAAGGCTTGATGCAGGCGATGCTATGGGAACGAGCCTCTTATCATCCTCATGGATTTAGTCAATATTTCCTCACTCTAGAGCCAGACGTGAGTGGGTGTCCATGTCCACAGCACCCACACATCAGAGTTGTGACTGCTACAAATTATCATTATTTTAAAAACACACCCACTAGTCATTTCCACACATGCCATAAATACTCCAGACTACCTCTAAGCATATATTCATATATTACTGTGCATTATTACAAATATCTTACTAATACAATCGTAACCCCATTGTAATGAAAACTTCTGAAAAAATATTTTCTAAAATTGACTTCTGCTAGGTATACTTTGTGTACAACCAATTCCTTATGTCTTGATAACAGATGGTACATTCAGTATAGGAACTGCATTATTTGAGCAACAGAAAAATTGTACACTGCACAATCCAGCCAGTATCACCACTCTACATCTTCATTCTGAGCAACACAGGTTCTCACCCAGTTGATGCCTTTGGCATACAGGGGTTTCCTTTCACACTAGCTCTCCAAATATGTCATGAAACCTGCGGGATGATTGCTCATGAAATAATGCAAGCCGTGGTAAGGATACAAATTATAATTTCTGTTCTTGTGGACGTACTCATCTGATCCTTGCACTTCTTCTTCCAAGCACCAGGAATCATATATCCAACATTTTTAATGCTGGATTGGACAACCAAGTATTTTGGGAACTTCTTTGCTCCCCAGCAGCACTTGCCTGCGTAGTCCTGAGGTTTTGAGGCATCGGAGGCAGGGGAGGGCTGTTCTGGGACAGCAGCAGTTCAGCATACCTGCCACATGTGCCAGAAGATCAATGGGAAATACTGAAGATAAAATGGTATTTACTGAGTTGACACTGCAACAGAACGTTCCCAACCCTTTCCTTCAGCTGTCTCCAGTGAGACCCATATTTGTGTCTCTGCTTATGCATCTCTACTCTCCACCCTGTGGGAGCTCCTTGGTGCTTTCTGGCACTCTCCCATCACCTGGGGCCACCCTTGTCACGGTCAGACCATAGGTACATGCATGACCGCAGCATGCATCACCTTCTGGACACCAGAGACCATGCCGTCTGCATCAGAGCAAAGCCCAGATGTAAACTAACACATATGCAGGGCAGATGATGAGTGAGCTTTCTATCTTAACAGCATACATGCACCCATTGTCTCTCACCACCATCTGCTATATGAAAGAAAAACCTATGCATATATAGCAACACTGAATTTGCAAGAAGAGTAATTTTCAATTGTTTGCATAACTGTAATCCATTTTTCCTAACAACGTGCACTAATAGGAATGACTTCCAGCCCCAGTTTAGCGTGCTACCAAACTACCACTCTCTTTGCTTTACCTCTGGAAGAACAAGATAACCCTCCTGAGCTTCCTTTGTGAAATGCAAAATATTTCAGCCCAAAACATCATGCTCTGACATTCACATATGTATGCTAGTGCCTAAATTAAGGTATGTATGTTTGAAATTTGTATCCTTCAAGGACAATCTGTGTAGAAGAGATAAACATTATAAAATGTTGACAGCTAAATAATGAAGTAAAAATTCTGGAATTTAACATAATGATAACTCAAGCACTGAGCTGTACGTGCTTAGGTTTTGGAGTTTTCCCTTTTTCAAATTGTGTTATAAGAATTATGGTTCCTTTAACAAAAAAATGTATTTGCTATGATGAATAGTAGTTCCCTAAATATTTTTAGTACGTGATATGTAACTTAGTAAGTGAAAAAGTTTGTTTAGAAAAAAACTACTCAACCATAGCGAATGTCCAAAATCATTTTCCATCTGCAGAACCGTAAAAGGGCTCAAAACAGAAGCAGAATGTTTTACAACAGCTGGTCTCTTTCAACTTTCTGTAATTCTTATAGCTACATTTTGGTGAGTTTTTTTCAGCACACGACAGCAGGACTCTTCTAGAAGCAGGCAGACCACAATTTCACTTGGGCAATTCCATGAAGTGGAGGTGGATCGCCGTTATCCCAAACTACCACCAGCCAGACACATGCAGGGTCAAGTTATGTACTCTCACACCAGCACTAAAAACTTATCAAATATGGCCCTGATCCAGCAAAGCACTTAAGCACATGCTTTACTTTAAACATGTAAGTAATCCTATTAGAGTAAATGAGATTCAGCATAAACCACTGGACTGAATCTCAGAATACCTTGGTTGTGGCCCTGATTATGTCAGTGACCAACTGTGTAACCTTGGACAAATCACCGTATTTCTCTTTTGCCCTTCACGTGTGTTTGTCATGTTGCACACCCTCTCAACAAAAATAATCCCAATCTAGAATCTTCTAGAAACTGCTGTACTACAAATAATGGCAGGGATACGCAAGTCATATACTCAGAACTAACACTCCCCCCCGTAAAAACCCAAGGCGACATCCCCTACCCTTACATCTACTTATCCAGTACTGACAACCAATTTCAAAAGCACAACGTTGCTCTTAAAGAGCAGTTGTGGAGAAGGCATGGAACCGAAGGGGACCTGCCGGTACGGGCCAGGGCAGCTCCCAGGCACATGTGGTTACAAGCCCAGGGCTCACGCTGCCATTCCCCACCCACTGCTAGTCTTCTGCTCACCGGGCAACGTGAGACCCCAAGACCTGCCCGGGGAGCCATCAGTAAGCCTGCCACGGTTCTGCCGGTGCTATACCCGCATGAAGAAAAAGGCTGTGCAGTCCTGGGAAAATCTGTTTAAAGCATGCAGGTGGAAGACAGCATTGTCTCACAGGCCGAGACAACGCACTTACGCCAACAGGCTTCATGCTCAGTGTCTTTAGGCATTGTGACACAAGGTCTGCTTTTCCACAGGTAGGCCACATGCCATCAACTCCATGTCTTAATGTTCCTGAGAATATTTTCCCATAAATAATTCTGCTTTTGCACATATATACAACCACGCAGCATGTTTACTCTTCCCATCGCACTTCCTGCTTCCCAGCAGTTGTCACAGGCAATGTCACTGTCACAAGGAGAATATGGATTCAGCTCCTAACAATGAAGCAGGCACGGATGAGTGGGCAGGCTACTCAAATGAGTTTCAGAAAGACTTGAGGTGAAATACTGTCCCTAGTGAAATCAATAACAGTTCTCCCATTTACTTCGGCCGAGTAAATATTTCAACTCTTTTTTTCTATGCCTTCTTGTCATCTCAGAGCCTAACAGAATAATCATTTATTTTCCTTATGAACACAGGGGAAAGGACAGAATGGACGGAAAGCGAGGGAGGGAGGAAAGATTTCAAAAGAAATGTACTCTTTTGTCAGAATAGTTCAAAAAACAAACACAAAAACCCAAACCCACCCAACTTACAATGATCCCTATAGTTACTGTTTAGAAACAATGCAGAACATGAGATTAGATTAATGCAGTTAAGATCCTCCTTTCTAGGAACTCATTCACAAATTCCTCTTCTGTCCTTGAAACACCTGTACACCACGTTGCTGCTTTCCCAGCTGAGCTGAAGAAGAGCTCACAGCAACAGCAACACCGTTTTGCGTGTGTCAGCCTGCTCTGGCTCGGGCCTTTTGCATACAAAGATATCTATTATAAGGCACACGCATCATGAGCTGCACTCTGTTAATTAAAATATTTTCTGCTGCAGATTGGAAGCCTGGCCTACGAGATACTTGCCAAAATTATGTTCGAGAGCACAGCAACTGAAATGAGTTTTTGAATAGGTCAAAAGTTAGTTACTTTTGACTTTTTCTGAATGCGTGCTCTGTTCTCATTGTATCATGAAGGGAAATACAGTCAAAAGGTTATATATAACTGTGCGTTTGCAGCAAGTTAATGGACACAATAAACTACTGGTTTTCAGAAGACATTTGAGAATCTGGATGTTAAAAAAAATAAAAAAGAACCCATACAGTAACCTGTAACACAGCCTGAAAAAACGCATGCCATGCATAACACAATAAAGTCACGGAATAAGTGAAATATACAGTAAGCATGCTGTTTGTCAGTAAGTGTTGCAAGTTTCCAAAATTAGTTGGCATATCCGATAACAGCGAACATTTACTATGCATTTTTCAAGCTCTTGAAGTCCTTAGCAGCATTCAGAGTTAAGGCTGACATTTCATCTTTAATTCATGCTCCTGTGTCTTTCTATATTAACTACTAACAAAGCAGCATGCTAATAGCCCCAGCCCAGCGAGCATGCGCGAGGCAGGGGCTGTGCACGCTCCACGGAACGCTGGGCTGTGTCTCCGCTGAAAAGTAGCTCTGTGCCTTTCCACAAGGCAGGCAGCCACCAAATCGGTACCGACAAACTTGAACGTCGCAGCAACCAAGCCGGAGGTTATCGCAAAGAGCAACAGGAAAGTACCCCTGCGACATCTACCTAGATGCAATTTCTCTAGCAGAAGCTTTCTTCGGCTACCGAATCTCTTTATTTGTGCCCGCGTTGCTCCTCTCTCTGAAAGTCATCTTTGTATTTCATCAAACTTTACCTAGCCGTTGGGAAAGGACTCTAAAAAGGCCAGGTTTTAACGTAAGTTCAGACTTTGCAGCACCCTTCTTCTCCCCAGCATCTCGTAGAGCGCCTCACAAAAGGCCCCAGAGGTTGGACAAACATAGCACCAGGAAAAACAGAGTGTGAAAGGGATCTTTATGTGCATGTGTGAGGGCCCAGTGCTAATAGCTCAATGTGCTATTGACACATCCCAGTGCAAACAGCTAAGTCTTTTTCAAAATAGCATGACTCACAGTGTCATTCTTAACTTTGCCTTTCCCAGATCTGGGCAATTTGTGAAACAAATCATCCCCGTATGATTAAAACACGTTTTGGTAAATGAAGGTAGGCGCCGGGAAACGACTATTGCTTCTGACCGTAACGTTTACTCCAGAAACTACACATGCCGCAGAGAGGTGCAAGCAGGGGGAAGTGGTACCGCAACTTCTCAGCCCATCCTCGGCACACCGAGATGTGGCTGCCTTCCCCTGCTAGCAGCCGGTGCGCCCCCGGTACCCTCCTGCTTGGAGTAACCCCTTAGTTCGAGCCGGAATCCCCCGGCGGAGCAGAGCGGAGCAGCGGGAGGCGCCCCTTCCCCTCCCTCCCTCGCAGGGACGCCCGAGCTCCATCAGGGCTCTGCCCAACCCGCCGGGGCAGCCGCTGCGGCGCCAGCCCGGGGACAACTCCAGCGAGTCCCGGGCCGGGCCGCGGAGCGCTGCGCGCTGGGGGAAAGCCGCCTTTTGTGCCGCGGCCGCGGCGCCCAGGGACGCGCACCCCGAAGTTACCGGCGGGGCTGCGCGGGTTTCGAACTCGCGGCTCGGGGCCAGGCGGAGGCCGGCCGCGGCCTGGCGGGGGGGTCCCCCGGGGCGAGCCCCGCGGCGGGTTGGCGGGGGGGAGCGGCGCGGCTGCCCCGGCCCCCGCCAACTTTGCGGGGACGGGCACCCCGCGGGCGCGCCCCGCCGCCCCGGGCTTTCGGGCATCCCCCAGCCCCGAGCCTCCCCGCCCCGACGGAGCCCCGGCTTGCGGGGCACCGGCCCTGGCAGCGGGCAGGAGGAATTAACACCCGCGGGGATAATCACCTTGTTGTAGTTGTAGTAACCCAAACACTGGGCAAAGTCCAGGTTGGAGGGGTCTCCGGGAAGCGCGCTGCCCGCCGCAGCCGGGTAAAATCTTACATCCATGCCGGTGCTTTGGTCCCAGAAGTGCACTTGGAGAGGCCGCCGGGAGGTTTAATAGATCCACCTTCAGGTGCCTTCCCCGGGGCTGGGGCGCGGGCAAAGCGTCGGGGGAGCGGCGCGGCGGGGCGCCGAGCCTTCCCGGGAGCGGGCACCAACGCGGGCCGGGAGACGGCGGGGGACAGCGAGGGGAAGAGGCGGAGGAAAAGTGCAGGTAAACAAGGAGGAGAAGAGAGGAGAGGAGGAGAGGAGGAGAGGAGCGGAGAGGTGGGCGGCGGAGCCCAGGTGGGTGCCCGTCCGCCTCGGCGGGAGGAGGGGAGGGAAGGAGGGAGGGCAGGAGAGAGGGAGGGAGGGGGAGAGAGAGAGAAGGAGGGAGAGAGAGAGGGAGGGAGGGAGAGAGGGAGGGCTGTTGTTTTTTAAAAGCTCAGTGCCAAGCCACGGGCTTTGCCTCCGCATTCAGGAGCAGCTGCCGTACACAAAGGAGCCACGCGTCCGGGCGGCCGGACCGACGGACGGGCGGCCGCTGCCCGCCGCAGCCCCTGCCCGCACCGCCGACAAAGGCGGAGGGGGGGCCCGTCCCCGCCGCCTCCCGCGGGGGCCGGGGGTGCCGGGCGTTGCGGTGCCACAGCCGCCCCGCGGCCGCCGGAGAGGGGGCAGCCGCCCCGGAGTTGGTGCAACAGGGGCTGCGCCGGCCGGGGCGGGCGGGGAGCGCGGGGGCCAAGTGCCGAGGGAGCCGGCGCCGCGCTGGCCGCGCTCCGGGAGGAGCGAGCGGGGTCCGCGCCCCTCCCCGCCCCGCCCGCTGCCCCCCCGGCGCCCGGTGCGGGGCCGCGCCGCTGCTCGCAGCCCGGGCCGGCAGCGGGGCCGGCAGCGGCAGCCGGCCCTTGCCATGGCTCTCCTCTTCCTTGGAAGGTTCTAGGTGAGTAACTTTCACCGCTTCCACCAGTTTTCTGCCTTTTTTTTTTTTTTTTTTTTTTGGTAATGCACTTTATTGATTGACACCGCTGCCTTGCTGCGTCAGGTTGGTGGCAGAAAAAGGAGATTTTTCCAAACGTACTGACAAGAGCAGGACTTTAAGACACGGTAGCCTGCCTCACAGAAACCTTCTTCAGCTCTCCCTTGGATGCTGATTCAAAGCATCCCCCAACAATCCAGATTTTAGTCAGCCATGGGCACTGCCCAGCCCTACGTGCCGCCTTGCGTGGAGCTACCCTAACCCAAAATCCCGCTCCAGAACTTTTGGAGGAAACACTAAAGCAGTACAAAGGCTGTTTGACCTGGTGAGTTGTGCCCTGCAGACAAGATGTGAGGAAGAAGGATGAAAATGCGCCCTTAACCTCAAAGCTTCTATGCCAGGGAGAGAATCACCTCTTGGGTCTGGGGCTGGCACCTGTGTGGTTATGGCCCAACTGGAAATACACCCCAGACTGAATTTACTCCATGCGGTTGCCAAATAGCAGCGACAGCGCAAGTACACAAGGTTTAACTGTACAACAGCAGCAAGATGTTCTGTGAAGGTCTCTGCCATGGCTGCCGAGGGCAGCTATCCTGGGCCTGTGCTGCAGTCCCGCTTCGGACTGAAGCTGCTCAGGAGCTTAATGCCCCACTCCTCGTGTCCAGGCATGATTTTGCACTGTCTAGATAGATGGGGAGCAAACCGTAAAACAGGTAGTAGCTACGACTTGTAGAAAGGGAACATCTTCCCAACTCCACTCCTAGAAATCTGATTTTCAATATTTACAGCAGCACATGTAGCTCCTGCTAGCACAGGAAACACCAGATCACCCTTATCCAGGGTATTGATCCTGAAGTGTCACAGTCTGAAGTGAAGAAAGATCTCTGAAGTGACATTTGGCACTAAGAGCAGAATTAAACATAGCACAGATATACATCGGTACGTGGTAAATGTCTTGGTAGAAAAGAAGACAGGAATATTCTGTCAAATACCTAATCCAATTTCATATTTGTTGTGTCAACCATTTTTAACCAAAGGGGAAAAAATGTAAAATCTCCTCTGTTGCTAGAAGGGAAATGCTTGAGGAACATGCAGCGCAGAGCATTCACATGGGCACGCCCCATACCTGTGGCAAAAATAATTTATGCTCCTAAGAGAAACAAATTTTTCGGAAACACGATGATACTGAATCTGTTTCAGAATGTGACATTGCGTTAGAGCGTTCCTCCAAAGCAGTGACAGAAAAGTGGTAGTGTATAGGCACAGCCTACTCATTTCAACCGAGGCTAATAAAGAAATTCCTGCTTTGTTTTCTTCATTGGGTGACGAGCAGTTCTGTAAACCCACGTGCACACGTTAGAATAAGCAGATTCTCAGGTATGGGAACGGATCATTGGCACCAAGTTCCGAGGTGCTCTGCTATGTAAACACAGGTATTTCCAGACTGCCTTGCTCTGGTGCTCTACACTTTTAACAAAATCTGAAAGCGTATTCCCATTGAATTCAGAACGGGATTGCTTCAGTGAGGAATGAGCAGCAAATATTCCCAAGTTCAGGGTTTGGTCCCATTATGGTACTGAAAGGAGCCTCTGAAAGGCTGCAGACCTACATAATGCGTGGCTTCTGGGCAGCACGGGGCCTACAGGCGCTTTGGCTGCTGCACAACCCTGCCTTGGCTGGTGGGGGCTGCCTGACAGGGCACCCCCAGGCTGACCAGCCCAGCTCATCTCCTGTCCCACAGCCTTGGCGCTGGCCGCCGCTCCAGGGGCAGAAACAGGCACCTGCGGAGCAGGAGGTGGCACCCAGGAAGCAGGCACGGTGCCATGGTGGGCTGGCAACTACTGCCTCTGGGTTAGAAGTCCTAAACTCAGAACATAAGCAAATGCTGGTGATGTAAATAATGATTATTTTAAGTATTCTGATGGAATATACCATTTCCAACACAGTTTCTTCAGAAAATAAAAAACCAGGTGCAATAGAAAAACCCAAAAATATTCCATCTTGACATTACTGGCACAGAAAGTTAATGTAAAATTGAAATGGAACAAGTCAGAATTAAAAAAATAAAATTAAATTCCAGGTACGCAAAAGACTTATCCCAAAAATATATTTGGTGAAAAGCTTTGGAATACTGTCTATTTATGCAATTATGAAACTAAAATACAGAAATTTGGAGATAATTCCAACTAAAAAAAATTCCAGTTCCTGACTATAATCTAGGTTTGGCACCTCTACCGAGTGCCCAAATTAAGTGTTTTGCAAAACTAGAAAGACTGCAGTGAGATTAATGAGTGATTTAAAGAAAAACAGAAGAGAAACTGGGATATATATGCTAATTTCGTTTTCTTCTTAAACAAAATATTAGGTTTTGTGTGATGTCATGCCAGAGAGAATTTTACAAACTAAAAAAACTAGACGTGTGTTTTCCTTTCTCAACACTCCCTTGATATAGTTTATAAAATAAGTAAACTTGAGTCATCTGTGCTACACTTTCAATCCATATACATGATGTATAGTAACAATGCATTTATCTCAGAAGTACATTAAAGATGAAATATGAGCAAAAGTATTTCTATCTTTCTGTACATATCACTTGAAAGGAATCCAACAAATTCTTCTCTCAAGTTATTCTCTTTAAGGTCCTTCAGTAAAACTATGGCTTTGGAATTCTACTTTTAATTTTCGTATTTCAGAGCAGTTAAAAATATGAAGTGTTTGCAATGTTGAGTAAGTATTCCCTTCTTTTCTGCTGGTTTAATAAAAGTAAGCATCTGTAAGCGGAGTATTCCAGTAATTTCCCTGGTCCTAGGTAGCCATGATTTCGAAGAAACTTTGAAAAGCATTGTTCCATAAAGATTGGAATATATGCCTACAGATGCCAACAATTATGATTCAGGCAGTAACACACAAACTGTGACTTTGTTCCATCTTCAGCTATACTTCTGACTCATCATCACAATTCAATTTTAAAAGCCATTAATGACACTCAAACTGCTTTTCTGATGTAAGTGCAGAAATTGTATTGAAGTGAATCAGTCACACACAAACTTGAAAGTGTGCATGCACAAATTCTCACTGCTGCTCAGAAACCTTTCAGCTTGCACAGGTAAATATAATGTTCCAGGCCTAGCTGATTCCCACACACGCCTAGCACGTCCTTTTCTTTGTACCGGGATATAGCACGGGAACATTCTTAATGGTTACAGCTCATTTGATTTATCAAGTACCAGAGGCTTGGTAACATTTTCTTTCTTTTTACTATAGAGAAGTCAAAGGCACTGGGAGGAGATTTACTCCAACAAGTAGTAGTCAGGAAGAAAGCTCAGAGATAAGAGCAGACACACCAGCTTCCTAACACCCAAACGTTCAGCCAGCCAGCCAAGCCTTCCCCGAGTACTGCACCTCAACAACCCCACGTCTCTGCCGATGTCCCCTCACTGGCAAAGACGGCACGTGTGTGAGGGGGCAGGATGAGGGGAGAAGGGGTGGAATGAACCGAGGCTGGACTGCGGCCGTTCACTCCAGTGTCACGATGCAGAATCCACATTTAAAAAAACCTGACATTCATTTTCACAGTGCAGGGCCCACACCTATTGGCTCCTATGAGAACTGGGATGAACGAGAGGAGATGGACAAATACAACATCCCTGATGTCACCTTATTAAGGAGCGGTGTCTTAGCCCCTTCCTCCCAGAGCATGTGGAGGCTGAAAAGGACACAAAACAAAAAGGATGGAACACAGGAGAAGAAGAGAAAGACAGAGCACCAACCAGGTCTGGTTTAGAAAATAATCTAAAGCCTCCTAGAATCAATAGGAAGTCCTTTTAATTGATTGCAATGGGCTTTGAATTAGACCTATATTCTACTTATCAAGTACAGCTGCTGAGAATCAATAAAATTTTGACTTAACCCTCAAAGCAACAACTACACCGGTAACTTTTGGCTAAGAAAAAGTACAATTAACGGCATATTAATTCATTAGAGTTTATCTCACTGAAGTCCCCTTCTCATCAGATTGTAAAGTCAGCTGCCTGGCATTTATAAGTGATCATGCAGGCATGAATATCCTATATAAATGAGGCAGTGAAGAAAAAACTTTTGTTCTTAGCATTAATTCAGATCAAATACTCATTGATATCTACATTTCTCAGCAAGTATCTCAAGCAGAGATCAATAAACACTTATTAGTCACTGACCATGTTTCCTGCAGTAAAGGAGGGGATGTCAGCCAGCAGATGGGAACAGCCAAATAATCGGGGGAGCTGGAGTCTAGTGCTTGTCTGCCAGATGATCATTTACCTTCTCTTTGTCTCAGTTGCTGCATCTAAAAAAATTGTAGATCAAAGGATTTAAAAAAAAAAAAAAAGTATTTTTAATAGTCATTCCTTAAAAACACCAACCAGTACTTCAAAATACAAGTATGGAGTGTTGCAGGGAAAAAAATAATGACAACTGGAAGGTTTTGGTTTGTGAAAATTCTATTTCTTTCAGGCCCAAGTCAGGAAACGCATCACTTTGTGAAACTGGGAAAAACAAACATTAAACTTTTCAAACATTTACATGTGCCTGCTTTGATGTTTCTGTGGATTCTGAAGTCTCTTATCTTACCTGAAGTATTTTACCACATCAACTCACATATGACAGCTTTAACTATATTCTAGCAGAAAAACAGGTATTTGAGTTGTTTACAGAGCAGAGACAACCACTAATAGTGTTGAACTATGTTACAGCAAAAAGGTTTCTGCCGCTTTAAAGAAAGTATTCCACAACCCTCCAAAATAACCTGTGTGTAATGGACAATATAGGATTACTTTTTGGCAGGGTGAATATCCTGTTGCTATTGACTGCAGTGTTACAGTATCCTGACATACTAGTATACAGTTATTGTGAGATAAAGACCACGCTGAAAAACAAACTGATTGCAGTACTGAAAACAGAAAGGGAACTGTCCAGTAATATAAAAATTGACTTCTTTAAGAGAACAATGACTGGAACAGTGTCATTTCTAGATTAGCATTAAAGAATAAAAGCTTTAACTGAAACTAAGAAATTGTTGCAATGTACTCCTTTCTTCCAGGGATGCCATTTTAAAGCAAGACAGAAAAACTTGCTTAGAGATGGCTCTGTGTGTGTCTGTGTGTATATATGTATATATATAGTATTTATATCATCTGTTGACATAAAGCTGTGTAGTATGTTTCTGTTTGTTTGTTTCCCTCTTCCAGCCCTCTCCACATTCATATATGTGCTGAATTTAAACTAAAAGAATGACTGGGGGGGGGTGGGGTGGGGGGGGGTGTTGTTGGCATATACTTTTTTAAAGGAATTTACAAGGACAGTATCTACAGAAAGAAAAATATGCTCATCATGAGCAACCCAAATTCTTCTTTAAATTTCAGTCTTAGTCTAGTGGAATTTGTCAGGCAGAAACTTCCATTTTACAGGAGAACCAAAGCTAATTACTGAAAGAATTATTTTAATGAAACTTATCTGAAAAGTCTTAGTAAGATATGATGAAGAGTATTTCCAGGTGTGAAAAGTTACATTTAATCTTTGTATCTGCACCAGATTCACTCATACATGTTTTTCAGTTTTAATTTCATCCAGTGTTCTATTAGGTAGCTATTTGAGATCTACGGCATATACCTATAGGACCTCTGGTGATTTCAGGTGCACACATTTCATTATAAAGCATCTAAATAAGGCTGTGGCGATGTTCCTGAAGTAATCAAGAAAATCTCTTTCTGTGCTTTGGTGGGTTCAATGCAATGATACTGTATTTCCCCAAAGAGACGGCACGCTTACCCTTGAGAGCCTGCGTGGTACCCTGGGGAGCTGCGAGCAGCAGTGCCCTGGCTGTCCCCGGCAGCTGTGCAAGCGGTTGTGTACGTTCTCAGTGACCACAGTGCACATCTTTTGTTGGTGGGTATGGAGGGGATGGGCTTTTGGTCATTGCTTGGAAGGCACTGAAGGACTTGATGAGACGCTGCCAAGATTTAAAGTAAAAAGCCATGCATAGTTTCATAGTAATGCCTTAAAAAAGAAGCCATTATTTAAGAATGCTGCTGTTCTCATGGCCCTTTCAAATTTTGCAGGGACTTATCATGATATTAATGCCACCTTCTACCAGCACAGGTTATACTGTAAAATAATTAGTGGCCAATGCTAGAAAATATGTGAAGATAAACAAAAATTTATCCACATTAGACATACAGCTTTACTCAGATTGATCAGGTCCCAACAATAACTGGGAGTAGTCTTCCAAAGGGCTCATTAGTTATACTTTAGGTCTCCTAATTAATAATGTAGTCTTTTGAGAGCATATTAATAATTCTGGTATTAATAGCAGCATAATTCTAGCTGAGAATTAAAAAAATAAAACACTATTTTATAAGTACTTGTACAATAGAATTTGGGACTTAGTAACAGACGCATATATAAATTCATCAGATTAAAAATTAACAAACAGATTTCTAGAAGTGTGATCTAGGGACCACAAAAACATCTCAAAACTGAACTGCTATACTTTCATTCAGGAGACTTATGTTCATTTTATAGAGTGGAACCTCTGTTTTTGATGCTTCGATGAACTGGGTTTCAACACTGAAAAGCTGAAGACAGATTTCATCCAGTTCTCTAGACTATTTCCCCAAGCTCATAAACAGTATGTGCCAAGCTGTTCTTAAAGAATCAGCCCTCATTTCCATGAACGGCTAATATTTAATAAAACATCTGATCACAAAACCAAATCTAAGAAAAATCAGTACTAAAATAACACTCCAACTTGCTACTAAATGCAATGTTCTTTGATATAAGTCCATTTCAACTCCATTTATTCCAGGGTTCTACAGCAGTCAAAATAATCAATGCAGAATTTTCCATGTGATTTACACATTGCTTTTTAAAATGAATTGACTGAAACAAAAAAAAATGCTTATTTCTGCTGCCTGGCTTGTTTTCTAAAACATACTCTCTTTTAAAGTGAGAGAACGACCTCTGCTTCAGGAACAATTTTCTGAAACAGTGTGTTTATCAAATGGCTTCTCTGCTTTCATGAAAACAATTTATTTTCACTGAACTCTTCAAGATAAGCATTGAAGTCAGGAAGAATGTACAATGACATTTATAATTACATTCAAGAAACAAATATTTTGCTACTAAGAAAGGGTTTGGATTCTTGTCTTTTTTCAAGATACAAAATATTTTCTTTCCTCTAACATTCCATTTAAAGATATTTTATCCCTAAAATTACAAAGTGTGTTTGCATGGAGAAAGAAGCCCAGGACAGTAATCTTCTCATAGAAAGGCTACAGTATGCATCCTAAACAATGAAAGCTGTAGCATAATCCTTACAACCAAATTGCCTTCCCTGTACCACTCTTAGGAAATAATCTGCAGATAAATGACAGGGAGAGCAGGAGGATACATGACCTTGCGGTGCTTCCTCCAAATGCCCCCCACCAATCTTAGAATACCCAATCTTAGAAAATGGACAAAACAATTGTCCCTTGGAATGGCGCGACCATCTCTCCAGCTTTCATCCCACATTTCCCCCTGGCTTAGAGGTAGTTTCTTAAACCCCAGAGCTTGCCACAGAGCCTGTGGACGTAGGGCACAGTCCTTCCCATTCTTTAGGGAAGTAGAAGACCTTGCCAAACGAGCTCCCTCTGCTTCCCTTGATTCAGCCCTTCTCAACTATCAGCAAGAAAAGCCCAACCATGCCAGACAGTTAATGCTTCCTGCCACATTCTGAACTGCCCCTAAAATCAAGGTAGTCCATAACCTACCCCTTTCAGGACAAAGCAGGCACAGATTTAGCCATATACTGCCTGTATTTTCAAATGCAAATTCAATAACTACCTATGCAAAAGCTGCCCATGAATATATTTAGGAGTTCTGTTTGGGCTGCCTGGAAACGTGGGTCTTACTGGATTAAAAAGACATATTACTATCACTGCGATGAATGCCCTTTAATTTGTGGGAGTTCGTTTAAGAATTAAAAATTTAAGATCTGGTTTATTCCTTGTCAGTCAAACATCCTAGCTTTTCATTATTCCAGTTTTTGCAGTGCATGGAGGTAGTTCTCATCATAAAGATTCTCTGATAAAGTTCTCCTCCGGAGACATACTCTTTTTGTAGGCTCAGCTAGTGAAAAAAAAATCATTCATTTGTAATACTCATCAAAGAGAAGTGGAAAAAAAATCAAAAGCAGCTGAAAAGAGATTGTATTTCACTAATATACACCAAGGCTTTATTTAAAATATACAATGTTAAATTTGATCAAATATCAACCCACCATTCAGAGTGAAATAATCTCTTTTAATTTGCATGTATCTGTGTGTGCCAAAGAGAAGCGTGTTTGCTTTCAAGCAGGTGCACATCCTGCTATGACTAAATCTCTAACTCATCAAATTGCTTTACCAGTGTGGGACATGCCCTTTTTTCTGGAACAGCTTCAAGCATTTTCCCCAGCATTTCAGCCACCTGTTTACTGAGTTCATACTCCAAAGGAGATGCATGCAATTAGAAACAAGGAAATGAAAATAAATGACCTTGTTTGTTATAAATAACAAAGAGACTCAGCAAAATTAATGCAGTGAAGCCTGACCTTCTGACCTGAAAGAAAGAATCACCTCATTCCTTTGTAGCAGGCTCACAATGCTCCAGCACCAGGCATTGTTATGCAGCTTTGCCTCTTTTGACGGATCTTAAAGGAGTATATTCTAAATATTAAATGTTTTACAAGTTAGATTAGGAAATTTGCATTAAAAAGCATGTTGAAACAAAGTCAAGAGAGTAATGATAAAGATTATCCCTGCTTTATTTAAAGAGCACAGGTAAGCCGTGTGTATTTTGGTTAACTCTAATACAGTTTTTCAACTGAAAAAAAAAATAAATATGGCATTCCAGGTACTAAAGAGCCATGGAATGTCTCCTTTGGTGTTTGGTGAATTGATCAGGGAGAAAGTTTTTAATTACTCAACTCCAGGAAAAGGAAACATTTTTCTTTTTCAAATTGTTTGTGCTATGATGATCTGACTTTTGAGAAAAAAAGCGATGTACTTCCACAACTGCTGCCAAGAAGATACATATTTTTTTCCATTATCCTTTAATTAGGCAAGTAGAAATGCCTTCTTTTGTATGAAGTCTACTGAATAACATTTCTATGGGCTACATTTTCACTTTTGAATGATTCATGCCATTCTGGAACAGTGTCCAGCTGTAATGGAGGGCAAGGTGTTAGAAATTTGTTTTGCTGCTTGTCTTTGGAGGTAATGAGAATACACAGTTGTTTTTATGGCAGTCCTCACAAAAAGAGCAGTGTGTAATTACAGTGCTGGTTCCCATCTTGTCACTCTCCAAAACAGGTCTGTTATTAATGAAGCAGCTCAGAACTGTTGCAGAAAGGAAAGGATAATGTGTTCGTATCTCGCTGAAAGCAGTTCCTACAACAGGTATTGTCTGACAAGGATTTTTCCAAAACTTGTTTTGTGGGGTTATTTTTTTCCCTTCTCTCGCTCCCAGTGACATCCATCCAGCTGCTGAGGTAACTGTAAGGCCCTTCGTGGCAATCAAGGCTTCAGCTCTGCAAAGTTTCTCTTCCCCCCAGGGTGAATTGAGAGGGGGACAGGGGGCAGTGGGGGCAGCTTTACCCACAGTGTGCCCAGGGGGAAGGGCATTTGCCCAGTGACACTGCGGGCCACCAATACCATGGGACATTTGGGGGGAGGCAGGCAAAACAGTCACAGAGAGGTACTGTGAAATCAGCTTCTTAACGTGGGGGGAAGCATCGGGGCTGGGCCAGCAAGAGGAGCACACGACGGCAGCCCAGGCGCCGTACCAGGGTGCGGAGCGTCGGTGCCCGATGCAGTGCTTTGGGGATTAGGAGCACGAGGGTGCAGCAGCTCTTTTTTCCCCACCCTCTCGCCTGTTCTTCCACATTCTGCATGCAATGGGGTGACTCTACCCCTCAAGGACTTGGCGTGACTCACTCCCAATTCCATACTTTTACAGTAAAAGGGTCACCTGAATGAATAGTTTCCAGCAGAAAAAAGTTGACACGCACAGCCTCCCATTCTGTCCACTAAGTGTCATGAACAGCTTGTGCTTTCTCCAAAGGTACGTATCATTACATATTAAATGGACCAGACAGCTAAGGTAGGGATGTGCTTAAGTGATTGAACCAGAACCCCTATGAGTACTGTCTTCTCAATAAACCTGCATCTGTTCACACGGATTGAAACCAGACCGCTCGCATTTCTGAGTACTGAAGCCTGAGGCCCCGTAATGACAAGCCACATTTGAGGAAGACCTGCACAACAGCCTTCTGAGGAGAAGTTCTGCTTTTGCGGATCATGAAGCCATGACCCCTGTCCTGCTCGGGGGCTCCACTCACCATGTGTGGGCCAGCAAACACCCGGGCTGGAGAGCGGCTACGGTTCTGTGCTGAGCCACCACAGCATGATACACAAGGGCTGGACCAGGGAGAGCAAAGCTGGGGATCCATGAATGTGTCTCATGCTCCCAAGCATGAGACCTTACTGGCCTATAAATCGTGAGTATTTATGTGAGTATCTATTGTGAAATGCCTAGACTGGGTTTCTTTTGTTGCCTTTTACTGGCTTCAGCAGTCAGGATGTATAGTTGCTCTTCTTTGTGAGGGATAAGTGGAAATAATTGATCATCTTCTGAAAAATCTCATATTTATCTATTCAGAATAACTCTAGATGAATATTCTCCAACAAGTAACTTAAAATTTGTCCTGAAACTCACTCGTTGAAGGATTAGTGGTAATTTAGCTTTAAAAAGCATGCCATTCCAGAAAGAGCAAATTCAGGGCTCTCCAGAAAAGACTGTTAGCTCCCCCACATCTGCTTTATTGCAACCTCAATGTATGATGTCTTAAATGGGGAAAATAGTATTGCAAATATTCTATTGTTATGTATTTGTTCAAGACAAAGCTCCCAGACAACTGCGAGCTGCCTGAACAATCACTGAGTGGAAGTATTTAAAAAATTGGAATGGACAATTTATTTTTTTTTTAATTTGTATTGAAATAATTGCCAGAAAACTGATACTGAAGAAAGGCACTCAGTGCCCCTCATTAATAATGTGCTAAGACCCCAGCAGCTCCAAAGCAGCTACTGTAGGTAGCTAGCAACTTCCATAAACTGCTCCCTGTCCCTTGAGAAATCATCCTCTCAGGTCTTTCCAGATCTTTTGCATTTTACCATCATAGTCCAGCTATTTCTGACCATGGTGCCATGGCATCTTCATGTCCTGCCAGCTGCATGTTGCCAGTGCCTGCATAGTAAGTACATAATGCACGGGACAAATAGTAAGTCAGAATCTCACAAAGCCTGGGCTTCGTCTGTGCCGAGAGCTGCATGCTTAGAGAAACTGCAGGGCGTTCTGGAATGAAACTCTGCCTCCAGCTACCTCCCTCAGAAACCCAACGTTTACCTACCTACAGCTTGCTGCTACCATAAAGCCACAGCGCCCATACAGGGATACCGTGTGGCCAGCCATGGGCAGATACACTGCTCCTGGAGTTCTGCCTCATCTGCCACAGAGCTGAACTCGGGAAACACTTGCAATTCAGAGATGAGCCACACTGCCTGCAACATCCAAGGCTGTGCATCTGCTCAGCAAGCTTTGGTAGGCTTTGTTTCATCCACACTGTGGTTCAGGTTCCCAGAATATTATAAGAACAATACTGTCTGCTGCAGACCAAGGAGAGCGATTTGAATGTCCCTAATGACAGCAGCATAGGACAAAAGCCATTTCCATTGTTTTCAGGCCATATAGATCTCAAAGGTTAATAGCTGTGATTTCAGTGCCACCTTGGTATTATTTACAGACAGAAAAAGAACAATATTAGTCCAACTAAATAAATTTCCCCCACTAATGGAAAACTTGCATGTGCTATTCAGAAACGGCAGGCAGCAGAACAGAGTAAAACCATTTTCTATGTCAAATGAGCAGTATGATCTTCTGGTTCAGCAGTTTTAGCCCCTTTTGGACTAGTCTCTGCTCTAGCACATGGTTTATAACCAAGCTTCACCTAAGACAACTGAAAGCATGCGTTTTTTCCCTTCTTCTGCAAGCTTCCTAGATTTACACTACGTCCTTCAGCTGATTGCCTTTATTTAAGGGTGATTGCTTCCATCTTACCCTTCCAGCCAAGTTTATTGCAAATTGTACAAACACCAAACCCATGCAGTTCAAACATGCAAGCTGGTTCAAGCATGACCATTTGCTCTGCATCACGCGCTTGAATGTACTTGCAATACACTGGTGAGACACATCATTGCTGGGAAGAGTGGTCTTGCTTTTCTGTAATGATAACCTAAACCTGAACCTAATACTAAGAAAGGCAAACGAAACAGCACTGTTACATCCAAGAATCAGTGCTAGAGATATGCAAACGAAATCAGTATTTCAAAAGGCTGGAAATGAGTAGCATCCAAAATGAGTGACATAATAAACTGGGGTTAAAAAGCAGCAGTTTTCAGGAGCATTAGTTTACATGAATTAGATGCATAAATGGCTTTCAAATATAACTGAAGTCAAGTTTCCCGGGAAAGAAAATGGTGTACTTGTACTTCTTGGCTGTTTCAACTGTTTGGGAAGGGTAGCTATCTTCACTGGAACAGGAGAGCCCATGTTTCACAAGAATACAGAAGGCACATGCTGACCAAGAAAATAGCTGTGGAGAACAGAATTCCTACACACAAACTAGAGCTCACCCAGTTGCAGCCCTTGCAATTAACTATTAAAGGTGCCACATGGTCAAAGTTATTGTCATTGGCATTGGGGAAATGCTCAGAATTAACAAAAGTTTCCTTCTTTCTTCCTCTGGTACCCATCCAAGGAGAGGGTAAGCAATACCACAAACAGTTCAAGGGGACAAAGACAATCTCAGGGCCAGTGTCCCCTGCCTCAGCATGACAGCCCGTGCTGGCCATGGCCCTGTGAGCTACTGCTGAGCACATAATGATTTTGCATTGAAACGCTAAACCAGCCATGCTCTGGCCTGAACAACCACGACTCTAACTCATCCCTTCATTAAATGCTTTGCCGTTCCTTGAGAATGAGAGGTTCTATAGAAAATCACATTGTCCTGTATTCCATCAGTAAACAATATCTTATATATATTAAACTGGTTTATAGTAGTCATCTGTTCTTTTCAAGCTGTGACAGGACTTTGAATTATTTGCTCTATCAGCAACTGCTGTAGTAAATTCCCCAGTTATGCTGTGCATGGCAGGCCTGCGGAAACACCCGTGACAATGAAGTGAGCAGAGAACTCATACATGACGGAATCCACTCAGCAGACTGGTTTTTGGGGACAGTTGGGCCTCAACAAACAATCCTTTCTTCTCTATAGTCTATAGACGAGCTGCACTGGGGCCTACTTTGGCCATTAGTCTAAGGAAAGCCTTTGTTGAACATATAGCTGCTTCTCACATTGAAAGAATAAATCACATTCTTATTCTGGGTATGTCTCCACTGCATTCACTGATGTGAATGTTGTTCCATGGCTGAAAAACTGGGTAAACAGCTTGCCCTATGCCGGCTCTGTGCTGCCGTGGCTACATTACTAGCTGAGCAACCTAATTTAAAGCCAGCTTGGATATGCCTTTAAGGGCAGCAGCCCCGGCATAGTCTGTACTGCAGACAGCGTACCCCCTTTTTTCAAGAATATTTCACTCCTCAGGCTGGATTACCGGGATTCAAACCAATTTGGGACCCACTTTGCCTGAGAAGGAGAAGGGAGAATCCTCTCTTTTCTATAAGCTTAGTGAAGTAAACCCCAATCTAGGCAGGTTTCAGGAACGGTTCTGAGTCTATAGGGTTTTTTTTAGGGTTATGCACATCTATTTCAACTTCTTAAGCACACATACTAGAAGCACATGTCCTGGACAGAGGATGCCCCCCTCCCCCCCCCCCCCCCCCCCCCCCAGCATATTTAAAATCTACAGTAATCAATGTTCCTGTGTCAATGTACAGCAATTCAATATTCGATCATCTTTACAATCATACACCTCTCCACTTTTCAATTTGCTTCATCATTTACTATTAATTTACATTTTTGCCCATCTTCATATCCTCAGAGAAAAATGGAAGATCCAGGTTTCGGCAGACCATAGGGACCTCTGCTGACAGCTTCTATACAGACGGTCACCTTTGGATGCATGGAAGTGGTCTTGCATGACACCTGAGCTTCATTTATTCAAGATTAAGATTTCTGTCTGATAGAGTGAATCTCACAATCCATCATCACCCTGGCAGAAAGGCTCCCATTTGTAGGCATGATGTTACAGCCTCATCTGAGCTTTTGCGTGACTCCTAAGTATAAAAGCAAATACAGCACGTGTTAGGCTGTAGCACCCACAGGTGGAATGCTCCATTTTGCCATTAAACCAGGAGGTCTCTTGTCTCCTGTTAGAAATTAATGTATGTGTTCCTTTTACTTCACATTCCAGTCAGCACTTTCCATTAAGGGCTGTGCTACAGAAGAGGGCCATGGCTGAAGCATAAGGGGAGCTGCTGGTGAAACAGGGAGGCTCTCAGGAAGCACCATCCCTGAAGTGCTCTTACAATTTTTCTTCACAGCTACAACAGGTAAATTCCTGAGTTGTGTTTTATTTGGTGTGTGCAATTGTGTACTCCTCTGCATAGATGCAAGATTAAATTATTGGGTTTTTAAAGGAACAAATAACTCCTCTGATGACACAATGCCTTTTGCTGTACATGTTTCCAAACTGGGTAAATGGTAGACACAAAAATATATTAGTGAAGTAACTTTTACTCCCCCTTTCCATGGAACACACTTGTGCTGCTGGGGAATCATTGCATAAAATTTTCCAATAACCAGAATTATAACTACCTCTAAATTAAAATTTCTATTTAAAAGTTTTTCTGCCTTCTTTTACTCTGTATTAAAATTGAGCTGCCTTGCAAAAAGATTATGCATAATTATTCGCAAAGAAAAGAGCTCACTGCACATGCTAATGTTAAATGTCTGTAATTTTTAAACCTTATATACCCTAACCCTTCAAATCATTGATTCAAATATTTTTTCCTTTTGCTGCCATGAGTGAAATATTTTATATATGCACTTGTTCCCCTATTTGTGTCAGAAATTCCAGCTAAATATTTTTGCCATCGATTTCTTTTCATGCACGCTCCTTTTTTCTTGCATCTCAGAAGAATTCAACTAACCTGGTAGCATTTATCCTGCCTATTCCCTTCAGAATTATCTCTGACTCAGTGAGATAACCTCTTCATTTCCTCTCTTCTACAGACCTGCTTTCTCTAACTTTAACAAATAACTAAGGTCTCTCTGCCCTTGGACCATACTAGCATTGGTTTTGAACCTTGTCTGTTTGTACGATAACTTTTCTTTAAAATAACTGAAACCAGAGACTGGTCTTTTGAGCGTTACCATAAGACTGTCATCTCTCACCAATATCAGACTACCTGAAGCTTCTGTATTTGCATTTCACAGTTTGCTGTGATTGTTTTTGTTCATTCTTTTTTTGCTGTTGAAAACTCTTCAGCCTTACTGCTGTCCATTGGTTTGTGCTGTCTTTGAAGGCATAATTCATATGTTCTTTACTTGATTGTGAGCTCATAGTCTTTTCTGTTCTCCTCGGTACTGTTCATTGTGTCTTCTCACATTTTTAAGTCAGCTTCTTAAAATTACTTCTACTTCCATCTAAAATTGTCATTGCATATCTTTGTGTTTTCTCCTTCTAAGGAGAATTTACATATGCCTAGCATTTGGAACTGTATGGGATGATGATGAATAGGATACATATTACTTAAGAGTGTATACAACCCAAAATTGCCTGTACAGAAACTCCATATGTCTAATTTTCCTTACGGTATTTATAATAGAAGAATTTGGGTTAGATTATGTATGGTATGATGAACACAAGCACTAGCAAAGCACTGGGAAACCTTGCTTTGGCAGATTCTTTCTCCTCTTCAACTGCTCTACTTGTTAAATTTACCATTAAATACTCTGCTCAAACAGAATGAGTCTGTGGCCTCTCATCACTGCTCCTCCACATCAGCCTCAACTTGGTCCCATTTTGATGCCCTTCTCTCTAAAGCAAACTAGAAAAAAAAAAGAAAAAGAAAGCACATAGTACACAAGGATAATGGAAACTGCTGTGTGCAAAATTATTATCTTGTAACCACAGACTGTCCAAAACATCTGGCATGATTTACAATCTGCCAAGAATTAGAAGTCACTTCAAGTCACCAGGCGTTTCCAGCCAGCCGCTATTTCCCATGACATGGTCAGCACCTTCATGTCTGCTCCTGAGTGTCTGAACTTCTCACAGAAATTTGGGTTGATTTTTTAAAGTCCTGGATTTTGTCAGTATTGTGTCTATATTAATGCCTTATTCTTTTTCTGTTTGTGTTTCTTTCTTATTTGTATTATCCTTATCTTCATTGAGAAAACTGAGTCAAAACGCTTAACATCTGAAAAACATTTCTCTTAACCAAAGGTAGGTTACCTTTGCAATGTCTCAAACTCTACTGCTTTCTCCAGTGACCTCGTTTCTTTTGTATTCAGAAAGTCTCTTATCTTAGCTCTTTGCACAAACTTCTTTTATTTTGTTCCTTTTGCTTGCACTCTTCCCTTTGTTCTGTAATCTTTCAATCTTCCCCACCAGCTTTATCTTGCCGATGATTGATATATGCATTTCAGCAGTCTCAACTGCTATTTTATTTATCCCAAATAAATATCCACACTGGATGGCAGGTGTAATTCTCTAGCTACAAAACTTTAGCTTTGAAAATCTCCTATTTTATTTTCCACCCATACCTTTCCATGATCCTCATGCTTTCTAAAGCTTTTCTTTTTTCATGTACTTTTTGATTTAATTACAAACCAAACTTGGTTGTAACACCTCATATTGAGATATTCTCCCATTCTTAAACCTCCAGCTGTGCTATATTTGTTATGCACACCTATGACAAGGATTGTTCCCTTTTTTAGTCCAACCTTTTAAATTGTGTAAAGAAGCAATATTATAGTGTTCAGTCTGTGATTTGGGCTACACACCCAGACTGAATTAAAGCTAGATGGAGGGGCAATTCAGGCATGTTGTGTGTTTAAAGGTCTCTGTGTGAAAGAAAAAGAAATCTATAATGTTACCCTCAGGATTTCAGGCAATGATATACCAAGTCTGAAAGAGAGGGAATAAAGAAACTGAAAAAGGATACACACCACTGACCAATCAATTGAAAAGTACGGTAAATGGAAAGCAGAAACCTCCCTGGATTTGCCTTGTGGGCTGATAGCATTGGCTTTGTATAAAAAGAGAGAGCACTTATGATCCACTTTCTACTTGAGAAATATAAATTAGTTTTTCTGAAGGCATAACCCACCGTAACAAATTCTAAGGTGGTGTGGAAAAATCCCACCACTCCTTGAGATGAAGACTAAATGATGCCTTGTCTTCCACAGATCCCATGTCTCCTTGCTCAGGCAAAGCCTGTCTCTGGGAAACTCAAAAGCTGCTGAAATGCATCAGCCTTTATTGCAAAACTGAACTGCACTGAGGATGATTGCAACCTTTATTAAGACTCAGGAGACTTTTTGGTTAGGCCTCACAGCAAACAGGTTACAAAAGGCTCCTGTGCTTTGTGCTATTATCTGTGGGAAAGAAACCTGCCTACAGGCTTTGAATGAAGAAGAGAGGAGGTCCCCTACATGCTAACCTACAGATGGGACACTGGCTTCCGAGCCCCGTCCCGACGTACGTGCCTCACCGCTGGCAGTTAGCTCCATCTCATTTTACTGACACGAAGTCCACCTCATTACTTCTGGACTTTAAATAGATCTTGAGGGTGAAAATTAGTGAAACCTCAGTATGTGAGAGAGAAAGACTATCTGGGGCAGGATTCCCCAAGTACCTATTACAAGGCTGGAAATCTGCAGAAGTCCCAAAAATCCAAGTAGCTCTGTATGTCAGGGAGTGTTTTGACTGCCTGGAACTGAATGATGCTGACAATAGGGTTGAGTGCTTGTGGGTAAGAATGAGGGGGAGGGCCAACAAGGCAGATATCATGGTGAGACTCTGTTACAGGCCACCCAAACAGGACGAAGAGGCAGATGAAACATTCTACAAGCGACTGGGAGAAGTCTCAAGACAGCTAGCCCTTCTTCTCGTAGGGGCTTCAGCTTACCAGATGTCCACTGGAAATACAACACAGCAGAGAGGAAAAAGCCTATGAGTTCTGGAGTGTGTGGAAGATAACTTCCTGATGCAGCTGGTCACTGAGCCCTGCTGGACCTGCTGTGTGGGTGATGTGGTGATCAGACAATGTCTTGGGCATAGCTATCATGAAGTGATAGTTTTCAGTCCTCAGAGAAGTAAGGAGGAGGGTGACCAGAACCAGTACTTTGGACTTCCAGAGGGCCAATTTTGGTCTGTTTAAGAGCCTGGTTGACAGAGTGCCTTGGGAAATCATTATGAAGGGTCAAGAGATCCAGGGAGGCTGGACATTCTTCAGGAAGGAAGGCTTAAAGGTGCAGGAGCAGGTTGCCCCCACGTGCCAAGAGACGAGCTGGTGAGGAAGAGGAGCAGCCTGGCTGAACAGAGCTTTGGCCAGAACTCGGGGCAAAAAGGAGAGTTTACCACCTTTGGAAGAAGGGGCAGGCAGCTCTGAAGGACTGTAAGGATGTCTGGAGGTTGTGTAGGGTGAAGATTACAGAGGCGAAAGCCCAGCCAGAACTCAGGCTGGCCACTGCTGAAAAAGATAACAAGAAAAGTTTTTATAAATACATTAGAAACACAAGAAGGGCCAAGGATAATCTGCAGCTTTTATAGGATGTGTCAGGGAACATTGCCATAGAGGATGAGGAAAAGGCTGAGGTACTTAATGGTTTCTTTGTCTTACTCTTTAATAGCAAGACCAGCTTCCCTCTGGGTACTCAGCCCCTTGAGCTGGAAGACTGAGGATGAGGAACAGAATGAAGTCTCCACAGTCCAGGAGGACATGGTCGGTGGCCTGCTTCTCCACTTAAACATGCACAAGTCCATGGGGATGGATGGGATCCATGCAAGAGTCCTGAGGGAGCTGGTGGAGGCACTCCCCCAAGCCACTCTCCATCACTTAACAGCATCCCTGGCTAACCGGGGAGGTCCCAGCAGGCTGGAGGTTAGCTGGTGGGATGCTCATCTACAGGAAGGGTGGGAAGGGGAGGACCTGGGGAGCTACAGGCCTGTCAGCCTGACCTCAGTGCTGGGGGAGGTTATGGAGCAGATCACCCCCAGGGCCATCAGGCAGCATGGGCAGGACAGCTGGGGCATCAGAGCCAGCCAGCGTGGGTTATAAAAGGCAGGTCCTGCCTGACCAGCCTGATCTCCCTTTATGACAAGATGAATGCCTTCGTGGCTGAGGGAAAGGCTGTGGATGTTGTCCACCTGGACCTTGGAAAAACCTTTGACACCATCTCCCACAGCATTCTCCTAGAGAAACACACTAGAACCAAAAAAGTGTCAGTCAGGTCTCCTGCCTTCTTAAAAAAATTCCTTTGAAAACCTGGTACAGAACAAAAGAAGCTTGTGCGGGCAACCTGGACACCCCACACTCACTAGCAGAGTGACCAGACCAGACCAGACACATTTAGCATACCAACAGGCGCATTTAACCTCATGATGACTTATCTAAAATACTAATCATGATTATTCTTCAGTAGGATTCCTTGCCTAAGGAAGATCATAGGAGGCTTTGCAAGCTCAGCCCTAGAAGACAGTAAGTGAAATACTCTACCAACAATTTTTCACAGAAGCTGAACTTATTTTGCAAACCCACAACTCACCTTTTCAGTACAGGGACACTTCAGGCCGTAAAAGTAAATAGGCAAATATTAAGTGAGGTGACTCAAACATTTACGCAAGCAAAGCCACTCTTATTTTGCCAGAAAACAAATAAAGTTCAGTGTTGGCAGAGTTTTATAAGCCATGGCACTTCACTTTGTTTTTCCACTTCTTTTTCGTGGCCCAGACTTGAAAGGCAAGGTAACCTTGGTGACTGCTGAGGTGGCACACAACTGCTGAGGACTGTCCCACCGTTCTCAGCACTTCATTCAGTCAGGACGTACGCAGTCCTCAGCAGGTACTGGGGGCACCAGGAAGCAACATGTTAAAAGTGCATGGTGGGCACGTGATTGGGATAAAGCAAAGATGAAACAGAACCCCAGCCTTCTTTTTATTCTTGTAGAACATGCACAGATGATACTGTTTTTTCTAAAATAAGTCCAATGCATATAAAAATATAAAAAAGCGAGCCTGAGGTAGCTTTGTTTATGTTACAGGCATTGAAAAGTCCTACCTTGATATCTGAGTCACATCATGTTTTTGCTACTCAGGTCAATTGCTACCAGGTTTCTCAGAAGTTGGAAAGAGACAATGGAAAGATAAATTCTAATGGACTGGATAAATATCTTGCTTTGAAACAACGCAAGAATTGTACAGGGACTATACAAAAACTACTTAATTTTAATGACAGATTTATGTCAGAACAAATCAGTTTTTACTGAAATGCTTAGCTTAGCTGTTTTAGCTTGTGACTTTTGCTCTTTTTGTGTTCAACTTAAGTGATATAACTTGATAGGGAAGGCATTGCATGGAGACTAGAAGCAGATAGCTCTATTCCAAAATGAGGCATGCAAAGGTTGTACGAACGTTTGGTGGATAGTGCCCTAATTCGTTACAGAATGGGATTCGTATACTTACACAGTGAAAAGCTCGGATTAGGCACACAACATAATTTCCATTATGTTAATGTTGCTTTAAAATATATTGCACAGAGTGCTGCAACAATCAAATTATCAATTATAATGTCTACTCAGAGTAGAAAAGTGTTGCAAACAGAGGGCTGATTACTGCTTCAGTACTTCCAATCTGCATACTCATTGTTTAGTACAGGGAAAACAAATTATCTTGTGTTGGCCCTAGTTCAAATTTAATTAAATGAGTGCAAAGCAATTATAATAAAGTACAATAGTATAGTAATGAAAGGAAAATAACTCATTAACCTATTAATCTTTATTTATGTTCCTCTCAAATAAGTATGTAATTTCTTTATCACTGCATCCCATAAGAAATAGCAGGCTCTCACTGCTCCTGGCCTGCTTTAGCGGGGCTTATTTTGCTAAAGATCATTGTATGACTTCACTGTTACTATTTATATAGATTTTATTTAATGTGTCTGATTTTTTCTCCTCTCCCTTACACAGTATATTTTAAAACCCTTTCCCACATATCTGTGATGTAGATTATAAACCTGTTCTCACCCCCCTTTTCTTTTAACACTTGTCAGTTCTGAAAGGTAAACCTCTCTAGGAGCATTGGTATGCTTCTGTCATTGCGTAAGGGAGGGTGTGCTCCCCGAACATCTGCTATAAAAGACGGTCTTACATTAAGACATAAGATGAAAGCATATTATTTTTAAGAGGACCTGACACAGCTATTGCTTTACAATCTTTATGGGTATAACAACATACCCCATATTTTCAAACGTGCTTTTTTGGTTCTTCATTCCAAGCTTTACCTAGGTTGCTGGGTTGGTTTATTATTCTGACAAAATCTCAAGTTTAAGGAAAAACAATATTTTTAGATGATTAGTCATATATTATACTGCAGTGTATTTTAATCATGCTTGCTGTATGCTAGCTATCATTATTACCTTATCTCTCCAGAACTGATTTTGTTTTCATTGACATCTTACATTCTAGTGTGTACATTTAATGTCACACACCAGTGCTTAGCTTATTCCAGCCAGTCAGGGTTGACTCTGTCCTTTCACTAAGCTAAGCCACTCACACAAAAAAACCCCAACCCAACAAAAAAACCCCAAGCCACCACCAAAACTAAGCTGTGAGGAAGCAGCAAGATTATGAGCAAAAACGTATTTCGAAAATTTTTACTAAACAGCAGGTTTTCTTTTTTAGACTGAGGAAACCAGTAATATTACAATTAAATTTTTTCCTACTAAATAAAATGAAGTAGAAGTGGTACTGTACCATAAGCAGTGATTGAATATTATCCTGGAGAGTTGGAAAAATTGATAACTGCTATGTAAAACTTAAGAATATTAAATTAGAAGAACTACACTTTTAAAATATAGTCTTCACTTCTGCATGCACAAGTGTAATTACCGGCACTTACAGAAGACCAGGGGTATCTGCGTAAAACGTATAATCAACACAAATGTAATTCTGAATATGCAGAAAGGATGAACGAAGGCTCCTTTTGAAAATTGGGAAATAAAACCTTCACAAAAGAGTTTGCAAAGTCAGATGTCCCTAGGCTTTTTCCTTTCCATGCATGGACCCTGTGCATGCAAGGTCCAATCTTAGTGCCTTATAAGATTTGAGCAGAATAGCTTCCAAAAAGTTATTAACAGATTCTCTTGAGAGGATTGTAGAGGTGCAAATTTACAGCTCAGATGGCTGAGAAACACACAAGTTCACCATATCTTTCCTCTTCACACATAGCAAAAAACTTCTGCCTTGTAGAGTATATTTCTGGTTCCACAATCTGCTGCTAAGAACTCTGTTAGCGAGAAATGGAACTCTTTAATCTTAATGACACTTAATGAGTCACTCTATTCTTTGCACATTTTTAACGCTCAGTTCTTTATTTCACACTTATTGCTCAATTCTTGCTTTTATATTGTTGTCGCACGAGTACTGCATTAATACAACTGTGCACAGGGCTGTGTGCGGCTCTGTTGTGTTGCATGGGACGAATGACATTGTTCGTGGTGACATTGCTGCTGACCTGCTGGAGAGTGATCAGGAATTGCAGAGCCATCGCCGATAGGTGGCACATTCGCATTTTGCAGAGTCTAGTGCCATAATTCTTTTTGTCTGGTTTTGTTTGTTTGTTTGTTTGCTTTGACGATGAGTCATGTTTTAATTGCAGTATTTCAACATGTGAAGTAACTAAATCATTAAAAGAGGAAGAAAGACAAAAAACAAATTTTGCTATACACAATCATAAGAAACTCATATGAATTGTCATCTTTTTCAGTCCAGAGTTAAATAGTTCTCGTCGAGTAAATCAACGTTTATTCTCTGTGTAGAGCAACCACTAGAGGGGAGTTTGACACTCACGTTGCAAGTTCACAACTATATACTAAACTGCAGGGAAATGCAGAAGATCAGAAATCCACAGTAATTAAAAAAGACCATCGTGCCAAACCCACAAATTTCACTGTCTTCCCAGATTACTGAGCGAGATGATTCCTATCCGATTTAATAAAAGTCTAAATTCTGCTGCCAGCTCAGCTGACTTTGTCCGGCTTCCTGATACATAAAATGAAGAAATGAAACCGCAGTGAGCTGAGGAAGAGAACATGAAGCATGCTCAATAATGAAGACAAATATAAAACAGAGTTGCCTGAGACGAGAATAGACTTCATAGTCACTGGACTTTGCAAGCCCTACGACAGTTACACAGGGAAAGACTTTTTTCTGTCTTCCGCCTGCCTGCAAATCACTGGCCTAATAGTCAGTGAAAATATATGACCTGAAAATATACAGTGTCTGCCAATGTCTGCTGTCTGCACCTAAAATGTATACCTAACTGCCCTTGATGCTTCCTCCTGTGTGTATCTTGGTTTTATTTAAAGTGAATCCTTACTGTACTGTGCACCACAGGGAGTAACAAGGTCAGATTTTCAAAAGGCATCAGTCTCCCTGTGCAATGGGTATAATGCACATCATCGGTGATATTTTCTTTTAATGCAAACAGGCACAGTTTCACGCCGGTCAACTTACACGTGCAAAAGATTTGGTCATATCTGTATAAATCATAAACATACCTGCCAGAACATCAGACACTGCAGAATGCTTGGCTGTGGTGGGAATTAAGACACAACCCAAGTGCCTGGGCACAGGGAGGTACAACCAATGCATGATGACCTCTCCAATTTTGATCCTTTGCATACCTAACTCTTTAGCCAGAAGGAAGACTTAAAGCCTAATTGATTTATCCTATTAATCATATGCAATCTCATCATAGCACAAGATATGGTATCACAGCATCGTATGGAACCCCTCCAATGAATAAAACCAACAACACAGCATCTGCAACTTCCTTAAAATTGTAGTTCATATGACTGTGGATATTTTCAGGTGCAAGCATATATCTGTCACAAGGATAATATATGTATGTATACGTGTGTATATATATACACACACAGACACATCATTTTTTCATAACTGGGTCTCAGAGGTACTTCTACTGATCTTCAGAATAACGGAAGAGTGCAGATTCAAAATAATAAAAAAGATAATATATCGTCTAGAAGAATGAAGTGAATACACTGCACAGTGCTTGTCACAAAGAATGTATTTAATCCATGCTCTTATTTATAGCATCAAAATGTTTTTGACAGTAGTAAGGAGAGTAAAAAGTCAACAAACATCAGACAAAGGCAAGAAATAAAACTGTACTCAATTTAACTCAAATAGTATTTAAAGGGACATTGATCACGTAAGAATATATAAAGTACATGTTTAAAAGTTAAAGCCATCACCTATTATGGATGCCACTCCTGTTGTATGCAATAACATACTATTCACCTAATTTACTCTAACACCTACCAATGTAAATCAGTAGTTATCTCACTGACAACAATGAAATTTTTCTGGCATACAATTGATGCAAATGGAGAATTTGACTCTATATCTGAAAACCTTCCATTAAAGAAATAATTAGTGTACACAGGTGGTGTTTTTCCCTAGTAATTGA
This sequence comes from Falco peregrinus, assembly GCF_023634155.1. Lineage (NCBI taxonomy): Eukaryota > Metazoa > Chordata > Aves > Falconiformes > Falconidae > Falco > Falco peregrinus. The sequence continues at coordinate 19,871,465 of NC_073734.1, forward strand.
TATGCAAGTCTAACCACTTCTAAAGGCTGGCCATTTGCTTGAGAGACAAGAATTTATTTTCCTCAGTAATGAGCACAATTTCATATGGATGGGCTTTCTTTCCTCCACAAAATAGAAAGACAATCTATATTTCAGCATTCAGTCTTTCTCCTGCAAAAACGTCAAATGGCCCCTACAGATCTGCAACTCCACTGAGTTTACGCAAGATACTGCAACTAGCCCTGCTGCAAGGCACCACCTCGGGCACTGGAACGCACTAATTCCTGAAGGTTTGGATATCTGCTGAGAACACCAAACACCTGGAGATTACTGCCCTCAGTGTTTGTACTGGAAAGCTTCCAGGAACCCACAAATAGTTCAAGGCAAACATCAAAAACCAAAAGGCAAAATGACCAAAAGGCATTTCTTCATGTTTTCAACTGCATGATGGCAATATTTTGCACGCCAGCTCTCCCTTCATAGAGGCAGTGCAGTTTAGGACAGTGAGAGCAGGGACACAATGTCTGGTGATGGGACCCACCTTACAGAAATGATCATGCTTTGGCCTGCAGATTTTTTCAGCAGAGAATCAGAACTTTTGTCCACCATAAGCATTATCCTTCATAGATTAATTCCCATCATGAAAATTAAGAATATCTACTCTAAAATGAGATTTCAAGATCACAGTGTATTAATTGATCATGTAATGACTAGGAGACTGCAATGCAACACTGACTCCCCCAAAAAGGCTTAAAATCAACCTAAAATATTTCATGAAAATGGTTAGAGCACCATGTCAACGCTTTCACAGATGTCCTGCAAACCCTGCATCTAGAATATTCGACAGGTTATATTCTGTTCAAAATTCTACATCTCAAAGAGGATCATACACATGATAATAGGATGAACATGCTCAAAAAGACCTAATCTTACAAGGACTGCTTAAGAATTTGCAAACCTCTCAAAACAAGTAGCTCTAGCAAAACCTCACTATTTACAAAGTGTGATTCATCTGTTTAATGGTGACAGAGAATTTAGTATTTAGTCCAGATGGTTGCACAGATAACAAATCTAGCCTAGCTTTTCGATGCTATGGACAGACTGTCTGACTGGCTCACACTAGGATAGATAGATAGATAGATTGATAGACAGACAGACAATGACCTTCTCTTCTTGAAACAGTTTTGCTGCTAATACACATTTTATAATAAAACAAAAAAAAAAACCCGGCTATGCATAGACCTCACTAACCTACAGAACAGGATAGACCCGAAAACATAGGCAGGCTTTTATTTTAAGTTTACAGTTTCTGTTGTCCCCTTAGGAAAGAGAAGGGCAAGGACTGAGTTTGAAAACCTATTCAATAATAGATCTTAAGCTCTTAGCTAGAACAGGACAATTCTGGGCCAGCACAGCGATTCCCCAACAGCTGGTGTATGTACTTTGTAGTAGTACAAGCTTTTGGCAAAGAAACTCAACTGACACTGGATTCTATTCCCAGTGCTGCCTTTCCCCAACTTTTAACCCAGGGCAATTTACCTAACTTCTGTCTGTTCCTGGTTAGCCATCTGGTAAATAGATAATATAATTGCATCCTTTATAGGCTCATTGTGGGGCTTAATTATTGAATGTCTTTAAGATATGTCAAGGTTCTTGGTGAAGAGTTGTGTAATCTATTAATAAATAATAAGGGGGAGGCGGGAAGGGGCGCTAAGGGGAGGTGGCGCATAAAGCTGAATTGTTGCATAGGAGAAACGTTAGCCAAACTGAGGCAAGAGAAATATAGGCGAGTGATTTTGGGACATGATGTGAAAAGGAAAGGAGCAAAATCACTACATTAACTGCACTAGAAAACGTAGAGAAGGAAAATGGGCTAAGTTGAAATGACAAAAAAGTAAACTTGGACAAATGGGAAAGGGCAGACCTGGCAAAACAGAGGAAGTTATGTGTCAGTGGAGAGGTGTCGAGACTGGACTGAGTCAGGAAGCTTAAACTGACTGGAAGGAGAACTTTTCCATGCTTTACAATTCATGTTTCATTCTGTTCCAGTTTGCTCATTTCTTTACAGTGTAGCTTACACAGACTGTTCTAATGGATGGCACTGCCACAGGGCATATGCCCTCTTCTGTCTCATCTGAAGTGGGTGGTACCTCAGGGAGTTGACAGCTTCTCCTGAATGCGTGGCATTTCTGGGACAGACATCTGCACAGACATCTCTGTAACAGCCTAAGGGAAGCGGCACTGACTCCCTTCACCAGCCTGATCATCTGCAAATTGCATCATAGGAACTACTTTCACTTTCTAAGCATAACTGCCGTAAGTGATCCATTGATTGCTATCTGACACTTAGCTTTTCTGTTTTCATTTCCCAGATGTTTCTGGTTTTGTCATCACTCTCAACTCCATTTTATCAGAGGTATGACAACACGTATTGAAAGGACACAGCCATACCACAAAAAAGAAATATATCAGCTAAGTACAGTAGAGAATCATAGTGTTTAAAGAGGGTTATTGAAAATTTAACAGTTTGCAAATGAAGCCCAACTGCCTAGTGTTTATTCAGCTCTCCTCAGAAAAGTTACTTTCTATACTGGATTTCTTCATTGCAAAGGCTGTGCACTTTAGATAGCATGGCAGCAAAAAAACCCTTTTCCCTTATTTTTTTTCAGTACCCCCGATGCTGTGTTTTTTTTAAAGAATAACAGATATTTATTGAAAGAATGGGTTTTTTTCTGCAAATCCTTGATTGAATTGGAAATTTTTGGATAAAATTAGATTTATAAGACCACCAACTTTGTCTTCTGCTTGTTTCACACAGTTTTAAGTTATTGCCTCTTCCTACTACAAATATAGTGAGTACCCATTAAAGCCATCACTGGATTCAGTTCTCCAGTGCCTGTTTACATTTAGTATTATAAAAGAAACACACTAATGTGAACAAGGAGATGAGTTAGTCTGCATAGCAGGAACTGAAAGACAAAGATATATTTTTTTCCAACCTTTTTCTGTAATCAAACCAAAGCGGGGACCTAGCTCTCAGATTTATCGTTTAGGAATTACCTTGTTTCCAAATTTAGAGTAGTACATTATGTAGGCACAGTATTTTTCTTGTAAAGAAAATCAAAAGATTGGAAGACAACCAAAGTCCACAAAAACTGTCCTTATATTAACATTTTATTATGGCATTTCTCCTGTACCTAAAACATACAGTCTAACTGGGGCAAGGGGGGGAGGCGTGTGGACCAAAGATCTCTTCTACCAGTGTGGATGGGCTCATCTCCTCTGATGTACAAAGATAACCTGTGGTGTTCAAGAACATTTTAAACACACTGAGGAATGTCCCTCAAAAAAACCATGGAGTCATTAGGTATACCATAAAGAAAAATACCATCCAGCAAGAAGGAGATATGGCTGAAGGAGGACCTCATGGTTATTTTCCATATTGCTGAGTCCATGCCGCACACCCTGAGATACACTGAGCAGTTGAATGATTTTGTTCCACGCAGTAAATTTTCAAAAATCATTTGGCCTCATCACTTGGTACTGAACACTGAGTCTTGCTCAATCTTGCTCTTAAAAGTGTGAATGACGCAGAATCCCACGCCTCTTAGCAATAAAATATTAAATATGAACATTGAGCTTACCTTCTGTTACTCCACTACATGTTTGCCTGCTATTGACAATGAAGGCGCATCACTTCCAATAAACTTCATTCCAACTTTCATGTTTTTCTTGGAAAAGAAAGAAGGTGAATCCTTGATCTGTAAAAGATAAACGTTATTTTGTTCCAGTCTGTCTGACCAGTTTATCAATGACAGTCATTCATCTGCTGTGGAAAAGTGAACAGTGCACCATGAATTTGCTAACATTGCATCTGCCGGTACATTTTTCTTGGATAATAAGTGAGGTATAATAAACCTTGATCTTTTTTTTTACACTAGTTTTTGTTTGGAAAGTATGATTCATTGGCTATTTGCTATTACACATTGTTCCTCTACAAAATCACATTCTACAGTCATAACAAATTTCTTCCTTGGATTCAACAAAACCCACTATTTATATTATTTTTAAAGAATAATAACATAATGGAGAAAACTCCATGTGAAAATTTTAGGACCACATTTTCAGTGCTGACACCTGCTGAGTGATGCATCAGAGAAAGAGAGCCTATTATCACCATAAGAACTCGAGAAAATTCTTTCTGAATTCCAGTATCTTCCTTTTCAACAGCTTATTTCAGATACATGAATGTGATGAAATTCTGTGTTCTGTGTGAGTGAAAGCATTTTCATTCAGCAAATAACAATCTGTAACCCCCAATGACATTAGAAAGAGTATTTGTCTTTGCAGTGCTCCGTGGAGGTTGTTTGAACACCTCTGTCAAAACTTTTCAGCCTAAAAGCTACATTGGTGATCATTTACATGCATACAATTGACCATTTAGGGGCTGGAAAAGCAGTCTTAGACCCGTCACTGCCTATGCAATAGTGTTTTCCTAACAGTACTCATTTCAGTAAGTCTGCTCCACCGAGTGTACTACTGAGCTGCATTTTTCCTGTAACATACTAATGATTTACCTTCTCCTGCTATGCTTCATCCAGAACAAGAAGTAAGGCAAGGAGAGCACCAGGCAGTTCATGCCTTTCCCCTGCCCAAGATTAACCGTATCACAGATTTATTTCTTTTCAGATAACTGTTTCTTTACACAATAGGTATTAGTTTTCCCCCATGATTTGGGTAAGCATCTTCACTATTTAAGAAATGGAAGACAGGAGAAAGGGGAGACGGTCCAAACTAACATAAATACAAATAAGCCTACACTTGGGTGTAACATGATTCAAAGAACAGGTTTCAGCTTGTGCATACTGCTGTGCTGAAGTTAGTGGATTCACAATAACAGACACATTATGAACCCAACCCAGTATGTCGTCTGTACACAGGTGAAATAACATGAATTAGATAAAACCACAATAGAAAATAGCAGTAATTCTCCCTGTTAAAGATATTTTGCCTGTATATAAGAAAGCCAGTATGAAGATTACTTTGACTCCACTGCTCTTTCCAATGCTGAGATGCATGCGAAAAAGATTTTAAAATAACATGAGATAGGTTTCCCTCAGTCCAACCCTGAGATCCCTTCGAAAAACAAGTGATTGGAAATATTCCTGTATGAGTAGATATTACTTTTGGGTTATATCTGCTTCATACTCCTTTTGTTTTTTCATCTTCATCAGCAGAAAATTATGATCTATTATATAGACACATAACATTATAAGGAAATAAAACAAGTAGGTACATGACATGCTGAGTAATGCAGTGTATAGTTACTGGATACCATGCAAATTAATACACTTTCTATGTTTCATGTAGGAAATGCTTTGTCAATACTGCGCTAGTAATTTCTTGTCATCCAGATCTATTCTGTCTATTCCTTCCAGAAAATGCCTCTTCTAATCTATACACTCTCTAGAGGAAGACTGCAACTGTATTTATGAGTACACAAACACTGATATTCACTGATATCTTCTATTCTTAATTGATCTGAGTCATGAAAAAGACTTGGAACAGCTTAACTCACACAGTAGGTACGTTGTGAAGCAGAAACATAATGATCATTTAAACAGTAACAGAGGGTCACATCCACTAGTTTTGTTTGCTCACTTAGTATTAAAATTCTTTCATTAATTTCATGATCAGTAAGATATTTCAGTTTTGCCTTTCATATAAAAATGAGTGAGCTCTCTTTCCCCTAACGTGACTTTCCATAGTCAAAGCAGCAGCAAGAAAAAGACAGAAAATCATCTTAAGAAACTAAAATAATCACTTGACTTACATTTCCAAATTATTATTAATAATTGTTATTTAGTTTTCATTTCACGGCAGCACCAAGGAAATGTGAATCAATACTCCCTTCCACAATGACAAGTCCAAGCAACAGCAAAGCAACCCCTGCTCCAAAGCCTTTGTATATAACCAAGTTATTAAAAGCAGTAATACTGATCATTAAGGTCTGTTTGTAAGACTGTATTTAGATTAATCAGCAGATACCACCTCAAGCACTAGGTAGTCATAAATTGTTACATAATTTGCTCAAGGACACAAGACCAATGCTTCTGATCCACTGCTACGTGATTGTGACCTCACTGAACGTTGAACAGTATGCTTTGGCATGTGCTTAACTCCTCTTCTGGCGGAGTAAAGGCAAAACATAAACATATTCTTGCAAGAGCACGCAGCTAAAAACAATCTTTAATTTTAAGGTACACAAACCTGAACTACCTTACATTGTTACCAAGTTCCTGGAAAGGCCTGGATCTCTTTAGGATATTCACTGGAGCTCATACATTTCCTATTTCTCTGTAGGTCTGCAAAGTTTTCCTTTAATATACTATTATCATCAAACTTCATTGCAAAAAAATTTGAAACAAAGCTGTATTTATAGTTTTAAAATAAATCTTGCTACCTGAGTTTCAGAATCATGTGCATGCAATTTGTATACACAGAAGGTTATGCACTTTGTTTTTTCATAGTCCACTTAACTGTGCAGCCAAACACAAGTATGTGAACTAGGTAGACTCTATAAAAATTATGTAGAAGTGCAAATTCATGCTTGCTTGTGCAGTTCTAAGGCTCTGACTCATAGTTTCAATATAGGGGTTTTTTTTGTGTAGAGATTTATAGTAATTTCTCACCAACAATAAATAGTATTTCCTTAAACAGCACATTTCCTTAATTTAATAGGCTTTTCACATATAAAAGTTCAGCCATTAGCCATTCTTACTTCCATAACTATGAGGTCCATGTCATGGGTTAACAAAACCTATCATCTGTGCTAGCAAAAGTACACTATAACACATTCAGCATCCATCAGTTTTGAAAACGCTAACATACAAACAGTTTGCTATACGTTTTAAAGTTGAACTAGACTGAGAACCTTTTCTAAGCTTAAGGAGAAACGTGGTCATAAAACTGGGGAAACGTTATGGCAGAAGGCTGTATTTGTATATCTATATATGTATTTGTATATCTATTTGTATCTATATTTACACCCTTATCAAGAACAGGTCAAATAATCCTTTCTTGGAATTACATGGTGATGAGTTCAGATAAATAAACTAGACCATGTAATTCATAATCCTAAACAGTAACAATTAATTTTCAGAATCTGTCTCCTGTGAAAGAAAGCACTGGTCTTTCAAAGCCATGATTATTTTAGCTCTGATTTACTCGTACCACAGTGTGCATTGGCCTACTTCTGAACAGATCTGGAAAGCTAAGTAACTGGGCCTATAAGACTACACTCCATGGATTTCATGTGAGTCTAAATGTAAACAACAGAACTTACAACTAATTGCCTTTTAGATAAAGCTGACTTAAGCAATTGAGATAACAGAATCCTACAATACTCTAGATGAAACATACTAAAAATGTGAATTAATAAGTTAGCTGACATTGAGCTCCAGATGTTTCTTACTCTGGCAACATTCCTTAAGTGATGATAAGCAGATTTACATACTTAACTAATATGTTTATTTAAAGAAAATTTCCAAATCCAGACTAACATCCAGATTTCTTATTTGGCTTCAGATCAAAAGACATACTATCAATAAGGATGGCATCCAGGAAAACCTTTTCAACATCTGCTTAGAACTAAACAACAGATATTTGATTTTCTGTAAATTTAATTTCAGGCAAAATTTTACTTCATCCAGTATTTTTTATATCCTCAAGACAGCCTGACCTAGTCATTTTGCATATTCAAATCTCAGAATACAGCTCGTACACTGGCAGAGACAGCAGTTGCTAAGGAGAAACTGTGTTAGTTTGTAGTTCATTTAAAATGCTATGAGCAATTTCACTTAGAGTGAGAACAAAAGCTTTTTGGAAGCAAAGCCCTCCCCTCCCCAATAATATCAGTCATTTAAAGAAGCAGGTTAAAAACGGTTTATATGTTCCTTGTAATCTAAGGAAATTCACATAGTTAATAAAGAATGAAGCTCTACGTTTTCATAAGGGTGAGGAGGGGAAAATAAAGTTAACATTACTGAGTCATAGCTGGTATTCTTTGAACCTCTCTTTTATGAGAAATGCTTATTGTTACATTTAAGGCAAACCAAACGAACTCAGAGCAAAAACTTTAAAGAAAACACTTTGAGGAATGGATACTGTTCCCAAGTTCTCCCCAGGTTACAGAAAGGAAGACACAAATATACTGTTCACTGGGAGGGAAAGTATTCCAGAGCTGAGCAAAAAGAACCAACCAGGACATATAAAATGTGGACTTCATTTCCAATATTAATTATTTTAGAAGAGAAGTGAAATTAAGAAAAACATTTCAAAGCAAGTTGATCACTCGCATAAACTTCTACTGAAAGACAAGATAATGAATATATAAACACAAAAGAGGTAAATATTAAGCAGTGCAATATACTGGTAGATATACAGACTGTTTGAGGAATGATGCCAAGGATTAGGAGAGATCAGAGTAAAAAGTACCCAGTGTTTCTTGTGGTTCCTTGGTGTACATGAGAGAACAGGAAATATGCCTACCAGGAATTTGGGACAGAAGAAAATCTTCTGGATCCAGATAACCCTGTAACATGATTGGTCTCTAGTAACTCACACCCACAGCTTTCAGCCTACTTTGCAAAGCATGTAAGTACAGGAAAACTGCTAATCCAAATCACCCTGCAGGGCCATGGCAGAATCAGAAACGTAAGAAACAAGAATGCCCTACCCACTGAACACACTGATTTTCTTACATTAAAAAGAGAGAATATACTTCTACACTTCATTTGTTGTGGAAAAAAAGGCTGAAAAAATGCAACAGGAACATTCCCTAAATTCAGAAATAATAATAAAAGAATCCCAAACCTCAGAAATCAGAAGCAAATACAGGGGTCTCAACATTTACTAATTCCTTAAGTATAAGTGATTTTTTTTTTTTTTTTAAACTGGCATCAAGACTTTGGCATGCCTGGGGTTAACAGTACTGCTATCGGACCAAGTCAGATTCTCCCCTTGACTTGTCTTTGTAGCTAAGTGGTAACAATCAGAAAACTATATTGTATTAGTTTGTTAGTGAAAACAGCGACAGCCTAAGGTTTTGGAGCTGCAATCCTCTACCATGCAAGTTAGCTTACCCCAGGTGAAGACAAACATAGGAATGAAGGTGAAACATTTCACAGCATGTACATATGAATTGTAAACAAGCTTAAAATGCTGTGATTTTTAATAGCTAATGATTGTTAAGGTGTTTTTTTCCTATGTTAGCATGGGTGTCTGCAGTTCACACTTCCAAATTTTCCTAACAGCCACAATGTCCATCTAAGAAAAATGCAGTCCTTTTCAAATGGGCTGAAACTGTAATTTCATGATTTGTCTCCAAGATGCGATGCTTACAGCAGACATAACAAAATATGTCTGTGCTACTTTAGAGGCAAAAAGGCTTCCCTTAGATCCAGTAAGGCTAAGCCCTGTTCACTGCTGTTTTGACCAAGGAAAGAGTCTGGAAAGAGCCCATGGACACAGGAAAAAAAGACAGCAGCAGCAGCCAGGTGCCAGGGTGAGTGCTGGGGAGTGACCCAGCGGCCCAGATTATGTTTCATAGCTCAAACTATGTAAGGAAGCAGGGATACACCACCAGGCAATAAATTACCCCCTTTACCTTCAGCTAGCCCCTGATATAGCCACCATGTCTGACAGCATCTCTTCCTCTATGTACTTTCTTCATTCCCCTTCCATTTTCTACACACAGAATTATAGACTCAGATTAGGTTGGGAAAGACCTTTAAGATTATTGAGTCCAACCATTAACCCAGCACTGCCAAGCCCACACCACCACACCGTGTCCCTGAGCACCACGTTTACACGTTTTTTAAACACCCCAGGGATGGTGACTCCACCGCCTCCCCGGCAGCCTGTGCCGATGCCTGACCACCCTTTCGGTGAAGAAATTTCCCCCCACACCCAACCGACCCCTCCCCTGGCGCAGCTCGAGGCTGTTCCCTCTTGTCCCGTCGCTTGTTCCCTGGGAGCAGAGACCGACCCCTGCCCACCCCCTCCTGTCAGGTACTTGTAGGGAGCGACCAGGGCCCCCCTGAGCCCCCTCCTCTCCAGGCTGAGCCCCCCCAGTGCCCCCGGCCACCCCTCAGAAGCCTGGTGCTCCGGCCCCTTCCCCACCCCCGCTGCCCGTCCCTGGGCACCCCCAGCCCCTCTGCGTCCCCCCTGCCCTGAGGGGCCCAGAACTGAGCCCAGGGCTCCAGGGGCGGCCGCACCAGCGCCGAGTGCAGGGGGACGGTCACTGCCCCGGCCCTGCTGGCCACACCGTTTGGGATACAGGCCAGGGTGCTGCTGGCCTCCTCGGCCACCCGGGCACACGGCCGGCTCACACTCCGCCAGCAGCACCCCAGGCCCCTTCCCGCCGGCAGCTTCCCAGCCGCTGTGCCCACGGGGTGACACGTGTGACAGCACGGAGCCCTGGGGGGAACCCCCGTGTGCCCAGCACCAGCAGGATGTGACTCCATCCACCACCACCGCTGCCCGGCCGCCCAGCCGGCCCCTACCGCAGCGCAGGGCACCCCCGGCCCGGCCGGGAGCAGCCGCTGGCTCCAGCAGATGCTGTGGGAGATGGTGCCAAAGGCTTTTCCAAGGTCCAGGCAGGCACCATCCACAGCCTTGCCCTCAGCCACGAAGATGGTCATCTTGTTGTAGAAGGAGATCAGGCTGGTCAGGCAGGACCTGCCTTTCATAAACCCACGCTGGCTGGGCCTAAAAAATCCTTCCCCAAACCACAAGTGAAAATTAAGGTAACACAACATTGGAAATGGCCCTTTGAGGAAAATCAGCCAGCCCTCTAGCTCTTTTGCTGTTTAAACCCCACACAGTGCAGGTAAATATGTATATTTTAAAAAGCTTGCTTATTAGAGTGCACCCCAAAACATGATGTTGCCCTTTCGGTTTTGCAGATTCAGTCAGAATTCAAAGACATGTAAAGCCGCACATAATGAATCCGATCAAATGTGTTATGGTACCAGAGTCATTTATCTTCTCACATGCAGGCCTCACTCCTGAAAGTAAACAGAGCTCACTTCGTCGTAAACCATTAAATACTTCTCTCTAATCACCCTGACACCCCTAGACACATTCGCTCTCTCATAAATTAATGTAAATCATGTGAAGATCATTTATCATAAAATAGACATCTGCAACTTTCTCTTCTCCCTTCTCAGGCAATGAAATGCATTTCAGTTGGTCCAGTTTAACACTGGCCTAATATTTAATGATCCAGCACCCTACTAGTCTGTACTGTTACAGGCAGCTGCGTATAAACCATTCAACATGAACACATAAAATAGTTTCAATGGAAGAAACGAGAACTGGTGTATAAAATTTCCAAAACCATTTAAGTGACATAGAAGCTGCCTTCACACTTTCAAAAGCGACTTAGATATGTAAGAGATTTTGAAAATTGTAATAATCTGACAATAATTAGGCATTGGTGCGAATTAAACTTTTTTCTCCATTTAATTACTCACTTGTACTCATTTCTGTGATTAGTTAATTTTGTTTTGAAGCAGAAGCGTGTTATTCCTAACAGCTTACTATAAATGATATACTAACTACCTGCTGCATAAAAGGAGGCTTATATCAGGCCCATGATGGGGCTCAGAAGAAATCCAACCTGTAACGATTGCCTGAGGAGGCAAAGGTGCTTACAGGGGTGGTCTTCTACCTTGGAGGAAGGACACCTGTGAATCAGGAATGGGAAACCCATAAAAACCCAGTAAACAAGAAGACATACCTTTTTTAAGGTTTCTGTAAAGGAGGGCTGGTGTGTTGTTGCTTTCTAGAGAAGAAAAGCTATGCAGGAGCTAGAAAGAAAAAAGCCAACCTGTTGTCAATAAAGGAAACTTTGTCAGCTACCTGCCGTGTGAAATGAGCACAGCGAAGGTGCTTAGGCAGTCTTATCAAAGAATTAAATATTCTAGAGAGGGCAGAGAAATTGAAATGAGAAAGGGTTGCTGTCTTCTCCTAAAAGAATAATAGAAAGAGGATTATAAAGCAAAAGCTGAGGGGGAGGAAGGGTTCTCCTGCCAGGGCAAGGCAGGGAGATTTCCTACAAGGTCATGGGCAGCTACAGCAAACATAAAACCAGCAGCACACTCAGGTGACTTTGCTGAACTTCAGAGAGAAGGCTGCACGAGAGATACAGGTGTGCTGTGTCTGCTTCCATCCTTGATTAAATTCACGACTTCTTAAAGCTGTCACTCAGTGACAAAAAAACTCTGATTATAGCATGGTATTCCCGTGTGTCTCTCCCTTATCTCTGTATGGAGGGAACAAACTTCCCATTCCTCCCCTGCTTTGAACACAATTCCCTTTTCTTTCCATTACTTTGTTTTTATTGCTGGAGGTGCTTTATTGCTGACAAACTCAGAAAGTTTGAACTGTTAAAATGGAAATGAAGATAAGAATTTAACAAACCAAAGTGATTTCAATATCAACCGGGTAGTTTTCCCAGCCTGACATTCTAATAAATGAGCGTTCCCTCAGTATTACGAAAGTCATCAAGCCATGATAAGAGAGACAAAATCACTTCCAATCTCACCTGGGGACTTGCAGCTAACAGCACAATTACACACAATACTATGCCAGAAAATACTAAAGTAAATATTAGGAAGGGTTTTATGTATATGTATTCTGTCTGTGCAGCAGTGTCAGAGTTGACAGCTCAAAAGACTGCATTTTCCCAAACTCTACTTTTAATAATCTGCAAACATGATTGAAGGAAGCAGTAAGAAATCTAATAAAAATGAATGCAGAAAGGATTAAGGAGACAGCTTCATGACAATTTACAGTTCTACATAGCAGTGTCTTGCTATGAGTTGTGATAAGACAAATCTTGTTTACAGTGTGTTAATCCCATGTCCCAATAATGCTAGTATGCAATGGATTCAAGTCTTCCTTAGAAGAATGGAGCTGCTTTTGCATTAAATGAACAGCCTCAGCAGCCTGAATTAGAGAGCAGAAGGTCAAGGGTTATTCTAGATTACACTTTCCAATGAGTCATTCACATCTCTCTCCTTCAGAATATGTTTGATGTAAATTGTTTGGATGTAAATTATAAGCAAAGCTTTATTCACATCTCTCTCCTTCAGAAAATGTTTGATGTATATTGTTTGGATGTGAATTATAAGTAAAGCTTTATTTGAGCTTTTCTGGTTCAATGATTGACTTTTATTGTTCTCTGTAAAGTGAAATTTAAAAGTTGGCTTTCAGGTTTTTTTCATATAATAGAGATTTTATGCATTTTCTATGACTAAAGAGGACTCTCACATTGTGAAATATCTTTAGTTGTGAACAGATAAAGTATTTCTATAATATCAGATACTCTCCTAGATCAATTTAAACTATGAATGTAAAACTTTCTATTTCTCTTTGCAAAGCCAGTATGAGTTCATGGACTATTACCTTTTCATCTCTATATAGGTGTTAGGTCCTATCACTGCTTACCCAGGTCCAATCACTTCAAGATATTAGTGAATTAGACATTATCCAACCTATTGCCCACACAAGGTAATGGTTTGACCCAGACAGGACATCACTGGAACTCAGAAGCCAGATATATTTCCAGATCTGATACTTAATTTTCTGGACACTTTAGGCAGCTCACTTCACCTTCTGTGATTGCCTAATCTTCAGCCTTGCTTACTGTGTTGAGTGTAAGACCCCAAACACTCTCTTTTCCCATACAGATACCTCTCCTGTTTTGTTATGAAGCAGCAATATTCCACTGGAAAAGAAATAATGTTAAAATTAATTTGAAAAGCTACAAGAACCCTATGCAGAGACTGATATCTTCAGTTGTTGAATCTTGGCATTAATAATCATTCTTCTGTTCCAGCATTTTACTTTGCTGTGGTTTAACCTCATCTGGCAATGAAGAACCATAGAACTGCTTGCTCACTCCCCACACAGTGGGATGGGGGAGAGGATCGGAAGAGTAAAAGTGAGAAAACCCATTGGGCTGAGATAAAGACAGTTAGGTAAAGCAAAAACCGTGCATGCGAGCAAAACAAAACAAGGAATTCTTTCGTTACTTCCCATGGGCAGGCAGGTGTTCAGCCATCTCCAGGGCAGCAGGGCTCCATCACGCGTGACTGTGACTTGGGAAGACAAACACCATAACACCAAATGCCCCCCGGTTCCTTCTTCTTCCCCCAGCTTATATATACTGAGCATGACATCATACGGTATGGAATAGCCCTTGGGCCAGTTTGGGCCAGCTGTCCTGGCTGAGAACCCTCCCAATTTTTTGTGCCCCTCCAGCCTTCTCGCTGGCACGACCTGAGAGATGAAAAGTCCTTGACTTAGTGTAAACATTACCCAGCAACAACTAAAACCATCAGTGTGTTTATCAACATCGTTCCCACAACAAATCCAAAACACAGTACTGCATCAACTGCTTAGAGGAAAATTAACTCTATCCCAGATGAAACCAGGACAACGTGCTATCTGTATTAAAAAATATTGTGCTGTGTGACATTGTTGAAATTTTACTGGTACAAATACTAAGCATTTAGACTTAGAGCAGTTGTCCATTTCTTGTTGTTCTTGGGAATAGAGGAGGACATTGCTGTGTCCTACCTCAGGTGTCCAGTTAGAAGAATTAAAAATCCCTATGGTAGTATGAAAACAGATAGATTATAATCACAGCCTTGTTTATCCTTTGGTTACTAATAAGGAAAAAAACCCAACAGGCTATGCTTAAGAAAATATTTAGCAATGAGTTGAGAATATGAATGAAAACTTTTATGTAATTTTGCCGGTATGCAGTGGGCTGACAGGGAACGATGCATTGTGTGTCTGTCTGCCGAGAAATACATCTTCTCAGGTCTTTGTATAACTCCTATATCCTTGGTCCATTGTTATTTTTACATTCCACTACTAGTAGAATCTGGGAGGCCTGAAATGATAGCCATGAAGTACAAATATAACTTAGTGCAGCAGGGGACTATTGTATAAGTCTATATTCACAAGCAATATAGAAAAGATGAATAAGAAGCAGTTATTTCTGACAATGTAAGAACTATGCTGCTACCCCATAACGCTGGTCAAGTGGCAAGTTTAACAGAAATCAAAGGAAGCGCTCATTCATTTTATGCTGAATAATGTACTTCTAGAACTCATTAAGATAAGATATTGTGGAATCTGAAAGTATAAATGGATTCATAAAGATGTAACACGAATTCATGGAATTAAGTTAGCTGTTACTAAGTACAACGGTCCACACGAAAACTTCAGCTCGGATAGTTTTCCTTGGGAGGTATACCATGGAGAGGACCCCTGCATGCAGTCCCTGGTTCCATCTTCAGTTATCCCCCCTTGATCAATGTCATAGCCAGAAACAGTATCCTAGTTTGCAACTACAGAGACATCGTCTTTCGGTTTTAAGTGGCTCTTTTACTTACATGAAGTCACAAATTTCACAATTCCTTCTGCAGTCACTGAATTCCAGTCGCACGTCCCTTTCTGTTTCAGAGTGCATTACCCACGCGTCTATTGTAAAGATGCAATGTGTACCTTATCTCCCTTAAACATAGGTGCAGAAGCTTATAAACTGCCATTCTGGTGTTCCTGACTGGGAAACTTGCCCTCCAATACACACATTTGGTACTCGTACATTATCTTTTGGCTTCCTATTCACATGCCCATCTGTTATGATGGCATTGTGCCTGCTCACAAGATGGTGTGCCAGCTTCACTAGACAATGATGCCAATCAAATAAGAGTTGCTGCAAGTGCTTTCTTTTCTAAAAGTAGCCCCTCTCAAGTGAAAGCAATGCTGTAATGGTGCCACTTGTCTTTTTCCTGTTTACACCTGCTGACACTTACCCTCCAAGATAGTGTTAGAATAGTAAAGGAGAGGAAGAGAAGCAACATGGGGCGACTCTGGCTTGTCAGAAAATACAGGCAGAATCACAAGAGCAACTTCAGAAAGCCATTTAAAATGGCGCACTGACCATGTTGATCAAGATGCAGATCCAAAAGAAGGCAGAAAAAAGTATTTAACTGGAAAGAAGAGTTTGAGAATAAGTTTATTGCTGGGAAAAAAATGCTTTGTATATGTCTGTCATATATATGTACAACTTTGGAATGGTAACCTATAAAGCTGAAAGGTCCACGTGCAGGTAAGCCCCTTTATTCTTTTGCCTGTCAGTGAAGGGTACCCGTTCAACTCTGAAGAAACTGAGAGCTATACCTAAGCAAAATCTGACACATAAGTCAAATTGTTTGACAGTTTGTTATAAGATGTATAACCAGCTAGGACTGCAAAGAACCCACATTCTTCATTTCCATTTGTTATATAAGCAAAAGTATGAGTTCAGTATTTCACATCTGAATGTCTAGAGCCACTTCCCATGTTTTCTGCTTTCTTTTGAAAGGATATCAACTCTGAGAGCACAAGCTTAGGCAGATATTTCTATATAGTCTGCAAAGCTCTCAAAGGTGTTAGTATCCAGAAATTAATCTGAGAACAAAGCAATGATAAAACAGGACTTGAGGTTACAAATATTTTGCACATTTGTGCCATTGAACAATGATTATGGATTATAACTGAATATGTGTTCAGGTAATTCTGAAAACTCTGATCAAATCAAGCCCCCTTTTGAGTATATCTTCTAGCTGTTTCCTTCAGAATGCTTGCTCGACTTGGTATTTTCCCCATCCCTAAATAGAGTTAGTAGCACCTTATTTTTAAATTGTGAAGTCAAGAGCTAATTATTGAATTTGCATAGCATATGGTAAGAAACTGTGAAGCGGTTCCTGAGGTGCACAAACCTTGCATTATTAATCCACAGAATTACTTGGGAAAAATTAATCTTACACAGAAATAAAGAATGGCTCTCAGTTCTTACTTATGATGATCATCTTGATACTTGAAAGCCCCTTAATAGCCCATTAGCAACCCATTATAGTGATCTTTCTGCTAAGGTGACCATCTCCTATAATGACAGACGTGATTAAAAAGAATACAGATTCATAGCTTTCAGATTGGTTAGTAGTCAATACAGAATACAGGCATTCAAATGGCAGAAAGAGAAGAAGCTTGGATTATTGTTTCTAAGAACAAGATGGGGAGAAAGAAAATAAAAGCTGACAAAAGAACAACTAGCTTTTTACTATTGATGTGTGCTGCAGCCCATAGAGAAACTGTTTTCAAATTCTTGAAGGTATGAGTATGTCCTGGTTTCAGCTGGGATAATTTTCCTCTAAGCAGTTGATGCAGTGCTGTGTTTTGGATTTGTTGTGGGAACGATGTTGATAAACACACTGATGGTTTTAGTTGTTGCTGGGTAATGTTTACACTAAGTCAAGGACTTTTCATCTCTCAGGTCGTGCCAGCGAGAAGGCTGGAGGGGCACAAAAAATTGGGAGGGTTCTCAGCCAGGACAGCTGGCCCAAACTGGCCCAAGGGCTATTCCATACCGTATGATGTCATGCTCAGTATATATAAGCTGGGGGAAGAAGAAGGAACCGGGGGGCATTTGGTGTTATGGCGTTTGTCTTCCCAAGTCACGGTCACGCGTGATGGAGCCCTGCTGCCCTGGAGATGGCTGAACACCTGCCTGCCCATGGGGAGTAACGAAAGAATTCCTTGTTTTGCTTTGCTTGAGTGGGCAGCTTTTGCTTTACGTATTGAACTGTCTTTATCTCAGCCCACGGGTTTTCTCACTTTTACTCTTCTGATCCTCTTCCCCATCCCACTGTGTGGGGAGTGAGCAAGCAGCTGTGTGGGGCTTGATAGCCAGCAAGGGTTAAACCACAACACATATAAATGATATGTGCTTAACCTATACAAAAAGAACATCTTTGTCTATGTAGCATTGTTGTAGGATATTGCAATGCAACAGAGAAAACTGAAAATCTAAACTTTACGTTTTTGATCTTGTGTAGTGTTTTCTTCAGTAATGCTATTGGATTTAAAGACTCATACTATACTGATGTTATTACTTCTGCATTGCTGAATGCATGCATATGAAAGCTTGTTTTAATACCTCTGACTTTTTTTCAAACCCTCTTTATTATACCTTAAGATATTTTAAGAGACATCATGAGGCTTCACCTCCTAAGCTTTTTTCCCCCGAGAATAAATTCGGCCAGCTCCATTTCCTTTCTTTTATACATGTTTTCAAACAAACATGCTGAAGCACATTATATTCCCAGTCACAAAAACCTGGAAAAGAAAATCTATGATTCTTTTTGGTATATGTTGGAGCATTTTGCGATCTTCTTTAGTACTCACAGTAGAGTAAGTGATAATCAATAGTGATAGCTGCTTGAATCTAGATGGCTTGATGGAAGTGCTTTTGAAGCACATCACGGTGCCTGATTTGCTGCAACATGCTCAGCTCTTACCTCTGCAGCAGCACTGTATCTAAATTATACCAGTTCTTAGTTGAAATCTATTAAATGTTATTATTAGCATTCCAAAATACAGTTGTTCCTAGCTGTTTTCGCTTGTTAATACTGTCCAGCTGGTTTAGTTCTTTTAGCTTCAAACCTGAATCAAACCATCCGCATAGATCAGATGTAAGTGTCAACAGCAACACAGGCAACTGTGGTGTTGTTCCTGGGTTTTCACTGCAGGGAGACTTTCCCTCTGCTTACAAAGTCTTCCAAACAGCCATGTGAGTCAGAGATTTAAATTACAATTATGTTGCATTAAATTAATCCAGAATACACAGAGTTGTCCTCCGAGCCTGAAACAGGACCCAAACGCTATGGTTCTTGCACCTACTTCACTTCTTTGAATAGGATGCCTCTGAGACTGTGGCTTATCACATTAGTCCCAGGTCTCTGTTATGAGGTGATTTTGATCACCATTTAAGAACACAAGCTTTCACAAACTGACTAGGACATTATTTCACTCTCTGGCCTAAAGATACTAACAACGTTCTGATCATTTTGTGTGCAGACACATTATTTTGCTACTAATTCTACCAAACCAACTTCAAGAGTTTCTGAAAAACAAGACAAAAAATTACTGCAGTAGCAATTCTACATGACATACATAGAAACGCTCAGAAAATGCCCTTAGAAACATGCCAAATTTTGGCATATTTTAAAGCTCAGTGGATCTAGTATATGTATTCAAAACATGCTTTCTGCGTGCGTCTCTTCTGCAATAGGCTTGCTTTTGCTGGAACATAGAAATATTAATTAAAAATATTTTTACCAATATTTTTTGTCCAGAAAAAATGCAAATGTGAAATATGAAAACTATTATTTTTTGAGTTCTCATATTGTTCCAAATTTACCACAAATTGTTTTGTGATAATTCTACCTCTAATGCTTTTATGGGGAACCTGCTTGTACCCAACTCAACTTTAATTTAATGTGAATTTGGATCTAGGTAAAATGCCACTTACAGAGTTTATCTGCCAGAGTATAAATTGCTCAATGCTAAAATGCCCACCCTCTAGAGAACAGCTTCTGCAGGTACTTTATAAACAACTGCTGAGGTTACTCAACCTGTTAATTACCATTGAAAAATCAGCCTGGTATCCAAATTATGTATGTTACAAAGAATGCTTATGCCAGAATTGTCAGCAGCAAGCTGCCTTCAACATCCCACCCCCACTGCCACTCTGAAATGCCCTTGAAACTCAACAGATACAGTGTCAGTGAAGAATAAAATGAGGAATTCATGGGAACACTCATATACTGTGGGTACACACTCTGTAACTACATACTCCTGCTCCGTAAGCAGTTCTTCTACATCAGATGCTCACAACCTAAGTTACACACCTAAAAATAGCTGCTTATGTCAGGAGGATGTAAAGCAAGAGGAACAAGCACTACTTGCACCCAAGTCCCTAAAACCAAACGGATAAATACTCTAGCTTTAATAATTGCAACAAGGACCACTTCAGAGCACAATTACAATTGATCTACTGATGAGACTGGGTTCAGAAAAGGCTACTGACAAAAATCCACACCTCAGGATAAAGTTAATGAGGCTGTCGAGGGAGCAGCAGGGCCAGATTTAGTGCCAAAAATGCACCAGTCACACTACAGAGCCGAGGAAGGTGAAGAAAAAGCAGTGCTAAGTGATAAGAAACAGTGCAGCTCAGTGACAGATAGATTTAGACCTCTTAAGTCCAATAAACAGATGACAAAGACTGTTAAATCAATTCATAAGAATTATGCCAAATCCTGACTAAGATGCACATCAGACAAATAGCACAGCATTTAGATTTAGGAAATACAAGAAGTCAAGAAGGTAATCTATGTGTCACATGAAATATGAACAGGGAAAGGGTTCTCGCAGACTCCCTGTAAACAGTTCAGTGCCTTCTTGCTGAGCTGTTGCAAATTTCTACCATCATGATGATGAAGACACCCTGGCATCCTTTCCCTGGCATTTAAAAGGCAGACTATAAAAACAACTGCAAAGGATCTTGAGCTCAGAAAGGACCTTTAATCAGGACATACTCAAAGCTCAATACAAAAATTTCCAGTTCTGTTTCCTACGCTTTTTGTGCCAGCCTTTTTTTGTTTGTTTGTTTGTTTGTTTGTTTGTTTGTTTTGGGGGGGGTGGCAGTGGGGAAGGGGGAGAAATAGGTAAGTGGGGCAGAATGGGCAGTGAGTTATAATGGCTCATTTACATTACCAGTGGTTCAGTTGTAAAGTCCATTTAAGGTTGGTTCACTGAAATCCTGATACAAGATATCACGGCAGAGGATGGTCGCTTACAAACCTTGATTCCACTCTAAGACAGCCAAACTAGATCAGAAATCCATCTCAGGATCTCATCAGTATCATGCCAGAGCAAGGTCTTTCATTTAGTCCCAAAATGTATGTCTACAAATACCACAAAAGATTTCATCCTGTGCTTCAGTTAAACAGTCAGGAAAGAATGGAGATTTTTGCTATAATTCTATCAAGCTTCAAATCTGTTTGGACTTCTCATTTTGACAAAACACCAATGGTCCCCAAGGATGACAAAATCTGGTGTTTGGCATACTTAACGAACTAAAAATAAACAAGGCAGTAAAATTTACAAAGTTATTCAGGTTTCTCAGGTTGAGACAACTGTAAGTATCTTTCAAACGGCTTAATAATCTAGGTGAAAGCCACTGCATAAAAAATTCATTATTGATAAATGAAAACTAACGTACATTGTAGAAATAATGGAAATTAGTCATTCATCTTAGCAAGTTATGAGGTGATACATTATGGGAAGGGCACCTAACCAATATTGTGAAGACCTGAAGGATGGCCTGTAGCAGGAACGAGCTCGTAACATTTTTTTTAAAGTTTTACTATATAAGGAGAAGAATTAAATAACATGGATTAAAAGAAACCCTACAGATTTTCTGCATTTCATAAGGGATATTGAAGATATGGGGTTCACAGAAGCAGACAAATATGATGGAAGCAGAGAAAACCACTCAGATAAGGATAAATTGCTTTTTAGACTCTTATTTTGTTTATTTTCTTGAAGAAAAGACAAATAAGAACAGGCATGACAAAAAGTGTATTAAGAAGTAATGAAAGCTGTAAAGAAGGTCAACTGGGAGCTTTTCTTCTTCTCTTCCATAATACAATAAAATGAGATAGTTCTTAAATTGAAATGGGGCAAATTAGGAACTGATAAAAGGAAAATAATTTTTCTCACACAACACATAATTAGATTTTGGAACTCCTTGCCACGGCATTTTGCTAAGGCCATAAATTTTAAAAGATTCACAGAGGGATTAGATTTCACATAGATAAATTCTTGAGATACACAGTGGCTGAAACCAAGAGTTTTGCTTAATGTTGACAAAGAATTACTTGAAGTGATTTAAATCTCCGTGTTTCAGATATTATGACAAACTTAATAAGCGCTTCACAGATGACCCCTATTAGTCAGAAGAATGTTGGACTAAGCCATACTAGAGCTCTCCTTCAGTGTAGTAATTCCCACGTACTTATGTTTCGAACGTTACTCTTCATGGCTATGAAGCTGAAGGTATGAGTTTACACTGCCAGGTGGACAAAGACAGGTTTAGGGTCAGGGAGTTGAAGGGAAGGGGATAACTCAGGGAGCAAACTACGGGGCTTCCCAGTTACTCCTGCTCAAGGTTTACTGCCACATGTACCACAATTGAGAGATTCCATATGGAAGAAACTTACAAAGACTTTTTATTTCCTCCATCTTTACCAGCTATTTTTACTGTCATCAGATCATTTTTTAAAATGTTGATCATGAAAGATTCCAAAACAGCAGCTGTCATAGTAGGAAATACAGTAATTGCTCAGTTAAAACCTGGGGAAACGTGATCCTATGGATAAAGAGCAAAGGTCTGTTACATTTCTTTCCTAAATGTTGAAGTCACAGGGCCCAGGAATGTCATTGGATGTCTCTTTTTCAATGGCAGTGCTGCTCAGGAACAAAGTTTGGCCATTCTAACCAAATAATATGCATAATTTACAATGGTTAACCTAAAGAGCATTTTTTTTCTGAGTGGAAAAATAAACCACTAACTCATACAGAAAAGACAGAAAGTAGCTGCTTGATAATTCATCACAAAACATAAAAAAAGTTTACATCGGAGTATTTCAGGTACTGAGAAGAATTCAGCCATTTATGAGGGCAATGGGAAGAAAATAGCATAAGAAATAAATTGGATGGAATCAGGAGAAGAAAAAGGAAAAAGGTGGACAATTGTAAGAACAGATCCAAAACTGGAGAGGAGATCCTGTAATTGATGGTTTGGCCTAGCAGGAATATAGGATTTATACAAAATAAAAGAAATGTCTCCTCACAAGTGTACAGAAACTGTGCATTGGACAACCTTTGTTGGCCTATGCCAGGTGTTTAGGTCCACAGAATTTCATTTCTTTTTGCTCTTCTAACTTATAATTCTTTATTGAACTCCAGTATTGATTTACTTCCAAATCACATACTGTACCTTCTTGCACTATTGCTTTTTAGGTAAACACTAACAACACTACAAGATGGAGTGAATCCAAAGTGTTTGCTAATTCATCAGTAGTGGGAAACCTATGTGTTTTCAAGCAATGCAAATTGGTTTGGCTTCTGCACAGCTCCTACTTTTTGCAAACACTGATGGCAAAGAACATTTCCCAGGATTCATATCAAGTATTCATTTTAACAGCATTAATTTATGATGTGTGTTATTCCATTCTACCCTGTGCAACATGACTTATTCAAAAAGCAAGCAATTTTCCAAAGTAAATACTCATTTTCCATTCTAACAGTGATGCTTTTTGTGGATTTTAAGAGGAAGGGACATAGTCTGGAAAATATCTTTTCTACACTTTTTGCTTGGAGATCATTCATGGTACTGTTAGGATATTTTAAATATCTATCCCTTCCCACAGTACTTAAAGTTATCTGTCATGCTGTATCTTTTGTAAAAGTGAAAGTATGAGGTAAAATTACGACTTAAAACTCCTAATTTATTTTTAGTGTTATTATTTTTGTCTTCTACTCTGGCCTCAAAACCCTGTAGATCATTATAGGATCATTCAGCTTAAAAAGAAAAGTATTTTCCAATACAGTGGTGAAGTAATTATCAGCAAGTCCCTTAACCTCCCAAATGATTCAGGGAACACATCAATGAACTGTGCCTTTTGTGCTGGAGTGAACTTGTCATCCCAATAACCTGTGATACTGGTTAACTATACCTACCGTGTTCACAGAGCTTCTGGGACTCTGTTTTTTGGTCCATGTACTACTCCCTTTTCTTCATGCTGTTAACAATGAGGGCTGTCAAAAACCAACACTGGCTAACTGGTAGAATTGATAAATAAAGCAAAATGGAAGCTTGAGCTGTTGCTGAAAGTCATGACACAGATGCACGTTCACGGACTGGCATGCCCAGGCTAACATTAACTCTGCAAGCCAGCTTTTCATTGTGATTGTGATATGTAATACAGGGGGTGGGATTTCTGGCCAAATCTGAAGTTCTAGACAAGCTCTGTCACTTGAAATACCATTTAATTAAAATACAATAATATTGGAATAAAATCAGGAACTCAGGCTCTCAAAGATGCTGTAGATTTTGAATGTAACACAGCAAGTAAGAGAATTGCCCAGACAATTAAACCTGGACAACAGAGGATGCTGGGGTGGCAGAGCAGAGTATCTAAGGACAAACACATTTGTGATTTAAAGCAAAACATGGCCTATGAAAAATTTCAGAAAAAATATATTTGTACTTCCTGAAAATGCTTTCAAAAATACCTTTTACCCCTAAATTAACCTTTTATCTCAAAATTATTAACTGCCAAAGAGAAGGTAAAATACAACAGTCCTTTAGTCATAAATACTCATGTTATACTCTAGCTGTTTTGATAACTAATAATGTAAGATTAGTTAATTAAAAACTCTCTTAAATTGAAATTTGCATGAATTTTTAATTCACTCAGTGTTACTAGCATAGTTCTCAATAAAGCAGTGCTCTGTAGTTTGTATCTAAACGTGATTTTCAGAAACTGAGTCAAAATTCTGCCCTTCATCAGCTGACAGGTAAAAACATGTGGCTGTATGCATGTATGGCTGTGCAAGGGGGAGAGAGTTCGGTATCGTGTTGGTGACTGTAAATTATCACCAAAACACAGCTCAAAAATAAAGCAACAATTTCAAGAAACTAACAGTTTTTTTCTAGCTTATTGATAACACAAGATAATATGAGTCTTTGTACTTGATATTTTACACTAGAGAACTTCAAATACTGGGCAAGATAATTGTATACACGAGCAGAGAAAATGTATTATCGTGACATGATGAGGAGCAAATCATGCAGCTGTGAAAAGGCAGATGCTAGGATATCTCTACACATAAGAGAGGCCAAGCAGGTGACAACATCAAGCTCTACTATCACACAGGCTATAGCGTGTAATACTGTGATATCTGGCATTATGTGATAGTTCTTCACATGAATGATGTCTTAAAATTGGAACACTTAAGCCTCCACTGCAGTTGGCACTGAAAAGAATTTCTGATTTACTGATTTATTAATATAAATAGCATGCTAATAGAAATTGGTAGAGAAAAGCCTTGGCATTATTTACATTCTGTGCACTAACACACTCTGACGAAAGATACACTCAGTACAAGAAGGGGTAAAAATGTATTATCAGCAGGAAGAACGCGCATGGTGTTACAACCGCTCTACTAAATCTATGAGTAACTGATCACCTATGATGTATTTACAAAGATTAAGCCATTTACCATTTCTCTAACCACACCAGTGAGGTCCATAGCCATTAATCCTACTGTAGCAGGATTTGTCCATTAGGGCTGAATACTTGGAAATGTTCACACTGCACTGCTACCACATACTCACTTCGCAATCCTGCAGGCTAACTACTGCCACCGGTCAGCAATGTAATCTGCAGACTTGAACCCCAAGCTAGCAGCCCCTGTCTGAGCTAACTAAATCAACAAAAAAATTATTTGGGACGGCAAAATAAGAATAAAAGACTACCCCCAAAAAAATCTATAAAAGTCAGCAGATCAGAACGTACTGCTCTGTTTCGTTTTTACAGTAACTACAGCTTGTGTGAAGCTAACAATACTCAGCATAAATAACACTTGGAAAAATTCAGAAGACAAATTACCTCCTGCAATGTGACATCAAGGTGGTGTAAGTAATTTTATATACAAATTTTATTTCCTCAAAATATATTTATAGTAAAGGCCAAAATATGTACAGGAGATTAGTACTCAAAAGCAAAACCAAGCTGAGTTCATGCATGAATTTACATATACATAAGATGACATTTTGGAGAAACTACAAAAAAATTCTACTGACAATTCAATTAGTATGGCACGTATAAATAAATATAATGTGTAATTTTGAATTATACCCCTTGATCAAAAATTTACTTTCTGGAAACTCCATGCATGATAGCATTTTCAAATATTAATGGCAGCACCTTTCAATAGGTGTTTCAAATTTCTACTTAGCAAAACCAATTATCTCTATATAAAAATTTTTCTTTACACAAGCAACATTTATTTTATTTATTTCTAGTAAAAATGAAACAGACTGAGGGGCTCACAACATTTTGGTTCTCTACACTTACTTTTCTGCTTTTAAAAATACTGTTTTAATTTTATAAAACAAAAGTTGATTTTGCTCAGCAGTGTTTGCAAAAGCGCAGGCTGAAGGAACTGGTTTTCATCAGCTCTTGGTTTTTTCATCAATAAAACCAATGAGAAATTAGCACAGTTAGATTTTCTTTCAGAGCAAAACCCAAATGATATAATAAAAAGTATTTTCAATATTTTGAGGTACGTACAGACAGTATTTCAAACCACTTGGATTTTCCCATGAAAGACCACCTTTTGAAATAACACCCAAGAAAAATCTCACTCTTTAAGCACTTTTCTCTTTAAATTTAATCCTGACCTTGAAATAAATTCTATGTAGATCAAATGGTTACTAAAATAACCCATTTATAAAGAGGAAGATACACAGCCATAGAAATATTTATAAATAGATGGTGCATATAGAAATACAAAAACTAATTTTGCAGAAAAAGCATGATTTTAAGAGATCTGCAGCTGTTCTCAACCTTTAGCATTGCTTGTGTGAGCCAAGAGATTTTTGTCTAGTACTGAAGCAAAATTAACTTCATGGCTTGTTTTTTATCCCCTTGGGTAAACCCCTGATGTACACAGTACTGGGCAAAAAGCTTACCCTCAATTTCATTTACCCAAAATTGAAATGCTTTAAAAAATAAGCATAAATGTATTTCAAAATCCAATTGCTTTGGCCTTAAATCTAGCTTTTCTTGGCAGAGTGCACTTGTTTTTAATCTGAATGCTAATATTTTGCAATGTGGCATCAGATATAAAATACTAATTTACATTGTGCCAGAGATCTATAGTATTTCAGTACCAGTCAATCAATAAATGATTAAAGTTGGGGGGGGTTGTTTCAAAGGAGCATTTTTTAAACTATAACATAATGCTGCAAATTATTCTGTAGATTATATGTACCAAAATGTCTAGAGCAGAGCAACCAAATTCATTACAATTGTCTCAGAGAGAGGAAGCAGAGTAGAAAAACAAAGTTGTGTGATTTCAGATCAATCTGTCAAATATGTGTAAGGTACATCGGTGCAAAGGCTCTACTGAAGGAGAAGTCCCATGAAACTCTGAAATAAGATTAAGATCTTTATAAATACTTTGAAAAATTGAAAATTGGAAGTATTGGCAGACTTGGAGCTTCAATTACAACTGTTCTTCCTGCCAGCCTACCTTGCTGTTAAGTAGGGGAACAATTTAACTTGTTTCATTATTATGTGAAACTTACTATTTGTAAAGTTAGTCCATTTTTTATACGTAGACATAGGCAGAATTCCTGACTGGACTTTTTTTGTAGGACTGTAAAACAAGCTGTAATATTAATTCTTGGATATTGGCTGTTTTTCTTTAATATATTGGATTGCAGTTATCAGAAATAAGTAACCTAATGCTCACACACATCAGACTAATAAGCCTTATACAGTCAAAACTCATGCTACAAATTGTAAGAACTAGAGAAATTTTCCCACTTATATCAGGGAAAAGTACTTCTAACCAGGCTTTTAGCTTCCTTACTAGCTGAGAAAATGTCATGAGAAAGCTGAAGGTTTCTTCTATTTAAGCAAAATGATTTTCCACACACTAACAGAATGTTTGCACGTATTTGAACTGCCAGGTAAGATAATTTTGAAAAATATATTTAAGATAATTTCATACAAGAGAACCCTTTTCAGATCACTCACTGCCAATTTTTAAGGAAATAAAAATTTTAAGAGAAAAATATGTACGTTTGACAGTTTTTCAGCCAATAGTTTTTCTGAGTCCTTCAGGTTTTTGAGTCTGATGGAGAGACTTGTCTTTTCACAGCGCCCTAGCTGAACTATTGCATAAGTGAACTGTCACACTACTACTTGGAGAAAGCTTTATTAAAATATTATACATTTTTCCTTCTTTCGCTAATGGAAGCATGATAACCCCAGCTCCAAATCAGCTGGGTACTTCCCCACTTTAATGGACCAGTGCATTTCCTGCTAATACAGATTTCCACCCCATATCCCCCAGAACTAGTCTAGCCCAAACAGATTCATTATTCCAAGTCAAAGCCTCAATTCCTTATTGACCCAATCCTACTGCCTTTCCTATTGCTATTTACCCCAATGCATCTTCTCAGTTGGTACACAATCTCCATGAGACGTTTCACGGATCTGCCCTACAGCTCAGGAAGCCAGACCACAACAATCTTTTGGGTCAAGTAAGGAGACTCCTTTCTTCTGGTCCCAACCTTGCCTTCCCAAAAACATGAGATCACACTCACCAATTCACGTAATGACGTGGGAAGGGAGGATGTGGCTGAGGGAAGGCTGAAGACAACACTACAAGGGTTACATGACCCTCCTATGTCCACCCATGCAGCGAAGGAAAGGTAGCACCTGACGTCTGCAACAGAGAGAAAACACACTAAATAGTTATGGCACAGTAGTGTATCCTCTTCCCTTTCAAATATTGTATATATTGGAAATAGCCAACTCATGCTTTATAAAAAGGGCCACAGTGCTGTATTAAATGGTGTTGTTACAGCACGGGAATGCAAGATTACCACAAGCTGCATCTTTCCCTGACATATGCAACCGTAATTATTTAAGAAATCTAAACATTTAGTGGTGCTACTGGAGCCCAAGACCAAATTCCTCCAGAACTAGAGGCTGATTTTCTGCAGGTTCTATGGATACCAGTTGTGCAGGCTTGAGGAATGGCTATTACATATGGATACTAAATTTAATACCAGAATACACATATTTTCCTATTCCAAGCATTATGCTTTAATTTTTCCATTTCAGTAGTCTTTACATTTTGCTATGTAAGGACTGATTTACAGTACACATTATAATGTAGCTACTACGATAGTGCTAGCTTACTGTGTGTGTTTATATGAGGTTTTACAGAGCCTAAGCTTGTTTATTTCATGTCCTTTTACTGTGGATTTTTATTTTAATAATGGGATTTGGTTTAAAAAAAAATTAATGATCTTGTAAGCCCAGGTAGCTGACCAAGGATTATTGAGTACAGAAAGACGAATATTGTCAGTTCACTGCAGGATCACAACTGAACAGGAAAAATCTCTGGAAGTTTTAAAGGCTGTCTAATGCTGTAACCATGAATCCACAAGCAAAGTCATCTTGCTGCACTCCATCTGTAGAATGTGTACAGGGAAACAGTTTTTTCAGTGATTCTTTCATAAAAAAGCTTTGCCAGTTTTAGTAGCTCAAGAAGTTAACTTTCTTTTGATTTCTGTTTTTTATTGTGATATATACACACATCCAGCAAGCTGGTTTAGTTTTAATTCAATTGTACAGTGAAATATCAGTAATATCTTGAGCCCGCCCTCCCTCCCTTTGTTCTCTCTGCCTAGTATTATTGTAGTTTGCATTTAGTCTGCTGATCATATGTTGAAACACCTGATTTACTTGAGTCTGAAAAGCAGCAGAAAAACATCTGGATTGGCCATAGGCCAATGGCCTGCCTAGCTCCCTCTCCTGCCATGTAGGAATAGCTGGTATCTTCTTGATAGTTCGGGTCTTTTTCCCTTCAATATATTATAGACATAAAGGATGAGGGACAAGACAGAGCACACCTCTTGGGAGAAGTTTTGTAATGGAGTTAGAATCCCAGTTGGTGATGGAAAGATCAAATTCCAAATCAGGGGAAATTTAAATAGCACGATAATAACTTTTTACATTATTTTTTAGCTCCTATAGCCAATGCATTTCTTAGTTCATTGACACAAGTCTCAGGGCTGCCCTAAGCAACAGCACCAATCACTGGGGCATAAAAGCTGAGAAACACAGTAGTTCTTGGGGAAACTCTAGCTGGAACGTTAAAGGGTGTAATGGAATTTCTAGAGGAAGAGGTGAAATTTTCTCCCTGGGTTGGTTTTGATTCAGTTCTCTCTTTGCTACTTGACCATAAAAGTAGGTATTGGGTAAAGCAATTGCTTCACTCTATATCTTGTACTCATTCTTTATTATTTAGTCTTTTAGAATACGTGTTACATAGAATGTATTATCTCATTTATTTCCATTCATAATTACATGCAGTATATGTTAGTGTATGCTTACTTTTCCATATATATCTCAGCGAACAATAAACTCAAAGTCATTGTGTATACGGAAAATCAATGACATGAAACAAGAACGTAGCCAAAACTAAAAAAAGACATAGAAGACAGATAAAGCACCAATACTGCAAAATGGAGCGGAGTGTAAAAGCAATCAAGCAAAATAAAGGTGGAAAACAAAAAGAATGTTGTAGCAGCAGTTGAGATAAATTACAATATTTTTTAAGTACAAAGAAACCAGAGGTTATTACAGGAAACGGTATGACTTCTAATGGCATGGGTGTTCTGGTGACAGAAGAAGTAAACATACAGTAGACACCACTTCTAGAAAATGACATGAATCATTCTGTGAAGAAAGAATAAAATCTGCAGGAAATCAGGAGCACTGCAAAAATTGAACATCTGAAGACTGACAAAAATGACAACATCAGAAGGCTTCTAAAGAAAAATACTTCACAGTCTTGGAATGATTTAATTTTAAGTGGCAAGGCAGAAGAAACATTAAGAAATATCTTTGAAAGCAAGAAGACAGGTGACAATTTCTGGCTGATATCATCACCTCTCAATTACCATACACTGCCATAAATTACTTTTATTCCTAAGAAAGGTTTGTCTTAATATAATAAATAATTTAAATAAAAGCAAACCCATGAATACAGTAGTTTATATATGCAAAACACTGTACAATTCATGATCAAGATAAATTAATATTAGACTACCAAGGTGATATACAAGTTATCTCAGAGTTCCAATCACTAATTTAGTAGCAGAAACTAGAAATTCAAGAACCGATAGTTCATTTCCTCCAGTTGGTGAATTTTAGCCTTCCCCATATGGCACCATCATCTTGCAACAAAGAAAATGTAATATCTTGGTATAAAATATTGGAGGCAATTGCAATCCACAGTTACAATCTCCAAGTTAATATCCTACACTGATGCACATTTTGGACTAGTACTCATAATAAGCAACTCAAACCAGCAGGAAATGCGGACAGGTTGGATGCATGCCCCAAAGGCTGAAGGTGGACCTATAGCTCACCTGTGCTCAGATCTTCCCATAAACCATGTTGCTGGAACAGAGGGGCAGCTAAACTGAAAGATAAGTGCATTTTTATATACTTTTTGCTTTTACACTGCATTCTTACGTTCCAGCTGGTTTCTCTTATGACCTACATTCTTAATGACAATTGACAGTTCAGGAATTTTATGATCTTGATCCTCATTTTTATAATGGACTTGAGAAAAAAATGTTATTTTGGGACAATCTGACTTGCCAAAGTACAGCAGACCCAGTGCCTGAATCACGTATTCCAATGTGTGATTCATGCAATGTTATTACCAGTCAAGAGAATACTCTTCATATTTTCAGGCAAGAGAGCAATTAAAGATTGCCTTCTGTTTTTAAAAACTGAAAGACACCCTCTTTTGTGACCATCATTTCTTCCATTGCATTAAAAAACTAACTCAGTGTCTATCTCACAACTTGAATGCAGTGATTTCTGAATCGCCTATCAAGAAACCCCTCCCACATTCTTGCAACTTCATTGAAACCTATCTTACAAGCAAAAATAAATCTGTTTTGTTATTGTCATCTTGCTTGGGATTTAGACTTTAGCTATTCACACATATCATGAATAAAATTTAATTTTTCATTGTTACATCTGGGTATTTCCTGAATCAGCTTTCATCCTATCTCTGCTTATGATTTCATTCAGACTTAGAAACCACCTTATTACAGAAAATACACAGCTCCTTGCAGACCTAGTGCCTAAAATAAGGCATAAATGCATCCTTTTTATTGCTTCCATTTTTCGATGTTACTTCACTCAAGACACCTACAACCATAGCAAATCAATTCCACCCTCTCTGAATCAGGCCCTTTCTTCGGCTCTACTATGATCATAATCAAGTTGTTGCCATTAATTACACAAAACTATGATATATTTTGAGGTGCTTAAATATTCATAAAGCTCTGGAGCAAAAGATACACATGGTATTTGCCTTCTGTATAGGCAACAGAAATATGCACAGAAAACAGTCTGAGCTCACTAGTCATTTGAAAAGTAATACATTTTGTTTGTTTGTATTTTCTAAAAAAACTATTGCATTATGTTAAATACCCTGAGGGCTTCGCATAAAACGTGACTGGAATGAATATAAAGAAAAAACTTTCTGTCTCATTAGATGATCTGAGTTTCAAAATCTGTTCTAAAAGTGTTGTAAAGTGTGTAGTGTTGTAGATTAATGCACTGAATACATTTCCACAGTGCTTGATGTGTTTCATAAAAGGTCCATTTCAGAAGTGTGCTGTATTATAGGTGAACAGTCCCAGTAAATAATCTTGTTACAGAAACCTAAGCAATTTTTACAAGGAGTATTTCTGGCTGACTGAACAATTTATTCTCCAGATGTCACATTGTATTTTTCCAATATAAAATGAAACAGCTTTTTTTTTTTTCTTTTTTTTTTTTTTTTAAGGCAGACTCTTTTGTTTGGTGAGACTGGATCAGAAGTACTTCCTTAAAGAGAAAATTCTATTATTAAAACCTGTTGTGGTATAAAATTTACACTATATGTAATTTATCATTTAATTTGCTTTAGAGGGATAAAAGCACTAAAGTGTGAACATTGCTGAGGACAGCTATGTACATTTTAAAAATAGGAATCATTAGCTCTCAAACTGATCATCCATGTTGATCCTAAAGGTCTGAAGCATCCTGACTAGCTCTATGTATACTTTAACTGCGCCACTTCAGATGTTACCCACTAATAAACCCATATGCCATGTTATAGGCCCTGGAAGATTACATGACAATGTGATATGATAAGAACTGCCTCTCTAGAAGGCAAGGGCAATTAATAACACTTTTACTAGGCAGGCATCATCAGTAGAGATAAACAGGGTAATTTTCCAGCATATATTTCCTTGGCTTCAGAAAGGAAATACTTTCACAGGAAGCTCTCACCCAGGAAAATTCACAGACTATCAGCAATCTATTTCATTGATGATAAAAAAATGGAAAAATAATCCTATGCACTAGTGAGTATCACACAATTCTATTTTCTTGCCCTGTTGTTTGGTTGGGGTTTTTTTTTATTATACATGTAGAAAATTAGTGTCAAATGATAAACTGCTGGATTTTTAGAAATATTTGTTTACTCTTCATTGTCTTTTAATCGTGTCTCTTTCCATCCACAAAGCTGTGCATTCAGAAAGACCCATACGGGAATGCCAGACAGTTGAATCTTAGAAGCATTTGTCTATTAATATGTCTGCCTATAGAAAACTGCATCAGAACCAATAGACATTGGCTTTAAAGGGTGATGGAATTCCAGAAGTTTCTTCTTTAAATGAAGCTGGATTTCACAGGACAGATTCAAGATGAAAAGTCTTTCTTTGATTCAATCCTGTCTTTGGTTTTTCATATATCAGTGCCTTTTTATGAACACTACAGACAAACCTAGGCTCTGCTACGTCCAAGGCCATACTGGAAAATACTGTCTAACTTCTCTCAAATGTTTTCCTGCCCTTCCCACCCCATCCAGCCTTTGATGAACATATCCTTATTCAAAGCCTGCCAGTAGGCAACAACCTTAAAAAGCAAAGAAATGCCCAAAGGCACATTCAGATATAATACTTCAGCAAGCCGCTGCTTAGAGTTGATCTCTCTTCGAATAAAGTGTTTTGCATTGGTCTAATGCCGTTCTGGCCGCATGTGTTTGAGTGAGTCATTGACAAACATCTTCATGTACAGACAGATAGACAGCGTATATCTTACTAACATAAGTACAGCTAGGGATGGATGAATTCTACATACAACAAACCTTTTAAATCCAAATTTTCCCTATGGTATACTCCCATGGCTATCTCCTTTGCTAGCACAGTGCGTATTTCCATATGAAACAAGCAGTGATCTTTGTGCTCCCATGTTAATTTTCCACATATTTATACACATG
Source organism: Falco peregrinus (assembly GCF_023634155.1). NCBI lineage: Eukaryota > Metazoa > Chordata > Aves > Falconiformes > Falconidae > Falco > Falco peregrinus. The sequence continues at coordinate 19,905,575 of NC_073734.1, forward strand.
CACTCCTACGTATGTTACACCACTTTCAGGAACATATATGAAAACTAATTTTAATTAAAGGTGTTTAAAATATTTTTTTAAAAAAATAAAATTATTATAATATTTTTTACGTGTAAATAGCTACTACAGTTTTTAGAGATACACATGTATCTACCTTTCAAATGCTTAAATGCCTTCAAAAATCAGCTCTTTCATGAAAAAAATACAGGTGGATTATTTAAATCCAATTCCACCACAAATTTAAGATATTGATTTTCCAGTGAGTGATTTGTTTGATCTGAGACCTAATTCCCTCTTCTGTATCTAGTTTTTTGAGGAGTATGGACCTCACAGCCATAAATTTTATATGGTGCAGGAGCAATGGATATCCGGCTTTCACAAGGCACTGTATATGTGATAACAGTAAAAAAAGCTATTTGTGATTGTGAACAAAGATTCACCTTCTAAAAAATAAAATAAAAATTCTTGTCTGAAACTGCATGGACATGTCAGACTCACAAGACCTGGATTCTCGGTTCTTATCTGAGACAGTTCTTAAGCAATACCTTGAACTGTAGCCCAGGTGATTTAAAAGGGAAATGAACAAAGTTGCAACATAATAGGCAAGTATCAAAATCTGCTTATCAAGAAAACTCATTTGTCTCTGTAGATTTTTCTATTCATATATCAGAAGACCTTCCATTGATAACAGTCAAATTGTGTTTTCATGTATTTCAGAAAATAATTTTACGCTGAGTCTTGATTTTTGTGCTCTGTGTTGCTTAGTGAGGTTAAGGCCAAAACCATGCACCTTGCACTGCGAGTTGGTGGCAGGAGGTTTAGACTAGTTCTTTGCTTTGAGAGAGCTCACAGCATAGTCCAGACGAGCTACTGAGAAAACGTAGTCTGCTCCAACTGCTGACTTTAATCCTGACTGTGGAAAGTTCATCTATTAAAGAAACACAGCACCGAAGATTTCACCTATATTCCTGCAATGCAGCTGAAAGGTGACAAAGGTATTATAAACCAAGGCAAGACTTTTATATCCCAGGATAGAGTGGAATTTGGCTAACCAGTGATGACATGAAATGTTTCTTGAAGTGCTGCTGCAGATTACTGTCAGGGAAGAATCTGAAACTGAACTATGGACTGAGCTACTTTGCTCTCATGCACAACATGAACTCTTCCAGCTGCTCTTTTCTGCTAAGGAGCACTTTTAGACCACTTAAGATAGTGCAGACACAGAATTTGGTATCAAGTAGGTACTGAAGAGGACCAAATACAGGACTGATTTCTGAGGACATGACAGTTAAGAAGCTTAGGGGAAGAAGCAACCAGCTGCATCAAAGTTTGCAAGGAATTAGGTTCCCCGCAGTTCGGAGCCCTATGTCTTATATGAAGGATCCTCCATGTGTGGTTTTCATTCCACAGCCCAGTCGAAAACGATGTCATGCCAGGCTTGGGGCATTTGCTTTAGTTACATCAGGTTAACTAGCTTCTCTCTAAGGTTATTCAAAAATAAATTTAAAACTGAGTAATAGTAAATTTGCAATGCAACTTCAGCATAGCCTCTGGAGAAAGAATTCTTTGTTTAATCTCACTCTCATAACATCTGTTTTTTCTCATTGTCATTTGAATTCCTACCCCTGCTTCTCATCTGGCAACAGAGGTCAGAAAAACTGAGAGCACCTGCGCAACGAAGACGGGATATTCATTTCAGAACCAGAGTGGTGATCCCAGTAGTCTTGCTGGCTGGTGTATGCAAAGGCCAACGGACAGTGACAACGGCTCTCTAACGCCTCAGCTTCTCATGCACTTCCAATGTCCTTTAGCAGGCTTTGGAATTCCATTCAAGTCCATTATTTATTGAGGCTGAATTGGGATAATTGGTCCGGTCTACTTTCTTGCCTGAGAGCTGGAAGGTCTCTGATAATCATCTTATTAAGGTGATAATCTGCCAAACACATGAATGTGCTATGATATTCTCAGTCTTGACAGACAGTGCCCTTTGGCCTACAGTGGGGGTTGTACCAGAATTTCCCCTTTTTAAAGTCCAAGGGAGATGAATGAGGAAAAGAGTTCAAGGCGTTTCTATACATGACCCATTATTCATATTCAGATACTGGTAAACACCATGAAGAAGCCTTTCATTGCTAGCAAGCTATGCATGACTACAGAATAGCTGGTTTGACTTTTGCTTTTTACATGAGTTCAAATGGATTTGAATGAGTTTTCTCACCTCAGACAGACCCAGTTCATGATCACATGAAAGTAAAGAGCAGTACCTCCAGGATCTTTCCTGATTAGGTCTTCAGCATGAACATCAACACCAGCTGTGTGGCTTTGTATTCCCTGCTGCTGGTTCGTCCCATAGCTATTTCATATATCAGATACAGTTACTTCGGATGGAATCCTTTTTTTCCAAGGATACTCCCCCTACACTAAGAACAGCACAGCTGAAGGACTCCTTGGGCCGGGGAAGGGGAAAGCTCTATCATGCTACACGAAAGGAAGATCTGGACCCTGTGAGTCCTGAAACGAAGAGGAACTTTGGAAGTCACAAAAGAGGCCAGAAACACAAGAGTTACACAGTAATGAACTGGATACTGTAGCAACACTCCCAAAACACAAGCCAATGAAACCAAACATTCTTATCCTTAAAATAATCTCTCTGGGTTGTCTTTGCATGCTTTTCCTTCTTACTTGCTTTGGAAGAGGTGTTGAAAAGAAGACAGAAAGGCAAAGTTATATCTGTAAAGTATACTACTCAGTAGCAGATAGCATGGAGGCCAAAAAGAGCAGCATTATACAGCTGAGGGATCCAGAGACCAGTATGGTGGTCTTACTTTAAAAAGCTTTTCCCTTTGCTTCCAGGTTTTCAATCCTGAAAAAGCAACCTGAGGCTCCTTCACTGCTGTTTCAGAAAGCCCAAGAAACTGGCTAGACCACAAGGAACCCGTTCCACCACCACTGCCATGCCCCACTGGGGAGACAAGTGCACCAGTGTGAAGGAGATGATGCCAGTAAGAGACTGAGAGCGTTAGGATCAGGTAAACACAGGTTTTTAAAACTTTCAAGTAATTAGCATCTTCGTGTCTTAGAAGTTTGCAATGAGCAATTACTGAAGAATAAATCAAGAGACAGTAATATAAGTTGTAACGGCAAAAGTATTGAAACATACTTATCAATTAGCATTTCCAAGAGTATTCTTAAGGTACCGGTGAGCTTATAAAATAATAGAAAACTTCACATTGAAGCAAATTGGAAGGGAACTCCTTCACAAAAATACCTCTAATTGGCCATCATTTCCCATGCTCCTGTTTTCTCCAACTAAAGACACTTTTTATCTCTGTTAACTCTGACTCCCACAGTCCAGTCTTCCTTTTCCCTGACTCTACCATGAAGCAATAACTCTGTGCTCATGAACTATCCTATTACCATAGAAATGATAGCAACATCACAAATTCAGCAGTCTGATTCCTCAACAGAGTTGATTAGGAACAGATGATGAGCTGGGGAAAAGCTGAACCCTTGATTAAACACAAATAGCTCTTATAATGAACAAATATGGGAATAAAATCTATTTAAAATCATGTAAAGAACAAGCATCTTCATATTATAGATATGAAATATTTTTTGCATTTCATTGACTTTTAGAATTGTTTGAAGTTGTTTGCAAAGTTTCCCAATTTATTTTTAAATCCAACATATATATGTAATTAGTAGTTACGTGTACTCGAGAATTCACTGAAAAATCAGGGTAGGTACGAAAAGCTAGTTAGGACATTCAATTTCTTTCACAATAAACACAGTTATTATTACAAATGCACTATAGCTAAGTACACGCACCCTCACAGACACAGATAAACCATACACTTTTATTATCTTCAACCAGATCTATTTGAATTCAAAGGACATGTTATTTAGGGGCTTTTCTAAGTTCTGACCATTCCCTTAATAAAACCACCTCCCACGAGGTGCTCTGCATCTTGTCTGGGTCCCAGAAAACCACTTTTCCCTATTTCCAGTGAAGACCTTGGCTCAGTAGGATACCGACACGCTCCTCTCCGACTGCTTCCATACCTTAGTGGATGAATCAAAGCTAGATACGTTACTGTCTTCTGAATCAAGACCTGCATCGAGCCCACAGCCACTAAAGATGGAAAAGGACTATTTGTATCATTCAAAGCATTCGTCCCAAAAGAAGAAATATCATCTATGAAAATAGAAAAGCGTTCCAACACAGTTCACATTCAAGAGACTGTCTTTTCATTTTAAATTCTCACGCTAAGCGTAAGTGCTAAATCCTCAATTCATACTTTACTGGAGGCTTGACAACTCTGATTTCAGCCACAGTTTATTTTACCAGTAAAAGTGTGCAGTAGGGTGTGCATACCCATTCCAGGCCATCTCTATTCTCAGGCCTGCTGCAGTGTTTCTTCTACTTCAGACTATTTAGTCAATGCCATTAATCAAAATCCTATAGCAGAAAATGCATGCATAAGTCCTACACATTTATTGCCATGGCAACAATTCAGGCTCTTGTTCATATGTCAAGCTACATCAGTGGAGATAAATTCTATTGTTTTCACACTGACAGTTCTTTCTGTGTTGGACTTAATCCATGGAAAAATATAGCTTTGCCTCTTATTAAAATAAAACAGACCACCCAACTCTCCAAATTCTCATCCTTCACATAGTAGAACTGAACAATCTGAATAGTTATAAAATTATAGTTTGATATTTAGGTTTATGATAGTAATTAAAGTGTAAAAAATGGCCCAGTCCTTATGATACTGTTTTAATCTGTGGGACTGGTTAGGAATTTAACTCTTCATGAAAAGATGAGCTCATTGCTGTGAAGCTAAATAGCTATGATACCAGAGAACTCTGCTCTTGAATTAGCTTGCAGAATTTTAAAATAAACGCCTTTAAGCTTGAAGTGAAGTTGATGTAATTAATTTCCCAACTTAGCTGTAGATACCGTCTTTTTCATAACATAAAAATTAATGATTAATGCATAATATCCAGAGAAATATTTTATATTTCATTTAGCTCATTATAAAACACACTCTCCTGTGGGTGATTCACAAGTGTGCAAGAAAGATAAGCATCATTCTTTGTGCATAAGCCTGTACAGATTTACTTGTATATGCTGTATTATGAGTAGGTCTTAACGCCTGACATAATTTTACATGATTTTACTGTGTACTAGACCGCAGTTCTGATTCCTATTATTTCCACCGACACATCATCTTTCTTATTATCATAGACTAACGAGAAACCAGTCCCACGTTAATAAAATACTTTTAATGCTTCATACTCTCATTATTTCCTGCGTATAGTGCATCATGCTTCCTGGAAAGGCAGAAGCCTCACATCACCACGAAAGACACATCCTTTTCAGTCTGACCCTTTTTTTCGCTTCCTCATGCAGATTTGAGTCCCTGCTTTTACAGCATGCTTCATATTGACAAAGCCTATTACTATGATATACTGTACTGGAGTTCATTTCAACTAATATCCCCCGCTACATCTGTTACTGTCAGTACCCAGCCGAAGTTCCCGTGTCAATGAAGATGAAGACAACCATTATATTTACTTATTGTCACGCCATGTTATGCCAGTATCAGAAACTGCTTCACATCCACACCGTGTGTGACTTGCATCAAACATATATATTTTTAAATGGGGGGCTTTGTGTGATTTGTAAATATCCTGTGAACTTCATTCATATTAATGAAGCAGCGTTTGCACTTTGCTGGCATTTTTATGCAAATTACAGTAACTCTTTGTGTGCTGTGCCTCTACACATGACACAGGCCAGAGCTTCAAAAGCCAGACCCTTTTTTCCCCGGATGAGCAGCACAGACGCAGAACAGAGCATGCCTTTTCCAGCCAGCTGAAAGAGAGAACCTGGGATTCGGAGGAGGTTAAGCACGGACTGTGTCAAATAACTTGTCAAATGAATTATTTTTTAATGTTGCCATGTTCTTAAGAACAAACACTAACGAAGTATCTTTCAGGGTCTGAGCAACTGCGAGCAAAATCTCTTTTCTGAACTCCAACAAGTGATGTTTTACAGGTCTTTTCCTTGCTCCAATTAAAAGTATCATGTTTCTCATTGCTTCTAAAACCAGACATACACCAGTTTCGATAAAATAAATGTACTTTTAAATAGTAATATTTGAAGCGGAACAAAAGCAGCTTTTTTCCATACAGATGAATTACACATCAAAATAAAATTTTAGTTCCCAGTTTAGCACTGCCCTCTGGTGATACTTATCTTGGATATGTATGTGACCCATTTCATCATAGCTTTATCAGGCCCAGATCTGGCCAAGAACTAAAATGAAATTTAGAAATTTAAATCGAAGGCAGGGATTCTAAAAAACCTTGTTTAATCTCTTAAGCCGCTAACATCTCCAAGCTGCTCTATTTCTGTCCACCGAGTTCCCCAGCCTGAAGCTCGCTTTGCATGTAGGCAGAATTACTGCCACCTTGGTGGCTTAGGAATGGTTCTGCTACCTTGCAGACTCATCCCATCATCCCCTTCAGGAGTCCCTAACACAGAAGTGGGTTCCCAGCTTCCTAACATACATCTGCAGGAGTACTGACAACCTCAGCCATGCTTTATCTTGAAAAGACTTTGGTATCTACTATCAAACAAGTGTTTTAAGCCATAAATCTGTCTCTAGGTGATTGTATCCAAGATGCAGGAGTCATCCTAATCCCAGAGGGCTGAAATTTATGAACCCTCCTTTCAGCAGACAGTTTCCTGCAACATTTACTGGCTGTTTGTGTATCTCATTAGGAGGCACCAAACTACCGTAGTATTATTGGACAGGTCAGTGTTTCTCAACCTTTTAAAATCCTTTAAGCTATAAATTTTTTCAACAAGAATTCTTGTACCATGATGACTTTTACTTTCTATTGTGTAAAACTAGGTCAATTTTCAATATTCATTTATTACTAAGAAAGACCAGAAATCTCCAGTCCTAACCTAACACACTGAAATACATTAGCCCATTGTTCTTATCATAAGACTAATGAACAACGCTCCACTTACAAACGGATATTGCGTGTATCTGGAATGAGAGGTTGTATGGAAAAAAACCACAGATAACACATATTTGTTATCTGTGTTAAAATTCTCTCCAAGTCTCATTCAGAGATGCTACCAGGTGCTGGGATCCTTTGAAAATCTGGCCTTATGTATGGGTGGCTCCTGCTGTTGTTGAAGATGCACCAACAAGAAATGATACAAGGCAATATCCTGAATATAATATTGTTGCAAGAACTGACAAATGTAAAATTCTTAATGAGACATCATTTTAAACATAAGAAGATTCTATAATGATTTTAATTTTTTTAAATACACCAACCAAAACAATCTGTGCATCCCAAGTCAGGGTCAGAGTTGTAGCTGAATGGAAAAAGCAACAAATGTATGAACCTGATTTATCTCCTTAAATGATAACCAAAACAAAAAGAATGAACTTTCCCTCAAAGTTCACTGTGCAATACTTCACATTATTAATCAGAATCATGTCACAGGATTATTGCTTTACCTAATAATGTGTTTAATGTAAATTTAATGTAAAAGATCCATGATAGAGGCAGTCAAAGCTCTATTAAAATCCTTTTGCAAAGTTCAGCCACTGCATTAGTAGCTTTAGGCTAATAGCCTAATGTTAATTTGGATTCTAATCTATTATTTTGCATCATATTTAATGTGGTTTTGTAATTAGATGGGGGGGGGGCTTAGACAAAGGAAGAAAAATCCATATGGGTCAGAGTGCATGACTGTCATTAACTACAGTGCATTTGTGAGACATGTATAATCATAGCACAACTTCTGCAATGAAATAGTGTAGATTATCCTCCAGTCAACAACCTATGTCTCATCCTGTAAATGGAAAAAAATAGATGACAATCAAGTGATAAATACCTGCAGCTGTTCACACATACTGTTCCAATTTAAAAGGTTCCTACCCTCTTAGCTGGTCCAGAATATTAATTCACATATTCATCCCTAACACTGGTTCAGTCAAAAATGAATTAGACAACTACATCTCTGATAAACTTACTTCACTCCAAATGAGAGTTTGAGAACAATTACATGATTAATTGTTCTGGGAGAAGCAATGATATGGTAACCTCCAGGAAAAAGGGCAAAAGTATATTCAGGAGAGGATAGGGGAACACAGCATGCCTCAGAAGTAACAGACAGAGAGAAGGGCCATAATAATAGAGATGCATCTCCTTTCTTCAACTTCCTAATAAATTCCCAACAGAATTACATTAATCTTAAAATGGTGATCTAGAATAATAAAGTATTCTTTATTTTCCTCAAACTCTCTTAAGATTTAAATTGGTTTTCAGTATGATAAATTACTATAAAGCAGGAAGAAATGTTTATGATCTAAAAGTCATTCTTCAATTCAGATGGAGATTTGGTATCCTTAGATAAAAGTGAAAATAAACTTAGAAATGTGAATTAAAGAAGCATTAATTTGCTTTTATTTAATTCAATAGGGAATATGTACACTTTGCTTTATTTTGGTCTTGCCTATGTGGCTATATGGCCAAATCTTGCTCTTGCCAACAAATTTTAACAAATTCTCTCTCTTCAGTGGACCATCCTACTAAAAATACTGAAGAATTATTTCATTTACGCTCCCTGAGATAAATCGCAGCCTAATCTGATACACCTTGAAAATTTATAGAGCTAAAAGTACAGAAAATAAAAATGCTTAACTTTTGGGTAGCTCCAAAATCATGTTTTCCTTTAGGAAAAAAAAAAAAAAAAAAAGCTACAAGAAAATTTCCAGAGTTATAGGCTTGTGCCTCTAAAAGCTTTCTTCTTTCCATCAGAGACATAACCATACTCTAATATTTAAGTCACTGATTCTGCTGGAGCAGATGAAGAGAACTTTTGAGAAAAAAGTCTGGTTAAATGTTTTTTGAATGAAATATAGAAGTAATTTAGACAACAGTAGATGCTGGGAGTAACAATTTGTATCGTTCATTTTAAAGTACTGAGTATTCAGACTTGGTTTAGGGTTCTTTTTTTTTCCTTACTACTGGCTTAGGGCTCTGTATGCTTTTTGCCTTGAGGAAGAAACTAGCCTTGTCTGAACAACGTATAACAACATTATGCTGGCAGTCTGAACATATCTGGGAAAAGAACAATACTGTTGCTGTCATTCAGTAACAAAGAAATACCCTGACGGTACAGAATTTTGTGTTACAGTTGAGCTCTGGAATATCATAAACGTATACTACTTCCAACAGATTAAATATTTGAGAAAGGTTTTCTATTAATGTATCACGAAGCAGTTGTTGATAACAAGCCTGTATCATTCTCCAATTCATTTCTCAAATAATTCTGCCCATGCTAGTGTTGGTGGAATAGATATGGGACATTTAATTACTTCATGTCCTTTCCCCCAAAATTGCCCTAGTGACAATGAAAATAGCAGCCTGGCTACAGCAGACATAGCAGCAGTGAGTTTTATTGATAGGTCATTTATACCATACCATACCTAAATATCTAAGAATCAGATCTTGTGCCTAAAGACACAGGCTAGGTGTCCTCTCATTCACCTATTTTTTTGCAAAAGCTTACCAAAAGTGATAAATTTTATGCTATATTTTCATTGACATTGAAAATTATATAATGAGACAGAAACATGATTAGAAATCAGCATCCTAGTCTCAGGCCTACTGTATTCACAACTTGCTTTCACTTAATATACTTTAGTTTACCACTAATGAAAGGCAGTGATACTGTTCCCAACCTATGCAAATTCATTTGTATTTGTCAGCTGCTGAGATACTTCAGTAAAACCGTTCCTATAAATCCCTATAAATAAAATAAGTGATTATCCTGCAACACACTTGCAAAAAAAAAACCCAAAAAACCCAACCAAACAAAAAAACCACCATTTTTTTTTTCAGGGAGTAGTAAAGCCAGCAGACAGATAATGCATCTCACCATAACTCTCATTAGACTCCCAAGTCCTCTGCACATAATAAAACCCAAATGAATGGGTACTGTGTCATGAGACTACCAATAAAATAGGAAAAGAAACAACTAAACCCATAGGACCTATGATGTTATACCAAATTGAAGCAGGATCCCAGCACCATTGAAAGTTTGTAGATAAACTGTCAAATAACAAGCATTATTGACAGCATTAAAAAAATAATTCCAATGTGAGGCTTGGAAAGTAAGAATACCACTAGTCACATCAATAATAAAAACTGTGAATTGTATCATACATCCTATGTCTGGATGGCAACATTCTCCTTCTGCTATCAGTGGTTAGAAGTAGGGGACAGAAAAAAACTTTCGTCATACTCTGCCTCATTTTGCAAATGTCCAAAGTAATCAGTTAGGTCAGAAAGCCTCCAGAAGTACCTTTGGGACAGGACAGCAGTCTTGGATATCCTGTCTTCAGTGCCTTTACATTCCAGAATCATGGACCCACCTAGATTTCTCCCTCCCCAGTTTATCACTGCTTCTGTACCGGTGGCAGCAAAGGTAGAGTTTCCCCTTGATCTTGTACGGTGTTCCGGGCAATTGCAGCACTTCTGTTGCATTGGGAGTGAACTGAAGGACTAATAACTACTGGCAGTGTTTCACCCATTAGGAATATGTTAAGTTCTTCCTTTAAGAGAGCTCACAGGTTTTCTAATGTTGTTTATCACTTAGAATTAAAACTGCACATTTTAAGTGTTTCGTATTGTACCTATTTAACCACATAACAAATCTGGTGAAAAAAAAAAACAAAACAAACCAACAACACATCATCCAGGAAATGATCTTTCAGATAAATACTTAATGTAAAAACTAAACCTCAACAATGCCCAAAAATCTGGGAGGGGGAAAAAATGTTCCAGAGCTAACTGTGCAGTTCTTCATAAAGAACAGTTAGCATGGGTATAATGTAGCGAAGTCAAGCAAGATATGATTGATTTATTATACTGGAATCCATTAAAAGTATTCCATTGCAGTTTTAAAACCATATAGTCATTAAATATCTTTGAAAACACACACTCTCTACCATCATTATAAGGCATCCTTGACAGCACATCATTTTTAATGGCACCATTATAAACAGGATTCATAATGGCTCTGTTTAGTATGTAACAGAACTGGAAGTCAGTAACATACAGACTTGTATTCAACATAATCAGAAAACAAAGAGCACTGAAGGCAAGATGAGTGCGCAATTAATATATGAATAATTATTCTGTGTAAAATGAGATGCATTTTAAATAGGGTGTCAAACAGGCATTGAGATGGAAGAATGGAACAGTGGAATAGACTTGATGTACATTACTTACAAGTACAACAGGAACTACTGGTGTTGATGTATAATCTAAATAGGAAAGATTATGCCCAAGGATAACTGAAGTGATAAAGCTGGTTTCTAATTGCAGCAAACTGTTATATGCTTAAAACAACTTCCAGATCCAGGACCTGGGTCTTAAAACATGGCTTCAACTTAGATCCTTCTTTTCATTTGTGGTCCTTTCTAATAGTAGGACATCTGAAGAACAATTATTCACAGCTTTTGTCCCTTCAAGTGCGTTTGAGTGATCGGTCGACAGCTGTCATTAGTCAACTTCACAGAGAGGAAACTGAAACCTAAACCAGCAGCATTAAAGTTTACTTTTAGTTAAGTTACAGTTTAGGGAGCTGGGCACTTGAAAACCAGGTCCTGAATCAGGTACGCAATAGGCAAGACAGATCTATACGAGCAAAAAAGGAAACGAGCATTTTCCTAATGCGGTACAACCCCTCACTATCGGTGGTGCAAAGGAAGTGGTCTCCTGACTCACCATGAACAGTGATGGGACTGTAGCAACAGCCATCAGCACAACCCCAGGCAGAATCCTCACTCCAGGTACCTTCTCCCTACAAGGCCTGGCAGTTCAAGGTTTAGTAACTAAACCCAAAGTCTCTAACTGACCTCTGTTGCAACTCAGACCCTATGGCTTTATGTTAATGTGTATTTGTAACTATTTCTTAGGAATTTTGAAGACATAAATTGACATCCAGGAAGATCCTAACCGGCCACATGGCTTGTCATAACTGGAAAAAAATAATAGCATCCTGTAAAGGTCCATTCTTCCTTTAGTATAGATGTTTGGCTGTAATGTCCTCTGGGTAAAGTCTACTCTAAAATGTAGTTTGTATAAGGGCTTGTACAGCCCAGCTTGGCTCTAGCCAATAGTAGAATTCCACAGGAAAAAAAACCTCTTCAGATAGAAAGGTCCCCATTTTTTGTACTGATGCTTAAAAGGAAGAGTTAAAAAATGTTTTATGCCACTGTTCTATTTCTCCTTTTCTGGTCTGCACTGATTTACACTTCAGTGCAACTTAGAGCAGCACCTTTACTGCCCTAAATTGTCCCAGTGGGGCCACTGCAGCAATTAAATATGTATATGTACATATATGCATGTGTGATTATATACATGTGGATGTGTATACAGATATCACTTTTTCCACAGAATCACTAGTGCTTGGGAGGAAGCATAAGCAGAGTTATTAAACCAGGTCTCCACAAGTTTCCATTTCTTTCATTCTGCCATTTGTGGCAGCGTCACTCGAGAAAAGGAGGAGGTGCCTACATAAGGCAATAAACCATTCAAACAAAAAACCAAACACAATTTATTACATGCCTCTGTATTTGTAGAGCTAGCATATAGCCATACTGAGATAATCAATTTAACAATACATTTATCTACAGGTACTAATGGCTGCATATATTTGCATAGTTCCATGGTTTTCTGTGATCTGTTCCTATGCAATCTAAAATAAGGAAATCCAGTGCCTCACCTTAACTAGTGCTGATATTATGTTTCTCTGATTCTCCTAAAGCAGAGAAAATGCCTGAATGTTTAAATTCATTGCAAAATGTTGGAGCATTTACTCTGTGGCATGTGAGAAGCATGCGACTATTAAAACTGAGTTTTTTGCCTTTTCTACCATTAGAAAATTACCCTTCTATATAATGACAAAACCATCTCTTCCCCTTCCACCTTCTGTGCTAATTCTGTAATAAGACAGACATGTCCAACCTGAGACTAATGATGTTGGTAATAAGTACATGAAGGCCTTTTGGTATCAGTATTTTCCCCAAACTACAGTCAGGCACAGCTCCGTAAGTCTGGTTGCCATTTTGACCTTACTCCCCAAACTTTTTCTCCCCTCCGCCACATCAACCGTAAGCCTAAACTTTCTCTCTTGTGCACGTGAGGAAATCTGCATTCTCACTGGTGGTATTATTTTGCACTATTACTGAGTGTTCTACACAAATGCAAAAGCACTTTTCTATCTGTAACAAAGAATTTAAAGTATTTCTACCTATTTCTACTTTTCTAAGAGTAATGCAAAAATATCTGAACATTGTATCATATACTTAAGTAGTCTAATTCTGTCAGTACCAGCAGAACTCTATAGTTAACATAGGCAAGAGATAACAGCTGGTACATACTCTACCATAGCTGAAATCTGTCACATAGGTGAGAGGTATAGATCAGGTATGGAAGTTTTAAGTCACACATTAGAAACACAGGGGCTTTTGCTAACCATGGAGACTAAGAAGGGATGGTAGTGGGGATGCAAGAGCTGAAGGGACCAGGAGGTAACTCAGTAAAAACTATGCTGTTCTGCTTCTGCCAAACAGGCCTGTATGTTGCTACCTAAACAGCAAGGTTCTTCTAAACCACGTTTCCCAAAGGACATTGCTGGGTGCTCCTCAGCATCAGAGGCTCAGTTCCCAGCAGGAACTCATGCTCCGAGCCAGGTCTGCAAGAGCAATGCTGTGAACAGATACCATACAAGGTCAAGTACCAGGAAAAAATCAGGCCATGGAGGGCTCTAATTTTGCAGTCCACAAAAGCATCAATCTTGCAACAGGGATCTCAGAGTTTTAGATCCCCGTAAAACTGTAATATTACTATCCAGGGCTGTTGTGAGGAAACATTCCATCATGTGCGCAAAGGTTTCCACGCTACAGTGACAATTTCTACAGAAGAGGCATTCAGAATTATATTTTGTCAGAATTATAACCTTTTTTGGACAGAATTATTGTTTGTTACAACAGTTCAAAATAAATAATGTATAGGAAACATATTTATGTGATTGAAGACTGCATCATAACATACATACATGAACAATATAGCCTGAATTTGGATAATCCGTAGTTTTTGAATGGTTAACTTTTTAACCTTAATAGTGTTCTTCTGGTATATTCCTTTGTTGCATGTGTAGTACATAACAGAATGACCTTCATCCATAGCATCCTCGTAGTAGAACAGAAGCATTTACTATAGATTTTATTATAAATGCTTTAATGAAATTCTAATCAATAATACTTCAAAGAATGGTAAAGAAATTGAATACATTCATAGGTAAAAGATGTTATTATCTCAGTTCAGTAACTATGAAATAGAAAAACGAAAATGTCTGTTTTTCATATTAGATCTGAGCACAGCTGTACAGTTACATAATAAAGTATCACTTGTATCCATGGCAATAGGGAGTAATTGATGCACCAGTTATTTTTATAAACCCAAACAAAAAAAAAATCAACTGGAAATTTCTTTGCCAGTTTCTTGGCATTGTATGTTTTTTATCTGTACATAATGTAGAAATTTATAGTCTGAATACACTCACTGATCTGACTCATTGAATAAAACATGCTGGGTTTTTCTGCATATTAAAGAAGATGGGGATCTCATACCCAAAAACCAAGTCTTTCATGATGGATATAATGAAAAATGGAATAAGATATAAGATATATAATAAGATATACTGTTAACTTCAACTCAGATTGCATTGGACTTGGGATCTATACACAGAGAATTTTTTTTTTTTTTTAATGATTAAAATGTTTTTCAGATGTCTTACCACGGTAAGTTAGTGAAAGTCAGTAGATGGCTAAAATACGAAAAAAACCTAATGGAGACCCAAAAACTTAGTATATATTGTGTCTCGGACATTCCCTGATATGGTTAAATCTCCTGGCCTTCCTTGAGCAAAAAGATGTGAAAATAGGTGCTGTTTTAAAGGGAGATCCACACTTTCCAATAGCTCCACTTCTTGAAATTATAGCAGGAAAGAATATTGCTAATGTCTTCTTGGGGATTTTTAAAGGTGGGTATGCATCAACTAGACAACTAAAAAAAGAACCAGATGCCCAAGAATCAGGTGCCCCCCATCGCTCTATTAACAACAATCTTGTCTACAACAGAAGGGAAAGAAGTAACTTGAATTTCTTTTTGGCTGTGGCTGTTTTCTTTTCCAAATGCAGATCAATCTACTCATAACAGGTTTGCATTTGCAATCACCAGTGTTTACTTTACTTGCTAGAAACTACAGAGATAGGGATGTTTTGCTATGAAGAGAAGTATTCTGTCAAATGCAAACTTCTTGTACTTTTTCCTTGACACGCTCAGTTGCAGGATAATTTTCCAGTGGCAGTCAGATGGCTATGACAACAATAGCTCTTGTGGTGAAATATTTTTTTTTCAACTTTTTTATTATTATTTTGTTCAATTCAGAATTCTAATTATTGTCTCAAACTCAAGACTAAATATCCTACTTGATTTCTGGTTTTATCCTTAACTGACCTCTGATGATGACTAAATAGATTGCATCTTCAAGACAACAGACAGGCAAGATCTCAGGACTTTTTGTTAAACTATAAAGCATTATGACCCCCACAAATATTCCCCAAAGTATATGGAACATTTAACTACCATTCAGTCCTGTATTTCCCTTCTTTACACGACATAGCATCGTGTCCTTTTCTCATTTCTTTCAGAGCTTCTTTTCACTTTCCTCTTCCCCAGTATCTGTATGAATCCTTTGCCCGAATTATTAGATATATATGACCACAACTCATATGCTTTTTAGAGATTAAAAATGAGTAGTCTCCTAGAAATGCCAGCTGCTATTGTTTATCAGGGACCCTATTACTTTGGAAACTGCATCACCATTTGCTTGAGCAGTAGTTCCGTTACAAAATTTTTCATGAGACCAGCCCAAGAGAGCCTTTAAACATTTGGAATGGAAGAAGGCAAGGACGTATATAAAATCCACATATCCACAAGTATGGTTTGTTTACTCCATTCTGGAATTTATGGATTTATCTGGCAATTCATACTATGTGGGCTTGACCTGGGTCCTTAATGCAGGACAGCATCAGTTACAAGCTACAGGGCACGTGTATAGGCACACTCCTATCTGATATAAACCAGTCTTAGCTATAAACTTCCCTTCTATGATTCAGAAATTACAGCCATTTCTAATATCATTCATCTCCTTATCGGCTAGTGACTGTTCTTAATTGTGTTTATGTTTAATTAAAGCATCTAAAAATAGTTCTTTTCTGTTAATGGGCTGCTACTTCTCCTTACTTCCACCACTATATCACAATGCCTTTTTGTCTACGGATACTGAACAGGGAATTAAAATGCGTTAACAAAAGAAAGGTTATGGACTGTGAGTCAGCAAGAACAAAAGAACCAAATACATCATGTAAAAGCTAATAATATTTAGATAGGGAGCCCAGAATTTAGCATTTTCATTGTATTTTGCAGTTAGCATGAAAGTTTAATCTTCCACTAATCATTTAAAATGTAAAATAAACAGGGCGCTCAGCATATCACAGTCTATAGTCAGGTCCCCAGGAGAGTGAAAACCACAAAAGAAACCTAACAATATGATGCTATATATTCTGAGATATTGCCATTCAATCTGATTTGCCACATGCCCATACATTTTAATGCTGACTTCATTATGAAATCTCTTCTTGATTAATCATTGGTGAACAATGACTAAATTGCACTCCAGCATCAGCTTGAACCGGGGCATTGTTAGCAGCAACATTCATTTGAAAAGCATACCAGATGGGCCAAGGAAAGGTCACTATGGTACTACCACAGCAACGACGGACAAAGCTCATGTACCGGTGGCAGAAACAGTTGAACGGAGACTACAGTAGCACTACAGAACATGCTGTGTGACTGTTTACTTCCTTTTCTTTTTTTTTTTTTTTTTTTTTAAATCATGTTAAAGAAACATATTATCAAAATATGTTATATTGCTCACCATCTCCCTACTGTCAACAAAAAGACTAAAAGGCACATAAAGCGATTGAAACTTCTGAACTATAGATAAGTATCGATAAACTTTGGTATGGACTTCTGCACTTTAAGAAGAATTAAGCACATTTAATTTATCTTCTATGACTCTACAGTTTTCCATAGTATTTGTATAACTGCTCAGCATCTGAACTAGTCCCAGCCTGAAAGGTTCTTGGGCTCTGGAAGACTCAGATTGTAACTTCCCTCATGCATTCCAGTTCTTTCCTCCAGCGTGTGTTAGCTTATCGCTTCAGGTAAAGACTCACCATTACAATCTCTGTTTTTAATTATCACCTACACAACTCTCTCTGCCATGAAACAAAAGGTGTACTATCATTTTCCCAATTTAGAAACAATCTATCTCTAAACACAGACAGCCAACACATAGTTCCAAAATAAAGAATCCTGCAAGGGTGCTGGAGCAAAACTGTCCTAAAGGTTTCCACAACTGCTGTTTCAACATTGGGGGCGCTACAGAGCATTCACGACCCACCTAAAATTTTGACAGACCTCCCTTTGTTCCAACCTTATCTCACACTTGAGTTTGGCCACAATCCTCCACGATAGCTTTTCCAAGACCTTGGAGAGCCTGAAGGTGGGTCAAGCGCACCCAGCGAGCAGCTATGGCGCTGCTCCCTGTGCCCTGTCCTGCACCCTGTGCCAAGCCCGTGCCAACGAGGGTGGGGGGAGCGTGCAGGGGCATGGAAAACCTGCACAAAATACATGGAAACCCACACAAAGTCTCCTCAGGCCTCCTTTCACCACTCCACAGGCCACTGTCATGAGTGATACGTGCTCAGAGGTCTCTGGCTCAGGCACGCCACTAGTGATTTATTTTTTCAGTGAGCACCTACAATCACTGTGTTTAACCACGCTAAAAACACTAGTACTACAACGCCTCTGTATTTCCTTTAAGTTTCCTTGCCCCCAACTATCTGATAAATACTCTTCATTTATTGACACTGATTTGTCATTTAATCAAATTTAAAACAATCAGATCATTTAATATTGGCTTTTTTAACTACAACTGAGAATTTGCATAACATTTATGGTACTCTATACAATAATTTACCATGCTAGACACATTTCAAAGTCAATAAGTTCTGGCAAATTGATATTTTGAAGCTACTTAAGAAAACATCATAAAATAGACTTATTTTTGACATTTTAAGAGGAGAGAAAAAATATCACAGGAAAATTGTAAACCATGGCTTCTAAACTCCATCACTTTCTTCTAATAAACAAATGTAGAAAATATTTTCTTAACCATGAATTTTCTCTTTGTCCTGCAACTACCTTTCTTTGCGTCAAATTCTACTTCATATAATGAATACATGATAAGCCACTAGGAGACAGCGACTTTTTTTATGCTTAGAGTTGTATACAGACATACAGCCTACATGTACACAGAGATGTAGTCTGATATGTCTTAGGAGTCTTGGTCTTGTTTCAGCAATATATGATAGACAAAACTTCAGATATAAACCAAATTAGCTACTGGAGCTGTGCAAAACTATGTGGATGGAGCCAATTGGAAAGATGCATTTTTTTGCTAAGCTATGAAGTCCTCACAGCTGAATCATGGCAATTACAGGACAGGAAAGATAAAGTTGCCCACCTAATAGCTTGTAATTTAACCAAGTATATCTATTTTTGTTACATATATTTACAGGTCTTAAAATAATGCAGAAAACTGTGAGTATTGAGATACTCCTTTCTTACTTGCTCAAGCACTTTCACAGTAACAGTGGCATATAATATAAAACATTTAGGGGTTTTTTTTTCCAGTGGTTAATGTCCTTTCCTGAAGGATCACAAAAAGCCTAAATGGGATGCTGAATTCATAAGCAATACACAAGGGTCGTCTAAAAGACAATAATAATCTAAATCTTAGAAAGTCACAGCTATATGAACTTCATATCCAAATGACATTCACATTTTGCGTATGAGAGTTTTCAATAACAAATCAAAACAGAAACTGACTTTTAAGATCTATCTTATGTTAAGGAAGTACTGCAGTAGATGTGGCAAATGTCATAATACAGAATTTCAAGAAAACAGTTTCCAGGCCACTGTGCTGACTCTAGCACTGACCATAAAAAAAAGCCATGCTGTACGTGCTTGAGATGATGATATTCTTGTGCAGCAGTGCTAGCTGAATAAACCCCCTTCACCTAGTACACATGAGAAGAAAACACTTAAAACCTTCCCTATGCTGCCTACATATAGATAAACCTACACTCTGCCTCCACCCAACCCGCACTTCTCTTTCATAGCAGACCAAAGAAATATGGTCCACGTTACATTGTGCTGAAACTAGAAAGAGAAAACCCTTCCCCGCAACCCCACAAATCAACGAAGATAACATTAAACAACCTTCCCACGCTTATTCAAAGCTGGGGCAGTTCTCAGAAGATCAACATACTTCTGTGAGATCCGGCTGCGGGCCCCGTACTGTTCCTCACCTACAAGATGATGGGGCCTCTGCTATAGGTTGCTGGAGGGCAAATGCCAAGCAAGTTTGCCATCGAGGTCGAATGACTTTCTTACACTTGTTCTCCAGAGGAAACCGAAATATGACATACTCCTCAGTGGAACCTAACACAAGGCCCCATTCCTGTAGCCCACACTTTGCTCCGTTAGCGCCTTTTAGCTGCTGAATCAACACTACAGAAGCTGTCTTGGTTTTCCGCGCTGGTTGTGCAGTGCCGAATGGGTTGGCCCAAGGGATCCACCTTCAGTTACCCCTGAGTGCAAAGCCTTCAGTTTGGGGCACTGTCTTTCTACAGTCTAAACGTACTTTTCAGCATGGCACCCTCCTGTCAGGTGAGAGGGCTCGGGATGATGTATGGCAACATCACCTCTGTCCAGCGCTGCCACTGAGGACAGAAAAGGACAGTCTTTCAAGTTCCCAGAGCGTTAGAGGCCATAGAGAAGAAAGGATTTGTAAGGAAGAAAGGCTGTAAGGAATTTTCCAGTGGATATTCTGCACTTTTATCTACATCTGATTAGCTGTGTTAGATCATTCTGGTGTGTAGTGACTGTTTAATATCATTCGGAGGGGTTATACAATGGAAAAAATATGTAACGTTCCAGGGTTTTTCATGGTTTCATGCTGGCAAGCCTACTTGCTGTGGGCATAGTGGAATGTGTCCGCCATCTTTACGATTTTGCTCAGCTCTGGTTTTAGAACGATGCAGTTGTTAAGTTTTAGACTGCAGGGTTTTATTTCTCGTTATGACCTGAACAAGAGTATGACTGGTTAAAGGCTAGATGAGGGTACTATGGGAAGTTTCTTTCAAGGTGAAGTCTTGTTACTATAAATTTTATAAAGATAGAAATCACTAATTGTTTAATGATTTTTCCATGTGGGTTCCTAAACTGTATGTTGCAATGAGATGCATATAATCAGCAGGACTTCTTCCCAGATTGAAGCAATTTCTTATAGGAATTTAGTTGGCCTTTCAAAAATATATTTTGTTTTCCTAGGAGAATAGCTTTGTTGAATAAAAGTCTTAATAAGCTAGATATAAGCACTCTGCTTGCGGCACATGCAGTGATGTCTGATGACTTGGTTGTGTATTAAAAAATGTTTGATGTGTTTGGACTGACTGCTGTTTTTACAGAGATTGGTTCTATGTACTGCAGCTTGTAGTCTATTAGATTTATTTTTATTTTATTTTTAAAGATTTTACAGAGTGCTTAGGAGAGCACTGTAGGTATAGAAGCATTTCAGAGCAAATTTGATGGCAGGATGAACATTATTGAACTTGTAAAAACCTTGTGAGTCTAGGTTTTCCATTCCTGATAAGTACGTCATCTGCATAACTGCATGGGCTTTGTGATAAGATTATTTAAAAATCTGTTCTTTGCAGCAGCTCTGCAAAAGGTTGACTATGCAAGGCTATGTGTGCTTATAGTTTGGAAGTGTAGATCTCTGGAAGTAACATTTTTCTGTGTAAATATGAAAAGTATGAATGTTAAAATATCTTTGGGACAAGATGACAAATTTGAATGTGAGCTTACATCAGTCGCAGGCAGGTAAAAGGGAAAAAAAAAAAAAGAGAGAGAGAAGCTACACAAACCATGTCCACATCCTCTGGAAAAATGGGGTGGGAATAGTTTTCATTAGGGGAAAAAAAAAAAAATCACTGAATGACTACTACTTAGCTAAAACAATTAGAAATTTTTCTATTACTGCCAATTTTAAGCTCAACTGTGAGCCTAATAAAACCTGATGGAAGACTATCTTTAGATCACCTGCTATGTATCTTTAGAGACTTTTTCAGTATTTTACAGTATTGTATTTTCCACTAATACTTCAGATGCTGCCGCAGTATTCCTAAGTAGAACCGGTACGTCCAGAGATACACCAACTAAAGAAATTCCTCAACGTTTCATTTTATTTATTTATTTATTTTTAACCCTAAAAAAGCTTGGTTTAAGTATAAACTTAGGGACAGGTATCTGCTTGGGTTATCCAATGGGAATATGTGTTTGGTTCATATCTACCATTAGTCAACAAGAATACCACAGTCACGAGGCAGTGTCCTACCGAAACTATGTGGCTGCCTTCAGGTGGAAAGAATGACTCATGTACATAAACCTGTTGCTAGATATCACAATGGAACAAGCACACACAGGTGTCACACTACCCGGTACCACTACGTTCTTCTCACTTACAGTTCCAGCCAGGAAATAGCAAACTTCGCCCTTGGAGAGACTCATAAATAGTTAAGTACCCTCTATCAACAGACGATAAAAGGGGAAAATAACCAATAAAACTACATAATGAACAACTACTGAACAAACAGAGCTATAGCACTCAAACACAGCCAAGTTATTGCCTAGGCTATTACAACGATTTCACAGTAATATCATTTGATTTTCTAGCTTCATGACAATTATATCAGACGTCTTTTTTCAGGTGTGTACAACTGCTTTTACATACATTCTATTATGAAGTCCAAGGTGGAAAGGAAAAACAACTAAAAGTTGTTCAAGGTCACAGATAACCAATGTTCAATAGCTTATCTGTAATTTTTTGTCATCTTTCTTGGGTGCCCGGTAGTCAACTGATGGTATATTCTGCTTCTAACCCAAAGGATGCAGTACGGTACAAATTTCTCTTTTTGCCACTATAGATAAGGAAGCTCAACTTCTTGATTCTGGATGCAAATTGGAATTTGCACAGTTCAGGTTAAATTGATTTTGGCTTCATGTCACAACATCTGAAATCATACTGCAGTTCTCCAGTGCTTTTAGGACATAATTAGATAAATTCATAGATTAAGCTGCTGCTGGCAGTACTTCCTTTTCTGTGAATAGTGAACCAATTCCACAGCATATTGAAATACAAACTGTAGTTGCAATACCAAGTTGGCAATGTATCTTTGCTGTCGATTGTTGTGTGCCATATGGACCCACTTAAGCCTCTTCCTCTTTTGGCTCTTGACGAGAAGGCAGCCATTGTGGCCAGTCATGAGGTCAGTTTGGAAACCAAGCGGCCCAGGTGCAAAAACTTCAGCAGGGACATCTGCATCCATGACTGGTTTTTTGGCTAGATTTACCCCTGCCCATATTTAGACACGATATCTGCCTTCTTGCGTAACGTTGCCGTTTTCTGCCAAATAGAACCCAGTAAGTCTGTTCTAATTTGGATCGTAAGTGATCACAAAATACACCCAGTATATTGAGACTATTTTTTTTTTTTGTATCCTGTTCTACCCTTATACTTGAAATACGAAAAGAGCTAACATTCTTTTTCCAGACTTATTTCTTTATCAGATAATGCACATAGAAGTTCAGGGGAAAGTTCTCACAAACTCAAATGCAGATATTAATAAAGTCTTTTTTAAAAGTTTGATGCCAGCCACCGAGGAAAGTTGAGATACTCAGAGGGAAGATTAGAAGAGCAATTATAGTGATATTGATATGGCTACAGCCTCATACTTCGTATAAAATGCAAATGCTTTATCCTTTGGTACACAATTCTTAAAAAGACTAGATAGATGCACATTAAGCTTATTTTGAGCTCAACAGTATTACGGTTAAACAATATCTACTGGATATTTAAATTACACCTACATTTCCTGCGACAATTCTCTCTGAGGCTCACATAATTACACTGGTTTATTTTCTCACCTCAAAAAATGCTATATTGGGGGAGGGGGGGGTGCAAGAAGGGGGGAGAGAACAAGCAAAGTGCATTCTAAAGTAACTCGTGCATTTCTTATATTAATACCATTCTGTTGTTACATTTCTTGTTTGTTACTCTTAAAGCAAGACATCAAGTTTAACTTTCCACTTGAAGAATGCACTGATAAAGGGCACCTGTGCAAAACCTTAACAGTCTGATCCACCACTGTATCATTCATCTTCTATTTTGTTCTAACAGTATGTAATGCAAGAATCAAGGAATAATAAAATCAAGGCCACAATACTTGACAAAGCCTTTACAAAATTACAATTAAAAAGAGAAATCTCTCAAAAAATATACAAAACAGGTACATACAGATAGTATTAGCTATGTCACATACCAGAATTATTGTGTTCTCATTACTATAATATATTTCTAGTTTCATATTATGCTTTCTTACAGCTTTCTAAGTTTTAAAATGGATTAAACCAATCCGTTTTTTATTTTGATCTGGGGAAAAAAACCACATCTCTTCAAAGCAATAAATCTTTGCCCTCCTTTCCTCTATCTTTTGTGCCAAACAGTCATGCAAAACAGTTTTGTCTCTTTGCTTATTTTACCTGAGGTAACATATGTCTACTGGACATAGCATCTACAGAAAATTCTCACTTGACTCAAAAGCACAAAGCTGATATAAATAAAAATTATAGAACTAAGGAGCTTTGCATCAACCTCTTCAGGCTGGTGTAAGCTGCACCAAAACGAAGTTCTGCTAGCAAATAAAAATACCAATGTGGAGCTGCATCATGGTCAAAGTAGCTTTAAATTTTTAATTTCACTTCACAAAAGGAAGTGCCACACTCCCTGCTTAGGGTTAGCTTTGAGTCTCTGCAGCAGTGGCTTTAATTTTATCCACAGGCCTTCAAGAAATTAATGTCTGGCTGGACAAAGATTTTGTAGTGTGCCACATCCAGAGGAAAAAAAAAAAAGAAAAAAAAAAGGAAAAAAAAAAAAAAAAAGCCCTGCAGGATCGCTTTTCCTCCCAGGAAAGAAGTAAAATGAAGGTGACAGTCTGGAATGCTAGTGAACTAGCAGTTATTTTACATTGCGTCATTGTCAAATGACTGACAATAGATTTCAGAAATATGTGAGCAGGAGCAAAAACATACAAGCCTTTGGAGAGCCCTAGAATTTATTTGCAGGTATTTTATACCAAGGATATGGAATAAATGCATCCAGAAAATGATTTAGAATTCCAGACACACATGCAGCACTCTGATTGGCACCTCAACAATGCCGAGGAAACACACAGGTTTCTTTGCTTGATTTTTATGTATGGATTCTGCCTCATACTCGTAATGAGCTGTTCCATTCCAGCCAGCGCATCTCAAGGTTGCACGGCACTCCTTCCATGATTACAGTGTCACAGCTTGAGCTTCATGCTTTAAAACGTCACCTAAAGTATGCAGTAGTTACCTAATCTAGTATCTTGTACGGATTATATATGTTTGTGTACACATTGTGTATGCTACTTAGATTCTTTTCGCTTTTGTACTAATAAATACATAGCAAATTCAAACCACTTATAATTCTATAGTTTTAAGGAACTGCTAAGTGCCTCCCTCATATTATGTAAAAAAAAAAATAATTTTTGATTGTAAACAATAATATTTTTTTAATGTCATTATCTATAGGTAATAATACTGGTATAGAAACAGTGGGATCCTGATACCACAACATGCTGAAATAAATGTAAAGAATATGTTCAGCTTTATTGAGCTATTATCAGTTGTAGCAAGCAAACTCAGCACAATTTTTCCAATATGGCATACAAATTTATCACAAGTCCCCTCCTATGCTGTATACATGAAGACGTGTGCGATGGCTGTACCATCCCTACAATATCAGTCCTGCCAAAAGATACTGGCTAGAAGCCAAAATCACAGCCTGTTCTCTAATGAAAACAGAAGAGATATGATAAGAGGAAGCCACAATCAACACCAAACACACTGGCATAAATTTTCACAAATGCAATGCAAGTGCCTTAGACTTGTTCATTATGTTTACTTCTAAGGTTTTCAAGTAAGCCTTCTTGAATCCACCAATTTCACACTGGCTTTGGATACATCTGGAACCACTATATCGCATATTTTAAAACAAAGCAGAGCTCAAAGTACTACTGGTCCCTTCACATTTCCTAGGAAACTACAGAAATGAAATGCCTTACAGAATATATGACATAATGTGCTTTAGTTACAGCCACGAGGCTACTCCTTTTTCCTATTATTCTCTTGTTATCGAGTTATCAGCTGGGACTTTTTCCCTGCAAGCAGTCAATCAGTCGTAACCAGGACCTCTGCCTTCTCCTCCCCACAGAACACAAACATTTAGCTGGTTCACCTCTATCAAGCTATTTGGAAAAACAAATGTTTGTTCAAAGATACAAAGCATAGAGCAACTTACAGTATAAATTATTTATGTGAGGTCTAATTCTATGTTAAATGTGCATTTGTCACATCACTACGTTGCCCCTTTGAGTGTCTGAAGCTTACCTGTAATTGGGGAAACACAGACAAACATCAAGTCCTTCTAAGTCTTCATGATCTCAGAGTTAATACGGTGTATTTTTAGATTGCGATAGATTAATTCTTCCATCGGAAGAGAAAACCTGGGAGAAATGACAATGAAACAGCCTGTACAGTTATCCTTAAAATACTTACAAATACAGTAGGTATTTAATCGTATATATCAAAACAAAAGTGATTGTCACGTTCTTAATCAGACCAAATATAGAACAAGCTTAAAGGAAATCTCTCTACATCAGACTTTACAAAAGACTATGTCAGCACAATTGTAAAGGATTTGGGGTTTTGAGATAAACCAGCCTCGAACAATAAACCTCTGATAAACCTCAGATCCCAGATGTCTTTGTGGGTTTCAGACAACATCTGTATTCATGCAGCATCATGATGAGGTATCTGGCTTATTTTTAACAGTAAATGTGCTAGTGGCAATGTTTTGATATTACTTAAAATAATATCCAGCATAAACGTTATTTTTAGGAGAACAACTTGAGATCTCTTGGGAGGAAAGATCACAACATCCTCACACAGCTCTCAACATTTTCATATGGGTATTTGTTGAGCAATACAGTAATTTAAAAGGAATTTTGTAATTTGTTTAGTGTTCCACAAATGAACAAAATACACTCTTCCACTTCACTACCTCTGTGATAATGCTCATGGCTAAACAGTGGTTTTAATCCAAATGCAAGTCTGAAAATATCTAGTACTATCTAGTACTAGTGCTATTTTTTTTTTGACACAAGTTCTTAATTAATTGAGCTTCATGATACTATAAGCTATAGCAGATCAACTACAGAAAAATGAGATGTCAAATCTTACCCATACATCAGATATAATGTTATTTTCATTGTATCTTTACAGGACATCAGATATGTTAATATTTATGGAGTATACACAGAGGAATACTGCTAGAATTAATAAATAATAAAGCTAATATTTTTTGCAAAAATAAATCATGAGATATCTCATTATAAACTGGATGCCTTCAGTTGTAGATAATTTAGTACACTAATAAATAACAGGAGAGCACAGCGCCGATGGAATTATATTTCATTATTTAAAATATCTTTCTATTCATATAAGAATGTATTCTTTTGTGTTCAAAATCATGGAAATAGGCAGAACTGGTTTAGAACTGAGGGTACTTGCAAACAAATAAAACCGATGTTGCCTCTAAGATGCCAACTAGACGTTATTGAATAGGTGTGTATAACACAACCCACCTCTCAAATGGACTTCAAAATCATCCTGGGATGTCTTTGGCCAGATGTAGCTCACAAGTTTAACCCATTGTTCCTATTGTCTCAACAATAATAGATTTTTTCCATCTTGAACAAAGTGTTATCTTACAGGTTTGAACGTTGCCACTTTGAGTCTTACCTGTAGAAGATCAATAAAGAATCAATAAGGGGTAAGAGGTTTTTTTTGGTTGGTTGTTTTCTTGTTGGTTTTGGGTTGTGGTGGTTTTTTTGTGTGTGTGCAATAATTAATTAACAGACATTTTTGGGTAAGACTTTATGAAGATTTTGCATGAAAGTTTGTTGCACCTAATGAGACTACAAAAACATATCAAAGAATTTGGTGTGTGTTAATACTTGCCTGCAATATTGTCAGTAGGTTTGTCTCGTTTCTGATCTATCTGGTCCCACGGTTTAGGTTTGTCAAATCTCTCCCAGATTTGGGCAGTGCAGTCTTTCAGTCCAGTGAGAGCACGTGCCATACTCAGGATTCCAAGAAATGCTGCAGGACTGGCCCCTTCACTCTCCAGCTGGGATTTTCAAAGCACTCTGAAGAAAGCAGGTAGCAAGTCCTCATTGAAAGTCAGAGGGGACTGATGCTGACCTCCTCATTTGTAAAATCCCAGCCTGTTCTCCTTGACACGGGGCATGTCTTCATTCTCGCTCTAATCTATGCCTCATATGCATTGTACAAGCGTTAATTAACTGATAGTAACATAATTAAGAAACTGTTGCTCTGGGTTATTGTATTTCAATTTCAGACACCGACAGTGAAATAGAAATACAATTTTTAAAGAGCAACTTGCTGCCAAACACACAATGGAACTAGGAATATCAACATGAGATTATGATTAAAACTCCAGAACCCTCAAAAGTAAATCATGGCTCTATCGCTTCATTTTCATACAGCTCTCTTCTGTTTTCTATGGAGCTCCTAATCTATACACAGTATATGACTATGAGATTTACATATGATTTTAGTAAATCACTAAGCCCATTCTGCTATTGAATTTCTCAGTATGTGACTTAGTGAACTGGTTTTATGCCAAAAAGCACATTAATAAAGATAAGCCTAGACAGCATTTTCAGCCTACAACAGAAAAGTTAACTCTGTATTGTTTAGTTTTCTGTGTCTACACCAAAATGACGAGGTGACGATTTGTTTAAACATTAGTGGGTTTAAATACATACTGATCAAATATTATCAAAGAAGAGCTTTAAGGGAAGCAGTACAGAAAATCGATGTTTAATTGATTAATTTACTTCAGAAGTCGAGGACTTAGATGACTAGAAGCTAAGATAACATGGAAGGCATAAACTAAATTATCCATCAGGTGTATTCCGTTACTTTTCTATGTCTGCAAAATTAAAGTCCTGATAACACAAACAGGAACATTCCAAGAGACAGTAAAACAGCACCTAGCCAGTAGGAAAGCAGCAGAATGTTATTTACTGCAATTACCACTGTTTTCAATAGTGCTGTGACGATTTACACAGTGAGGATGTGGTTCTCTGAAGTCTACAAAACAGTTCCCTTTATTTTTTCATCATCATTTACTAGGTTCAGGTTTGGTCTTTTTAGCCTATTGTAGTAACACTGCTGAGAAGGAAAAAACCACAACACATTTACACTGAATTTTAATGATATTATTACGCATATGAGCCAAACTTCTGTGTCCAAGAAATAAACTCCCAAGCCAAGTTTGCCTTTAGCATGAAAAGAACAAATCCTGATAGGTTTTTAGTTCCAAACTCCTAGAGATGCCCAATACTCCACTTGGTGTCCTACACAGCCCTCTTCTCAAGAATTCTCCTGGTGCAACAGCTATATGATTAGTGGAACAAGGAAGACAGTGAGAATACCAGGAAAGCAGAAGAGAAATGAACAGAGCAATAACAGAAATCAGCATTTGTTTATTCTGCTTATGCTATAAACCACAAAAAACTTGATTACAGGAACTTTCAGAGCTACTTTCAGTGCTCGTTAAGTGTAGAAGAATGGCTGCAGAAGCATGGCCTTAGAATCTCTGAAGATCTGCACAATCCAGGCCTGGCATTAGAATAGGCCTGTAATCAGAATTGTACTGAAGCTGCTGTGCTGAAGTTAACAAAAAAAGTAGCCTTGAGCTATTCTTGAATCCTGAGACCAAGTAATTATGTTGTGCCAACAGGCCGTGGCTGTAACAAGCTACAGCTGCTGGGAAAGCAGGTGCAGGGCCAAGAAAGACAGGGACCAGTATGGGAAAATAGGGAGTAACAAACTACAGGGCTGAAGCACAGCAACACAATTAGCTACATGGATAGAATGCTTATTTTGGTCATGATAATTAGGGGTGTGAGAACCACGTGTGTTTAGAGACTACTAACCAATTATATTTCTGCTTTACGAATATGCATGTGTATCAGTTCTATATACGTAGTGTTAGAAACTAATAAAGTTGAGCAAGATGCATAACTCATATTAGGCGTCTTCTTGACTCCTGTGTACCCTTCTTCCAACAGGTAAGGTAACAAAAGGGGTCCATCAAGACGGCGCAGAGCCACTTTCTATTTTCATCTTTCCTTTGTTTGCCATTGGACTCAACCCAGCCAAGAGTGACGATGCGAAATACTGATCCCCACATTCAGAAGCTGGATCTGGCTTTGGGGATCTCTAGTTTCTGTGCCTTTCCACATTTGAGGCTCAGATTTCTCTACACTGAGATATAAAGTCTATAACAGAAACCACAAGTCCTTATTTTGAAGGGATACCTGCTTGCCCTACATGAGTCACCACAAAGCATTTGCACCCCACCCTGCAAACAACTGTGCATATAACTACACACATGAAGAGCCCCGCTGAAATTAACAGAGTGAGCAAAACACAAAGTTACATGAGTAAGTGGGACTGGGGCTTTGAGCATTCTACATCTGCTTCTTCCCAAAAGACAAGAGAGAGTACATCTTCTTTTCCACCTGTATGTTGTGTGAAAATGGAACCCAAGGGAGTAAGTATCCTAAAAAGATAAGCGATAATACCAAGAAGATGCCATTCCTGAGAAATATACTCTGAAATTGTTCATACGTTCCCCTATGACTTCATGGCTAACATCTGCAGATGACCAATGTTGAATACAGACAGAAATGATACCAAAAAACATTTGTTTGTTATATATGCAATTTTTAAAGACTTTACAGGAAGGATGACAAATTTGTCTCTATTTCATTATTGGAAAGAGACTGTTTGGGGCATTTCTTTAATGTAGGAATTCTGTGTGTTTATCTAAGGTAAATATGCAAGCGTTAATAAGGTAAGAACATGGACATTGTTTGGGATTAAATTAAAACCATTTGCCTTATGCATGCTCATTTCCTTTTTTACTACTCAATTCCCCTATGATGCCATCTGATCACTTCTTGAATGTCCCCTGTGCTTTTG
The DNA here is from genome assembly GCF_023634155.1 of Falco peregrinus. Taxonomy (NCBI): domain Eukaryota; kingdom Metazoa; phylum Chordata; class Aves; order Falconiformes; family Falconidae; genus Falco; species Falco peregrinus. The sequence continues at coordinate 19,936,103 of NC_073734.1, forward strand.
CCTTAACAATCTTGCCTGGTAGGCCATTCCACACGTTTGTGATTCTCGGCATGAAAAAAATGCTTCCTGACATCTGTTCTGAATTTGTTTCTCTTTAATTTCCATTTATGCTTCCTTATCCTAACATCTGTGTCATTGTGAAAACGGTAATTCAGATTGACGTTATCTGTGCCATTTAAGATTTTACATTCCCTAGCTAAAAGCTACTCGTAACCATGTAGTGGTTTTGTAGTTCTTATTGACAGTTAGTCGAGACACATTTCCTAGTTGTAATTCATATGGTTTAGGTTATCCTTTGGCTTTGTTGTTGGGTTTTTATTCTCTTTTCAAATCAAGGGCTAGCACTGTACTCAGTGGGCCAATTTCAGCCCCTAAGTCTTGCCCACAGCTGCGTTATAGGAAGAAAAGAAGTAGAGTTTGGCCCAATAAGCTTAACGGAGGTATCAAGAGGACTGTATATTATGCTAATTCCTGCTGTGGGTTAATAGTGTGCCTTTGGTAGCTCTACAAATCCAGCACTTGGGAAACTTTCCAATTGTTTCTCTCAATGGCTTGAATATAGGGGCTGGGGGACTAAATTGTACTAGGTGAATATTGTGTTTTGGTAATGCCACCCCATTTAGTCCAGACAGCAAGAAATTAAAAAGCAAAAATATTATTAAAATTACTTTTATAGTTCTCTCAAGTCTACCAAAGAATCTGGGACTATTTTTTCAGTTCTGTTAAATCCCCAAGACTGGGACTCAGGTATCTCCTTTTACCTGCCCTTAATGAAACAGATTAATTCCAAGAGATGAACCGTCAGAGCCTATACTCACAACAAGCAAAGCAATTAACAGCATGTCTAACAGCAATTAGCAAACAGTCACATTTTATGTGGTTGGTAACTATGATACAGAGTTTAAAATGTACACTTTCTAATACAAGGGGGAAAAAATGTAAAAACAGAAGTAAAGCAATATGAGTAGCTGATTATGGAGTTTGGACTAAGGGCTTATGCCAGAGAACACAAAACACCAACTATAGATCCCTCTTTCACGGTAGTAAAGAGGTATAATTCATACACAGCTGCATCTCAAGTCATAGACAAGGTATACCCTTTTGCTTCCATAACACACAAATTAGAAGATTTGAAATTCTCAAAGAATTAGCGGTACCTTAGGCATCTTTCTTACCTTAGTTATTCTTCACTGCTGAATTAGTATCTCCAGCATGTGTCCAAAGATGCTACTGAACCATGAAACCGGTACTGCCTAGAAAGGTTGGAACAATAATGGCTGGCACTTAATTGCCTACATAAATGCACCCACAAAGTATAACCTTTTGCAGTGAGTACTTCTGGAAAAGGCTGAAAAAGCATTCTAGTTTATTCTACCATGCTAACAGAGTATTTTGGAAAATACATCTAGATACCAAGAAGATTCTGAAACACCAGTTTCAGTTTTTTTCTGAAGTTCATAATTTTCATTCTGGATATAAGCAGATAAAACACTTTACAGTATTATTCCATTTATTTCTTACAACAGAGTAAGAAAATGAGAACAAGCCATTTCTCTATACTTAGAAAAAGTGCATGTTCAGTCTAACTAGGTTATCTAGGTTTTGTAACGGAAAACTCCATCAGCATCTCGAAAAACTGTTTATTCTACACAGTAAAAACAAAGTTAAAACTGACATTAATCCTATTTTATAAAGGATTATCTTAATTCATTCACCTACGTGGAGTAGTGGGCTTTGAAATACCCAGCTATGATCTAGCTTGTCTCCAGAATATGTCCAATGAGAGTAAAAACAAACTCATAAGATACTGTGCAAGTAAACATGGTGGAGGCATGTGTGAATGCGTGTGGGAGGGGAAACTCATTTAAAAAATGAGGTATTCGAGAAGCATATTTAGGTATTCAAGTCACCTAAAACCTGTTTCATATCAAAGTAAAAATCCTGCTCTATAGCCAGCAGAGAACTGCACAGTGAGCACATCAACAGGGGAAAGGTGGGAGAGGAAAGGAATGGATACCAGTATGTGTTTTAATTAAAGGTGAGGGGGGAAGAATTTTTACATATTATTTACAGTTTGTGCAGATTCCTTTCCTTTAAACAGGGATTGTGAATAGTAAACATGCCATTCTAATTACTTCTGCTGAAGAGCAAAAAGTTTTTTAACAGTACTCACTTAATATTTTCCTCAAGTAAAACGAGACAATTATTTTACATCATGGCTTTTGGGTTGCTTAATTTAAGCAAGGAAAAAAAGGTATTTTCTCAAAATGTTTGATATTCTAGAACACAATAGAAATCCCGTACTTCCAAGTAATGCTTCCCGTCTTACAAAGCAGGCCTGGGTGACTGACCCTGCTCTAACTAAGCTTCTTCCCTGATTAGAAGGTAAGTTTCTTTCATGGTTATATCATTTTAAAACCTATTCAGATGTGATAACATTTTCGCTCCTGTATCTTGGCAACATGATTTATTCCGTTAACACTGAGTGTTACAGTCTGAAAAAGCTGTACCATCTGGGTTGAATTAATAGCCTACGCAGAAAAATAAATGAGAATGGTTTGCTATAATTAACATGTAGGTAAAGTATATTTAACAGATTATTATAATTAATATATCAGTTACTGATTTCATGCTAAACAGATTTGTGAACACAAGATATTAAGATTAGTTACCCTCTCTGTATGTGCCCCGTAAAAATGTAATAGAAGAATAGATCCAAAGAATCAAGAAAATTGACCTTAACATTAAGAACATCAGATGTGAAATTTCAAGCAAAGAGAGGCAATGTAGGGTGCTATGAAATAGTAGTAGAAAATTACTAGTTTCATGCGTCTAGAATTAACACCAGTAAACCTCCACTGTGACCTTAAAAACCAAAACAAAGCCTCACCAAAATGCATGGGTAAAGAATTTAAACGCTACTAAAGGCATCCGTCTAAGAGGGACAGGGCAGGTGTGTTTCTTAAAGCTGTCTTGGTCTGCATTGCATACAATGTATAATGCAGTAGAAAGCCAACAAGAAGTGTGGATTTGACCAAAATTCCACAGAGCATGTCATCCACACAAACACAGTGGGTTTTGTTAGCGGGCTTTTCATAGGACACAAATGGTGGTTACGTTTTCACAGGTTACCAAAAGTCCAGTGGTTACTCAGTGATTTCCTTAACATCTGCATCCCAAGAATAAAAAGTTCTATTTCTTTAGCTACCCACAAAAAGCATTTACTTTTATTCAGGGTCTTAGATGTCTTTTCAGCTGAACTGATATGACATTGCCAAGAAATGTTAGAAAAACAAATACAACTTTACAATTAAAATTTGTGCATCTTTATCTTTCTTGCTGTGCAGTAACAAATCCAGAAACTCACATACAATTGAAGATTAAGATCTGAAATTAACGTTACTTCTGTTTTTCACAGAAATTAGATATTTTTTTTTTTAAAAAAAAGATATTTCCAACTGCCCACACCTCCTTGCATAATCAGGGCTTTTGTGTCTCCAGATTGTCTTTAAACTCATGTTATTATAAATCTTGTTTATTACTGAAAAGACTGAGGGTCGTTTGAAAATGGTGTTAGGCATATTGCAAACAAAGTATGTAGGAGAATCCATTCCAAAAGGCTCGCAATTTAAAGAAAGAAGACAAAGAAGAGATAAAAGGGCAAAATTAAATTCAAATGCAGTTAGAGTACCAGGGAATTCCCTGCTTTTCTCCTGATTTTAACTTTATGCACAGGCACAAAAGTTAAATGCAGTACCATAATAATATTTTTAAATATGTTTGGGATGAAAAAATAATGAAACACTTACAAACAAGGCTATAGATTAATAGCACAAAGAAACCTGAATAAGACATGGCTATTCAGCACATAGGCCTCATAGAAAATAAGGAAGAACATACTGAATTTAATGAGGTTAAAATTACTTTTAACATTCAAATAAAGGATTTTTTGTAGAAAAAAACCCCAAAATATTAATTGGCAAAGTTTTCTGCTAGTGGAATTCCTCTTGGATATCAATAGGTTGTGGAAAACACTGAACCCAAGACTGGCACATTGATTGCAGGGAACATTTGGTGCTTACAGAATTTCAAATTATATAGCTGAAAAAGAATGCTACAATATTCTACAGTAATTGTCACAATTTAAATAATGACTTTAGCTGATTACTGTAGAATAGGAAATAAAAATCAGCCAAAGAGATAATTACAGATATGGCAGAAAAAGTTTAGGAAGCTTCCATGTAGAAATTAAGATAAAGGGCAACACTTTTGCATTCCTTTCCACATCCATGCCAACTCAAATGCTGTCGTTAACATTCTCCAAGATTTTCATTTCCAACTCCAAGAGATGCTCCAAAGTAATTATATTCCCAGCTCAAATTTGCATTCTAATGTAAAATGTGAATGGTGTTGTCACATGTTATTATGTCAACAGATTATCACATCTAAGTTTTGCAGAGTAATTCTACCTTAGCATTACTGAAGCAACTATTAGGATTTTAGAGAAATCAAATATATTACAGGATTTATGTCTTACTCTGGAACACCTGGTGTTAGTCTCTGCCACAGTTCTAAACAAGGCGGATCTGTAATATGTTGCAGAGTTGTAAGTCCACATTTCTATAACACATCCAGATTCTTCAGATTTAGTAGAAAATAATATACAGTGACACCTGAGCGAAAAGTGGGCAGGATCATCAGTGATTTTTCTTGCATGTTCTAGAAGTGTATCAATGTTGCTAACAAACAGCACTGGATTTCTACCTTTCTGTACATTTAAATGCTATAGGCAATGATTTTAATATTTTAGAAACTTTTTTACTATAAGTTATTACAAGGTCATTTTTGCCCAGATTGGAAGGTAAAAGTTAGCATAATTGCCATAAACTGTTATTTTTAATTTTCTTGACAGATAAATGCTATCAGAAAGGTTTTGTAGCAATACCACTGACACTTACATGGACTAACATACTGCGACAACTGTTAACATAGTCACCATCATATATCCCTTAATTTACATCAGGCACAGGATTAGGGAAGCAAGGTCATATCTGGCAGGAGTAAGGTTCAAATTTTTAGGTGAACAGCTGGTATTAAAAAAACCAGACAGGGACTGACTGATACAAGAGCCTACAGTGGCAATGTAAAACCAGAAGAAAAACAGAGCAAAAGTAGAAGCTTTTTTTTCTATTATTTTATTTTTTTTATTAACACTTAAACCAAGACACCAGCAACTTAAGTAGTTACTGCAGCAAATAGCGACATTTGTAAAAAGTGGTTCTCAACAAACAAACTTCTTCTTTCAAACAGTATTAGAAACGAGATGGAAAAAAAGACCTGTATCATACGATTAGAGAAAACAGACCTAACAAATCAGACCAAAAGTCTTCTAAACTCTCCTGATCAGTCCTGGTGATTGCCCTGAAGCAAAGGGCAGGACAATTAGATGGTGATAATTTGCCTGTATGTTCACAAAACTTCCTGCATTTTGCAACTCCTCCGCTTCTTTGTCTATAGTAAACACATGAATGTACCTAGTATTTATTATTAATTAGTCCAACTTTTAGTATAATGTGTGGAACAAGGCATGAAGATGTGACCCCTGCTCCAAATAATTTTCCAACCACCTAGTCGACAGTAATTATCCACTTTCTCCAAACCACCCATAATTTAATACAACTGTTAAATCTATTTTACTCAGCTCTCTCAGGCTCAAAGTCCTCAACTCACTCCTTTGTTCAGAAGCTTGTTATTTGTACAGCTGGTTTGATCCTTTGATTACGATTCTCGTACTTCTTTGCGTATTTTCTATTTCTGCTACAGTCTTTTCAATTGTGAGAACCAGGACTGCCTGTAGTATTCAAAGGTACTTACGGGACTCTAAGTCACATTGTTTTCCCTAAAAATTTCTCATTTAAGTTTTTGCATTCTGTTGCTGATTTTGCCATTAATGAACCAAAATCTTCATAGCATGGCCTACTAAAATCCAGGTATCTCTTGCTGAGTGGTGACCACATGCACAGAATACAGGGAGGTGCACATACTCCCCTGTAAACGAGCTTATGGACAGATCTCAGAGGTCAGTTACTTCACTCTGCTATTTGTCATGTTTCTTTGGTGGTTGTACAGTGAGTGGTTGCTACAAAAACCTACAAAGAGATTTGCTTGATTGTATGCATTGCCACACTCTTCACAAATTCAGTGTTTCCTGGACCAATATGTTTCTTGCATTTTAAATAGAAAGATTTACTGACTTTTAACTTTCTAAGAGTATTCCCAAACAGCTCACCTATTTCCTACTAGTAGTTTCCTACTCTATTTAACACATGCACTATAGGTTTTTACAAACTTCCCACTAAACCAAAAGCTTTTCTAGTTGAATGGTATCATTTATTTGTAGAGACCATCATGAGTGTCTTGCAATGAGTGAAATATGCTAAACAAAGAGTGTAATTGCTTTCCTGGGGATATTACATACGGAGAATGGGCTAAAAGGCAGAGAACAGCTACATTAACAGTTCTCTCCAATAGAGGAATGTAGGGAAAGCTTATAATATTGAGCAATATTGTTATCAAGTGGCTGGGTATTCTTTTTGGAAGTCAACTGGTTTCCCTAAAGGAAAGATGCATGTGTCTTCTGTTCTGGTTTGAAAAGTCTTTCAGCAGCCAGGTAGGGAAGGTACAGCTCCACATTGGCCACACACTGGAAACTTATTTGTAACTCAGGTGCCTTTTGGACATGTAAGGAGTCAATATCATTTGCCTGCTGTGCATTTTCACTGCAGAAAGAGGTGAGAGAATGATAATTTCAGTATGGGCTACTAGCTGAGCCATACTGTAAAGTTAAAGATCAGTAGTGGGTTTTGCACTTTACCACAAATTCAACACATGAACTTAATTAGCTTTTATGAAGCTAAAAAAGGTGTCATTACACTCTGCTATACAGGCAGTGATCCACAAGTGCAGAGAGGTGTTGTTTCATTGTGTGAATCCCCATTGTAAATACTTGATTTCTGCAGTCAAAACCTTTCCAGAAATTTTAAGGCATTTTTTCTATCAGGTCTTTCTCTTCATTAAGAAGATAAGTATATATTTAATGCATACTAGGCAATATTTCTAGCAGTATTTTCTTCTAGAAAAAAACTGAGAGGCATCTTCCCGGTCTTAAAGAACCATAGGGCAAAACTCAGATATTTTAAGCTCACAATGCTACACAGAGGAGTTGCATTTGTTCCACAATCAACATCACCTTTTTAAAAAGTAGAGAAGTATTATCCTAATTCAGCAACAGCAAGGCGGACATTACAATACAATCCATATAACACACAGTTCCAGTACCTCTAAAATAAGGTACAACAGAACTACAGCATTTTCAGTACAGGAGCAGCAACAGTCCCTGCCCTGGAACTGAAGCCCTACTGGGGCAAGGACTATATTCATCTAAGGAAAAAAGTATTTTTTTCTTGAAAAGACATTAATCTAGCTGAAAGATGAGAAAAGCAGGTGAACAAAATGAGGAAGCCAAGGATAACAATGAAAGATAAGAGGAGCAGCATGATAAACTTAGGTCACAGCACACAGCCTGTTTAAGCATCACAAGCTTATCAAGAGCTTAGACAGGCTTTGGTTAAGCACCACCAAGTTTTATGGTATTATTTTGGCCACTGGAGGGCTCTTGTATTTTTTCCACTAATACCTTGGTGAAGAATCAACACTGTAAATGTCCATGTTAATAGAGTCCCTAGTGGCTACCATGACCAGCATGCCTGGGCAATTTCATGGAAATCAAATTCAATTTACAGTGCTTTTACTTCATCTGCAATTAAAAGCTGAAAATAGGAAGAAAAAAGCCTCTCAAGCAGAGGCTCTCCATTTCTTCATAAATAGGACACCTTTTCAGAGGCTCCCTTTTGTATGCAGCGATAGGGATGAGATCCGTACAAAACACAAAAGGTATAAAGTATCAGTGCCTGGCATTGTGAGGGCATTACCCCGGTTCCCTGTCAAGTCTCAGTCCTGTACAGGCAATAATAACTATTCCTGAGCTTCTGAGTTTTCAGCCACCGCTGTGACTCTCAATACAATGAATACAACACAGAAAACATTTTAAAATTGCTGATAAAAATCCTTTATTTTTCAGCCTTTGAAGGAGTGTTGGGAGAGCTTCTGACAAAAGAAGGAAGTAATTTCAATGAAAGGGATAATGGGAAGTATATTGAATGAGAAAGAAGATGGAGGGCAGGAAATGCAACAGTAGTTGAATTAAATTAAAGAACAAGCTCCAGCAGCGAAGTATATGCTGCATTTTTTTTTTTTTTTCCTAAGAACCAACAGGAAAAGTTTGATGTAGATTATTGAAAATAAAAATATAACCACTGGAAATAATATATTGATCTTTGACTCAAGCTGATGTTCCACTGAATACTTCTCCCCCACACTCTTTTTTTTTTTAGCAATTCACTTTCTGTAACATTGTTGAGGAAACCAAAAGGAGTGTGATACACGGAGGATCTAAAATAACATCCTCAGAGATATTACTTATTTCAGGTCTCAGCAACCAATTGATGCCAAAAAGGAGGAGGAGGTACCTTTACGAGTAACACATGGCACTGAAACTGTTATTTGAAATGACAGACCCTTCTGCCAAGAGAAGCCACTTTGAGCCATATCCTGTGTTTACAGCCAGAGATCTTATTAATCTGATAACACTTTAGTTCCTCCAAGCATAACTGAAAGAAATCACTGTCTAATTGCTTTATCCTATTAGGAAAGCAAGTAAAGAAATAAATAATAATAAAAAAAAAATATCATGGGTTTGGACCTTACAGCCAAGGCCCCTACAGCATCTACCCAAAAATGCTCCAGCAGCTTCTCTTTTGCACATTTCCTTCTTAAACCTTAACACCAACATCCACGTTGCCATAATAGTGATACAACAGGATTTTGTCCTTCAATTCTCTCATCATGCACTGGGGTTCAGAGGAAGGCTGGCACTATAGATCCCTATCAAACTCATCAAGCTTCATACACTTTCACCTTTTTAGTTGTAGGATGCTGCCCACACGGTGTGAAACAAAAGTTCTTTAACTACTTGTGATCTTGCGATGACAGCGTGACTCACATTAGCTGTGATAATGCCAATACGTAAATTAACTGCAAGGCGAATCACACAGAAGCGATAGAATAGGAGCCGGTAGGATGACCTCCACATGGTGGACTTGCCACAAAAAAGAAGAAAAAGAAAAAACCCAACCCAAAACAAAACAGACATCAGTACTCAGACCCCAGCACTCCTGAGATTGAAATCCCCACTTAACATCATCTGGAAAAGGAATCGGTACAAGTCAGACCTGATGCCCAAGACTACGAGGCACAGATGCAAACTAACTTCTACCAGCCTTCCCTGTCCACCCTAGGGATTTACAGGGGGAAAGCGGAGCTGCCAGTTGCCTGGCAATAGCTAAAAGCTCAGAAAGACAAGCTACTTGAGCTGCAATTTGATTTTAGAACTGACTGAAGACAGTATTTTCCCAGATATTTAACTTTCATCTTTAAATCAATTTGTACACTGAGATTATCAGTTATAAATGGGGATGGAAAATCAAACTGATTTTAGGATCTGAGTGTGGTCCCACTTCATTTTCTTTCTTAACGTTGCCTAAATTGGTATCATCTTCATTTCAGTAGCAGTTAATGACACAGTATTTTAACTGCCAGCACATGATGTATCGAGCTGCTGGTCAAACAAAAAAAATAACATTATAATTGAGCTCCTCTCAGAGAGCATCACAAACTATTTTTACAGGGCACCTGACACAAAATGAGTATTTTGTAGGACTACTGATTAAGTCATAGATACATATGTGATTTACTGTCACTGTTCCCACTCATCCGACCAAAGCTGAGCTACTGACAGAGAAACTACCATACTGCAGTTAAAAAGGTAAAGCAGTGGTTAAGAGGATATTCCATGTAGCCTACTAATCCCGTTACACACCTGGCTCTCTTACAACTGCTTTCATTACTTTTCTTTAGAGCAGAAGATAAAATTAACAAATTCCTGTAGACTGTCCCTTCAGGAGCATGCTACCTGCACTTACTGTTTCCAAATAGTTGAAAAATATCCCAAATGATTCTGTGTGGTTTAGGTTTGGGAAAATATTTTTTATATATACACACAAGAATACATTGGCAGACAATTTTATATCCATGCTAAGTCGCACTAAATGAACTGACAATAGCTTCTATCTTTAACTGTCAAACTGTAAAATTGCCTTATGCTATTTTTCCTTAAAAGGAATAATGGAAAGTGACACAATAATAGAAAGCCTAACCTGTCATAAAGGACATAATAATTAACCTATGGAAATTAAAACCTCCTCAATGCTACAGCACCCAGGAGCCACAAAAAAAATATGGGGAACACAGTGATGTCACCAAGCTGATGGCACCGATGTATAAAAAAAAAAAAAAAAAAAGGAAGTACCCTTTCTGTACCTCATTGGCAGGCTTTTCTAAAAGTATATTTACTCGTACCTGTGATTCTTATGAGAAAAACTAAGAACACACAGGAACATATGTATTTTTAAGCCTGTGGTGCCAAGTTTGAGTTGCTGATCACGCTAACTTTTCCCTGGCCTCCCACGCCACTTGAGAGCAATAACCGGTAGCTACATCACGGCCTTCAGCTGGGCTTGCAAGTACCACGTCTCACTTGCCTCTTCACTTGAGGAAATTAACACTACTTCTCAAAAGAAGCTGTTCTACTAAAATGTAGAAGCTGATTATTCTGTGTCAGCTGATTATTCAGCCTGTCAGCTGAGCCCAGGCATTCCTATGGCGTCTCTAGCTCCTCCTCTGCTACGTCTTTCTACCCCACTGCCCGGTATTTATTTTAAACCTGATGCAATTTGTTCCTTTTCCCATGAAAGGGCAGCTCAGCATTCCCCACTGCTCCACAGTTTAAGTGATCACGCCCCAAAAATTCCATTGGCACTGACAGCTGCACTTCACAGCATCTCGTATGGCTCTAGCAAGAACGGTAAGCACTAGCAAAAGGTGGACTCAGTAAAAGGTCTAAAGTCTACTTAACGTAAGAATGGAGAGATTCCAAATTAACAGCTACTTTTGGAAGCTTTGGCTTTGCTTTCCAGGGTCTCCAGTTCTGCTGCGTCTCCCCAGGGGATGGGGAGCTAAATGCAGTCGTCCGAGAGAGCTCCAACCGCAAGCGTTGGTGTTTCAGTCAGGACACAGGCTCTAAGATCCTGAGACTTAAAAGCACTTTTTCTTACTGAGATAGAATGCAAGTACTAGCATTTCATAAGCAATTAAGGGTTAAAAGTTAGGACAAAATGGATGCCCTTCATTCTGTTCACTGAGACCATTTCTAGTTAATGGGTGAAAACCAACAACAACAAAGTGCTGCAGTTCCACTCTGGGTAAACACAGCCTTTAAAAAACATTTAAATTGTTTAAAGGCCTCTGAAAACATACTTTCCGACTGGCATATAAAAGGCAAGTTGAATACCCTGTGCACTCACACTTCCATAAGGCCTGTTGAACCCCGTGTGAGCAATCACGTACACCCAGGAATGCCCAGAACATGTGTTGGAGACTGTGAGAAACTGCCTTATTCAACACACCATTGCAGCATGCCAAACCTATTCGCTTATGATTAAGCTATAATACCTTTACCTTTTCCTTGATGGAATTACCATGATGCTCTTCTAATTAGGAGCCCTGGGTTCTTACAGTAGATTAGGTATACATAAAATCGTGCGCTCTAGGAAAGCCTTTTTGACAGATGTGCTGGACGAGCTCAAGCGGAGTGCCTTCTGACTGCCGCTAGAAACGTAAACATTTAGAGCAGCCCATATTCCAGGGTCACATAAAAACAAATATTATCTCTATACCTGTTAAACTTGAATAGAGCTCAAGTACAAAAGGGTTTTCATTAAATAAATTGGGTATTTTAATTTGTATGAATATGTAATGCTTATATTTAATGGTCTATTTTTATAAATGATAAATGGACTTTAAACATGCATAACACAATAAGACATTATTAACTCTAACTGCTTTGTCAGGCAGTGATTTGCATTTAGTAATTTTGGTCATTTTGTTATTCAGAATATGTGTTTTCCCTTTTGGATTCTTTTAATCCTCTGAGCTTAGGTTACTTTTTCAATGCAGCGAACTGTTGGGATATAATGGTTAAATAATGTGAAATTGCACTGATGCCAGTGAAATAAAAGTGAGTTTTACAAAACCAAGTTCCTTCCCTGAACATAATAACAGTAAATTTCTAGTGTCCTGTAGTGCAATATCCATTAGATTTATTATGTTGCAATTCCCAATCCCACTAGTTCTGCCTGAGGGTGAGTATATTACATTTCATCACAGTTTCATTTTCTCCTACAGATGAGAAATGGGAATGCTATTGCAGTTATGTAGCATGCATGTGTTAAATCTGATCTCTAATAAAATCAAACACATCACAACTCACAGCACTTTAGCACAGCGTCGGCAAAATGAAACACCATCTGTCATCATGTAGAGACTGCCTTATTGTAACACAAAATCAAACTGCTCAGTGTGAACATTGTTATTTAATAAATGGGTAAATGGAAACTGATAATTATGATCTTATTTATTTTAAATGACTGGTTAAAGCTACCAAAAAATGCATTATAACTTATCAATTAGATGTATGGACATTACACTAACACCGAGAGCAAACATCCATAAGCCAAGTCAAAATTTTACATGCGTTTAGTGAAAGAATGTGATAAATATGCAAGACGTACACTTACAACAAAGCCCTGCCAAAACGAAGGCTAAGGGTAGGAACTGATGAAACAAAAATTCATTGTCTGTACTAATGAGACAATTGTAGATTCTGATACAAAAACAGCTGAAGGCTATGTTGTTAAAGAATAGCTACTTGTAGCAAGTTGGAAGGTTTAAAGACAAAATAAACATCGTGCTCTGGTCTGAGTAGATTGCAATGCTAAAGATTAGGCATCGTCCCAATATAAGCTGGATGTCCAGGAGCTTCTAGTTTGGCCATTTTAACTCCTATCAGAGTAAAGAATGATGCACATATTTGCTGTTAGTATGAATTAATTGCCTTAAAGAAAAAAAAGCATTTGTCAGCTAAACTGCTTCTTTCAACTGGCAGCAACAGATAAAACAAGATTTCAGGTTTATAATTACAAAAACCTGGATTCGCCAATTTAAATGCCAGCTTCTAGTTATATAGGTTTGCTTTGCTATTATAACAAAAACCTGAGTCATTTGTCTTCAGAAAAAGATCTTCACACACAGAAAACGCAGTTTTTAAGGAACTGTTACCACATCTGCAAAGACAATAACATGTTCTGACAAAATCTTAATGGTCCCGTTGCCCTCAGATCATATTTAAAGGACCCATGAGCCTGGTAAGATGTCAACAGAGGTGCCCAACGCCACATCGCTGACTGTGATGGTGAAGGAAGCAAACAGAATGCCAGGAAAATCTCACGTGCTTATGGATGTGAGAATTTTCTCCATTCCATTGATACTGTATCATGACTCGAATGACCATTAGCAGTGCCGCAGAAATGCCTCATGCTAGCAATGTATTTTTGATTATTTTGCTGATATTAGACTCAGGTTATTATACAAAACTTATAATAGGTATCACAAAATTTATCATCTGTTCAGTTTCAGATGTTGCTTCTTCAAGGATTTATCTTTTTTAAACATTTAAAAACAGTGTTCACCTTCAAAAAAATATTAAAAAAATAATGACTGTTCCCTGCTCTCAATATATCACTTTTGGATCTAGCACATAAAACGTGTGCAGGCCATGCACAGAAATTCATTACTTTTACAGTAAAAAAAGGATCTATAGGCAGAGTTATATTTTACGTTCCATTGATTAGCATTGCAAACACAATTCTAAAAAAATTGACAGACCAATATATATAGCCTTAAATAAAATTCTCAACATTTAGGACATGAAGAATTAAGGCAGTTCTTTCTTCTTCGGCTCAGCTTGTTCTTAGGCCTTGAAACACATACGTGTGTCATACAGGAATACCTACCAGGCAAGACCCGAATAAAACTCAGGCATCAAGTGGTAAAATAAAAACAGTAAGCGTCCTTTATCCTGCAAATTCTCCAGGCACTGTACGATCTTGTCATTTACCTACCACTGAAATGCAGCCACTTGCAGTGAGAAACGCAGCAGCTGTTTAACAGCCCACATTAACACCACGCAGCAGTCTAGGACAGGCGGCGAGGAAGAAAACCCTATTGAGATGAAAGTGGAAAGAGAAATTACAAAACCTAACTATAATTACCAGGGTTGGATTTGGGCCAGGAAACAGTCACTATCGCATCTTGAATCACCACAATAAGTCTGCAACTTGGGTTTATGGCTCAGCCAGGAGATGGCATCTCAATCAGCACTGAGCTCTCTAAGACCATATTGGGACCCTGCTTTCAGCATAGAGCAAAAGGGAAATTAAGGATGGAGTACCAGCTTTATACGTAGCTGTCATGGCTCTTGTTGGCTAAAATTAGATCTTGAACATTAAATTAATGTAGAGTTTTTGTGTTGATTATATCAGATTAGGAAATTATACAATCATATATGAGGCTTTTGAGAATACTGAAATATTCCACACACAGGGAACACTGATATACTTTCCGTATGTGCTTCATTTATTAAAGCACTTATACAAGGGAGCCCTTAGAGAAGGAACATCTTTCCAGGGAGACTCTGGAGGTTTGGTTGCTAGGAAGTTACATATGCTTCTGTTTTTAATGAGATTTAAAGTATCATGCATTATATATTATTTTCTACATTTAGGATGTTCACCATTATTTGGCTTATTTTGTACTTCATTTTGCATTTCTGGCATGCAGCGCCTCTGCGTACAAAACATCTTTTGTAAAGAATTCCCCCAGAAATTTCAGAGAGATTGCATTTCACATTTTTTCCTCAGAAAAGAAAGCTCATACAGCTTTTTTCCTTTACTGACGTGTCTGCTGCAGGCATTCATTCTTCAAGAATGTTTCTACTAACTTAAAAAAGAATTAATCTGCCCCATACCACAGTAACTGTTAATGTGGATACTGTGTGCCTGCTATGCATTCTCTTCTGCTGTATGTAAGAATCCTGCTAGTGTTATTTTCAGATATGTTTAAATTCTGCAGGTTTTAATTCCCTTAAAATTACAGAGGTGGTATTTAAAAATATTTTTAAGGATACAACACCCAACTCCTTACCTTTAAACGTTAAACAAAGGGACAGCCACTAGACACAAAAAAATTTAACACTATTTATTTTTAACTGCCCACCTTAGGAAAACAAATAATTATGTAAATGCACAGCAGAGCCAGCTTTTTACATGGACTCCTCTTTGTTTACATAATAAGAAATGCTAATCAAAGGTCAAAAAAATGGTAGCAAACATTTCCATCGAAATTAGAGACTGATAAGGCAAATTATGACAGTAGTTTCAGTTTAAAGGAATAGTTTTGATCTCCAAATAGTTTTCAAAACTGTGTAGTTAATATTCGTCAAAGGTGATAGGATGCGCTTTTCACTAGCTCCTTGTACTAGTATTGGATTTCTACTATGCTTGGATCACATGGAGAAAAAAGTACAGCTATTTCAGTATTCCAACTTTAAACACAATTTTAGAGGTATGAAAGTGGTACTTGATCAGCTGTACTGCAAGTGGTACAAATACTCAAAATGCAATAAGAGATATTCAAATTACTATAGCATGGGCATCGCTATTACTCACCAATGAAATGCCATTACTCTTCTCTGCAGTAGTTCCTGTCCTTCTCCACAGTTCCCAAAGAAATTTCCATTTGTCCTTTCTCTCCGTTACAGACTGAGGCTGCAAAGTACGTGTCTAAGCTGCTAAACTAAGCATCATTCCTGTCTGGTTACCAAGGTCTAAAAACCCAGTGACATTTCTGCAACAGGGGCTTCGCAGGGATGAATTTCCAGGCAATGTGTATGCCTGTACCTTTGCAAGCTCTCAATAAATCGGATTCTTGAGCAAACTGTTACAAAGTGTGCAAGCTTCAGGGCTTACAGCTTAACATAAGTGAGGCCACATCTTTAAACTACGAGGTATCTAAAGGATGCAGGTATGAACCGTACTGTGATTTTCCCAGATTCTCAAAGGGAGTATCTACGCAATTCACCACGTAACTAATGAAGGTAAACTGTTTTTTAACTAATGGAAGAAGAAGATGAAAACTAGAAAAAGACAGCCTAAATAAATGATGTGTATTAATACTGTTTGCAGATTAAACAATGTTATATCTACTGGAGTCACACAGATCAGTAATAAATTCCCTAAGGACTGGGGTTTGGTTTCTTTGGCGTTTGTTGTGGGTTTGGGGGTTTTTGTTGTTTTGTTTGTCTTTACAGAGAATACACACATATTTGCACAGATTGCTTCTGGCTTCATTCCTTTCCATACAGTCAGACGAACATACAGGGATTACCGTCACTACAGAGGAACTCGAGGAACTCGGATGAATAGCAGCACCAAAAGCTCAGGTCACATGCAGCACTTTAAATGTACTTATCTGTTTGAGATAAAGATGAGACTCAGCGGGAAGGACAAGTCTCCCTTTTCCTACAAGATTGGAATCACATAGTCCCAACCTATTTCTACAGTTTTGTCCCAGTTCAGGAAAGAATCTAATTTCCATACACTGTTGAAATTTCCACAAAATACTATAGTGTGATTTTGTATGCAAGTGGAAAAGGACGTGGAGGAGCCAACAAGGCAAGATGTTACTAGACCTTGTCTTCTCAAACAAAGGAGGTTTGGTTGGACTTGTGAAGGTTGAGGGCAGCCTTGGCTGCAGTGACCATGGGATGGTGAAGTTCAGGATCCTGCAAGGAAGAAACAAGGCAACAAGTAGGATTGCAACCTTGGACTTCAGGAGAGCTAATTTTAGCCTCTTCAAGGACCTGCTTGGGTTAGGGCCCTAGAAGATACTCAAGCATCACTTCCTCCAAGTTCAAGACAGGTGCATACCCACAAGTAGGAAATCAAACAAAGGGGGCAGGAGACCTGCATGGACAAATAATGAGCTTCTGGCAAACCTCAAACAGAAGAAGGAAGATTATAGGATGTGGAAAAAGGGACAGGCCGCTTGGGAGAAAGGGATGTGGTCAGAACACGCAAGGAAGCAATGAAGAAGGCCAAGATCTGTTTGGAATTAAATCTGGTGAGAGAGAGAAGTCATTGACAACAAGAAGGGCTTCTTCAAGTACATCAGCAGGAAAAGGATGACTAAGGAAAATGCAGGCTCACAGAGGGATGAGTTGAGTGCCCTAGTGACAAAGGACAGAGAGAAGACAGAGTTACTGAATGCCACCTCTGCTTCAGTCTTCACTGCCAAGGCCAGCCCTCCAGTTTCCCAGACCCTGGAGGCAGGAGAGGAAGTCTGGAGAAAGGAACTTTCCCTTGGTCAAGGACAATCACATTAGAGACCACTTAAACCAACCTGACACCCATAAACCCATGGACCCCAAGGGAATGCACCCCCAAGTGCTGAGGGGGCTGGCAGATGTTATTGCTGAGCCACTCTCTGTCATATTTGAAAGGTCATGGAGGACAGGAGAGGTGTCTGAGGACTGGAGGAAAGCCAATGTCACTCCAGTCTTCAAAAAGGGCGAGGAAGAGGACTTAGGAAACTGCAGGCCCCACCTCCATCCCTGGGAATGGGATGGAACTGTTCATCTGGGAGCTCACCTCAAAGCACTTTGAGGAAAAGAAGTTCCGGACACATTTCTGTGCAACCTGCTCTGGGAGAACCTGCTTTAGCAGAGTGTTGGACTAGATGATGTTCAGGGGTCCCTTCCAACCCTGACCATTCTGTGGTTCGGTGATATTTCAAATGAAACATAACCAGAGTTCAATCACCTTGTTTTACAGCAGTTCTTGAAAGAAAAACAAACAAAACCCAACCACTATCTGACAAAAAGGATTTATTTCCTAATAATAAGATATTTCCTGATGAGAAGTGTCCAGATCATCCCATTTACCCTTTTCTAAAATATTGGAAGAACATTTTCTTTCTTGCACTCCTATGAAATTTCCTCCGTGTTATAAGACTTACTGAAAATCAAAATTGATGATCCAGAAAGCTTCCCAGCTGGTTTTAAAACTCTGAGCTGATTTTAAGATATCCAGCTTTAGTAGCTGTTCATTATCCTTTGCAGTTCTTCCTCAAACCAAATCAAACAGTATTTCATTATCACCATATGAATACATTATATTTTTCCTTCCCTAGGTAGAAAAAATTTGATCAGCAGGCGTTCTACCACTTCCATCTTGCAGTGGCTCAATGCCTTTCGCTGGAATCTTCATTATTCCCACTTCACCCTTTCTTATGGTCTATAGCTCTACTGTCTTCAAATCATCTGTCAACTTGCTTTCCTTATAGTTTTGCAGCACTCTTCTTCACATCTCTCATATTATTTGTTATTTCTTTATACTGGCCTTCACATCTTAAAGTAATATTGTAGGTAGTATTGCCCTTGTTCTTGAATGCAGCTTTCAGACATTCTAGAAAAATATTTTAAGGGACTCCTGATTACAATTCTTTGTTTTATTTAAAGTACATCATTCCCAGTAGTTTACCATACAATTGTTTGGGGAAATCAATCATTTTGAACCACCAGACATGTGCTACCTGCTCAAATTTATGTTGTTTACATGTTATTTACAGTAGCTTATGACAACTCTTACCTAAGTGACTATATATTCAGGTGTGCAACCAGCCTCATTTTTATTTGTTTTAATCAACATGAAGTTAAATAGATTTGGGTTTGGGTTTGTTGGTTGTTTTTTTTTGAATGAACCCTGAGTTACTTCAGACATGCTACGACTTACAGGATTTCCTGTTTTCCAGGCAGCACATTTCTACTTTTTTTATTTATGCTTGTTATGCACTTATGAAGCACACTTGTTTCTTCCACGACCCTGTAAACGTCCCCTACAACTCACAAACTTCCAGCATCCACAGAACTCTTTCGCAAAGGATCCCACAGCTCAGCTGCCATATGCAAACCCTCATCCGTTGTGAGCCCGTACTTACTGCATCTGACTGTCATCAGTTTTAGGAACAAGAGGGTGGGAGGGGGGAATGAAAGAAACACAATCTTCCTATACTTAGTGGCTGGATGCTTGAGGAACGCCCTGCTCCCCCCCCACCATGGCACGTCTCTCCAGTAGACACTGACCAAAGTAATGACTTGTGCTTTACTTCTTAAAATATTGATCCACTTTTATTTTTTTAAATAAATCATTTGACTTCGAAATGGCAGTCATTTGGAGAAAAAGGTAGCACTGTTTTTAACAGAACATCAGACACTACATCCATTTTGGCCACTTTTTTTTTTTTACCTTAATAATTTATAGCAATTGATTTAACACTCCAGTCACCTGGATCTTCCCAGCTAGACTGAAAGTATGCTCACATATGAACAACTGCATGTCTTGAATATGATGCCAGCACCTAGCACTGTCAGGGTTTTCTGTAGTTTGTTAGGGTTTTTTTTGGGGGGATAGACGGTGTATTGGGGTGTTGGCTTGGGGTTTTTTTGGGGGATAGACGGTGTATTGGGGTGTTGGCTTGGGGTTTTTGGGGGGGATAGACGGTGTATTGGGGTGTTGGCTTGGGGTTTTTTTGGGGGGGATAGACGGTGTATTGGGGTGTTGGCTTGGGGTTTTTTTTGGGGGGATAGACGGTGTATTGGGGTGTTGGCTTGGGGTTTTTTTTGGGGGGATAGACTGTATTGGGGTGTTGGTTTGGGGTTTTTTGGGGATAGACAGTGTATTGGGGTGTTCGCTTGGGGGTTTTTTGGGATAG
Organism: Falco peregrinus; assembly: GCF_023634155.1. Classification (NCBI taxonomy): domain Eukaryota; kingdom Metazoa; phylum Chordata; class Aves; order Falconiformes; family Falconidae; genus Falco; species Falco peregrinus. The sequence continues at coordinate 19,956,005 of NC_073734.1, forward strand.
ACGGTGTATTGGGGTGTTGGCTTGGGGGTTTTTTGGGATAGACAGTGTACTGGGGTGTTGGTTTGGTTTTTTTTTCCCTTGTCTTCCCATCCTCCCCCAATACACATGCTAAAATACTGGTCATTTTACTTTCCTTCCCTCTCTGTCACTATAGACTGTTCTGACCAACCCAGCCAGGTTGTCACCACGATGACATTTCAGTTAAGGAGGTCCTTCTTGCAAAACAAACAGTTCCTCAGTCTGAAACTCAACCACTGAGATAACTATCAGTTAACTCCCAGAATATTCTGCTGCCAGTCTAGCTCATCAGCTGTGGAAAGATCACTCAGATGCACTTTTCTTTCCAGCTGCTCCAGATCTCTATACTCACAAGCTATGGGGTTTTTTCATGATACAATAGGATAGGATGACAATACATAGGATGCAGCATCCCATATCACTGCAAACTCTTCTCAAGCACGCTGAGGTGGTTATCCAAAACTGCAATCAGATATCACTCCCCAGTTTATTAAGAGAGCATGCTGGTGTGTTTTAGGAAGAGGAAAAATTCTTTGTATTCATAATGGAATCTCTTCTGGGAACAGGGGGAAAACAGTAAAAACTGGGGACTTAAAGACACGACAAATCTCTATCTGGCATGTACATTCTATAACACCATCCAAGATAGCTTTATCCCTTGGCTGCTGACAACCAGAAGCAGACAAGGAACAACCCCTTGGTCATTCTCCTTGCTCGTCTCTGGTTAACTATGGGTTCCTGTTCTTTGAACCGAGGTGTGCCATTCTTCCCACACCTGCTTACCTGACCTTTCTTAGTGGCTCTACTATACCTGCCTGCTTCCATTTTTCATTAAAAATCCTTTAGTTTTCTAACAAAATAGCTCAGTCTTTTTTCTCTTTTTCTTCATTGAAGCACACAATAACAAAAACTATGACATATTCAGTGACAACCCGACTGACTTATTGACAATTGACCATTATCATGGTAACAAGTACAAAATTACACGAAAAAAAGCTCAGAATGTTCTCTAAATGCTGGTGTCTGCCCCTCACGATCATCTCTCTCAAAAGTGCATGCAAAACAATATGCAAATGTGAACTTTAAAACTCAGTTTATACCTGGCCTGGAACATGTTCAAATGCTGGGCCCTATCTTTCATTTTATAGCAGGTAAGAAGGCACAGATTATAGTCTCTATGTATTACAACAGCCAAGGTTTTAAAATCTCCCGTTATAAACATCTCATAGGCAATTTGGTATCTTAATTGCTCGATATGTGACAGGCAGTCCGTATTGCCACTGTTTTATCATCACAGTGAGAAGGAAAAACTTCAAAGGGTTTTAAACCAGAACCTGCTCCTGCCTCTTCTGTGACAAAGAAAAAAACCGATACAAGTCAAGGAAAAGATATGACGTGGGTTTTGATAGTCTGTTTGGAGAAACAGAAGCTTAATGATATTTCATACTACAAGTCGGCATCGGTTTCTCTTACTCTGAGCTATACAGTCATACTATGTATTTGCACATTAATTTTTTTAAGCCCTTGATGAGAAAATATTCATGGTTATTACATCAGAGAGACTGTCCATATATCATCCTATCAAGAATTAAGATCAATCTATGTGATCAACCTCTACAAATGGATTTGTAGATGTGAGATCCTTGTGCCCTGTTCCCAGAGTTCAACACCATTGCTCAGCACTGCTGTTACTACAAAATTACTAGATAAAATCTTGAAGTAGCATTACCTCTGCTTATTTATGAAGTCTCAGAAAAAATTACCTTTTTGTCCCACAGTACAATATAGCATTAAAAAAATTACTTTTTTTTTTTTTTTGGTTCTTCTAAATAGCAACTAGAAGGATAGTCAGTCTGGGCCACAAGAGCGAAAAAGAGTAACCCAAGAGTAAGGACTGCTACAGCCTAAGTCCAGCCTTGCTAATGGTGCTTAAGTATCTTACTTGAGGATTATTTTCTCATTATGATTGCTTTTGCTGGAATGCTCAAAGTGGGCTTAATCTACTCTAAAAACATTGTGTAACACCCTAATTTTAAACCTATGACTATCCATTGTGTTTGCCTCTTCATTTCTAAAAACTCCCTTAAAATGCTCAGTATGACAGCGGACAAGCTTATTTTGTGGTTCAAGCAGCATCAAAATTATTTTTACTATTTCTTGATTCAAATGAAAGAAATTACTATTTTTGTTTGTGGAAAAATATAGTGCTTTGGTGTGTGCTTTTACAGGATAGAAGATAGACAGTAACTCTACATGTTTAAAAACACAGAAAATACTGTTGAAAAATATAATATTGTAACTCTACTTTTAAAACATCTGCTTATTTGCCAGTCTAGCTTTCAGAAACTGTTTGAAAATGAAGACTAGTGGGCAAAGCAAAGCTTAATGTAGTGACTTTATGCAGTATGAATAGTTCCTGGAAGTTTTCATGTGTTTAATTTCAGCACTAATAGAAGAGGCATAAGATGGCAGAGTCTTACAAATTGTGAAACTGTCTCTACCACAGATATAACTCTTCTGAGAGTTTCCCCACAATACTCATTTCAGCTATTGGGAATTTCAGGATATTCGAGGATAAGACTGAGTTGGAGACTTGGATTTTTTTTTAAGTACTGCAAATTAAAGGGAACCAGAGATGGCTTGTGCATGACGGAGAAGACCTGGTAGCCTGGAAGGCAGGGATACTAGCACTGCCACTCTTGTATATGAGGTTTCTCAAACAAGCAGCCTTGAGACAAAAGGACACATAAAGAAAGACGGGACCATTTTGCCTTTTGAAGACAGATTCAGAATATGTAAGACCAATGCCACTTTACAGGAGAAATACTCGGCAAAACTTAATGAGAATACAAAGTCGCTGTATTCTCCACTTAGCAGAGACTGGGATTAATCACAGCATTTACAGCCTGATTCCTTCCCTACTCCCTGTAATCTCTCTTTCACGCCTTCCTGCTCTGCATCATCTACCTGCTGGCATTGACAGAAGACACCTGAGGTGGACAAAACATATCATGTTTTTTGAATTGTTATGGAGGATAAGCTTTTGCCAAAAGGCAGAGTGCAGCCTTCGCTGGGCCGTGGAGCCCACCCAGTGTCGGGAGGGGAGCTCTGCAGAGGTACATCCCTGTGCTGCGAAAGTCTGGCTGATCGGTACCGGTGTCCTGTCACTGGCATCGGGAACATGGGTCACTCCTGACAAACATACTTGTCAGCTGTCATCAGTGCAGGGAAAACTAGACAAGACACAGAACTGATGCCTTGAGGATCAAGGCTTGAACTAGGTCAGCGTTCTGAGATCAGGAGAGAGAGGATAGGATCATTTAAGAAAAGGTAATAGGTCTGGTTGTGGTCAAAGGGACTGTTAGCATCGAGTACTGGTTTCCAGTCACTGGGCAAACCTGAAAAATCTCAGACCTGCCTTCACTGGAGCTCTGAAGATCTTCATCAGCAGAATGACTGCATCAGCTGAAATACTGACTCACAAGTCACTTAAAAGAAACCACACACAGCATTCTAACTTCGGGGAGGAAGGTCCCAACGGTAACCGCGATGACGTTCAGTTTGTGGTTGGGTTTTTCCCCCTGGAAACCCTCAACTTGCCTTTAAACCTGGAGGCACAACAATGTGCTTAGGTACAGCTGCTGTCTAAAGCCTGACATCCAACAGCAAACTAGATAATGAAACACGGTACCATTTTCAAAGCACAAACTTAAAAACATCTCCTGGTATTAGAACCTTTCCCTTCCAGTTAAGAGGAAATTTTGCCACTCTGGTACTCCGCCTTGGCATTGTAAGATGTTGTTATTTCCCGGTTGCAATACAAACAGAAGTAAAATTTATTTACGGCTACTGGCATCATGAACTGTTTCCTATTTAGAACTTCCCAGTGGTAGGAGACTATTCAAATTCTACAAGCATTCATAGAAACCAGAGCCAGCCACCATATGATGTATAGAAATTATGCTTTTTTCTTTGTGCGCTCCAGTTTCTTTTTAATTTCAAATTTCATTGTTAAGATAAAATTTAAGTAACAACTACTGTCATTGCTTTTTATCCTGTTAGTGTTTCCAAAGCTTGCTTTCAGTAAGTTTGGTATTTGCTCTCCATCACATATTTCTCCTGCAACACTGGCAAATATGAACTTCGGTTCTGACAACCTGTAAAATATGGAAATATTACCTAAATTTATAAACTAGAAAACTGCAGCTGAAAGAGATGTTTTTAACAGAAGCCACCCTGAAAAAATCTACGTTAACATTCAGAAATTAAACTCCATTCAGAAAACACAGTATGGGGATCATATCAGAACACAGATAAATAAAAAGATAATGCCATAAACACAACACCATCCCAGCTGTAGGTAGAATATTTACTGTTTGACCTGCAGCTCACACACTCCACTGTCATGCATAAATCAGATTTTTGCAATACAGGGAGATTTCACTTGCATTTGCAGCAAAACCTCATTAAAATGAACTGGCAGACACAGAATATTTCTATCATACAGAAAATTGGGGAAAAGCCAATAAAAAAATTCCTTGCCTACATTTTATATTCAAAAATTTTCAACCACTCTAGCTGTAATATTTATGCTGTATGTATACAGATAGATACGTTCAAGCTGTAGAACACAAAGTCAATACCGTTCCCACATATAACAAAATAAGCCATGTCTTCAGGTGCTCGCGTGCACTTTTGCACACTGATTTACAGTTAAACTGCCACCAGAGGAAGCTGAAATAATAACTCCTGAAGTACAGCTGCCATTTTTCCAGCCAGTTTTTTGAAAGGTGGCTATTAACTCCCCTCAGAATATATCTGATGGAAGGCAAACTGGTTATTTTTATAAGTTGATAAACTCTCTTCTCTCAATCACCAGTAACGTGTACTAAACATTTAATTTGGTTCTTTGTTTGGAACAGAGTTAAACAATAACCACGACTACCTTCTCACATGTTTATGGCTCAGGAAAACCATTCATTTTCCTCTAGTACCATAATCCCAGCAGCTTTCACAAGCAGTAAGTCAGTTTTAATTAAAACAAAGTTGATCATTCCAGCAAGGAAAGTCTTTTTAGCTAAAGTCTTCAGCTTCTGTCTGCCCTTGGCAGAAAGGACCCTTTTTGCAGAAAAGAAAAAAAAAAAAAGAAATAGTGTGCTACCTTTCTCATAAGAAAACACCTTTTGGGGATGAAATTACAAGTTTTGCACAACTGAGAAGTTGACACCAGTGCTCTGTTCTCATTATGCCTGCAAGCGTAGTACTGCTCGGGGACTGCGAGCACAGGAGGGAAATGGTGACGGCAGGATGAAGTGAGAAGATACCATCAATCTGTGGAAATCTCTTTATTCTGTGAAGCAGTATCTATTTTCCCCGCTCTGAATGTCCCCAGCTGGAGAAGATCAACACCTGAAAAACCACAGACTGCACACTTCCATTCTTAAAATAAATACTTAGTACCCCGTTCCCTGCTTGCTGTCAGAACAGCCCTCCGCCCGCGGCAGATGCAGGGCGCTCAGCTCCCCAGCCCTCACGTAAGGATTTAACCATCGTGCAGAACCACAGCAGTTGTGAATTTATTGAAGACTTTTTGCTTGGTGGACAGGTTGCATTTAAGGGCATTTCAGCAAAAGTCAGTCTGGTGACTACAACTACATGAATTATTCCATATTATTGGCTAATCATCTGAATGGTTGTTTATAATCCAAAATCCCAGCTTTATTGGAAGTTTTTTGTAAAACAAAAGCAGGTTGCAGCTCTGCTGAATTATTCAGCCAGTAAGAAGCCTCTACATCAGCTATGCTGCCGCTTGGTGAAGAAAAAACCAACACAAATACTTTAGGTCCTTAAAACTCATTAAGTTGGAGACACGACACTTCGGGCATACAGAGCTGAGCTTCTGAAGACCCTTTTGAATAGCCAACACCCTCCTGACAGCAGCTCCCGTCAGGTCTAACACACTGTGAGAGCCAAACGCAGCGAGCTGCCAGCAAGCTTTTCCCAGGGGAAAGGGAGGGACTTGTGGAGCTTCAGGCGATGGGCGCGAGCACAGGAGCCTCACATGAGTGTCACCAGTCCTACACAATTCAAGCACACTTAGCCTGAAAATAGGAACGCTGATGGAAACTCTCTGCACATGCAAGCAACAGGAGAGACAGGTTTCAGCCAGTACCAGCTGCGTCCCGAGGGAGCAGAAAGTGATCTGGGAAGGTTGCTGCATTTCACTCTATGCTGACATCTGAACCGCTGCCTGCCCCACATCCCACACGCAGCTCCTGGGTCAAACCCACCCGCACCCACTGCAAGGCCCTTTTCTTAAGGACTGTGGGAGGAAAGGGTTGCTCATTTGGTTGTGTTTCTGGTTGGTTTTGTGGGGGGTTTTTAATGACCCCATTAAAAAATGCCTAATATATATGCTACAACTTCCATCATTCTAATAAACTGAACGGGATTCCATCAGCAGTGTCCAGTTTAAATCTGCACACTTCAAGATCACTGTAGGCCAATAAGCGTATCAAATATCTATCACATTCTCAATAAAACCTGAATAGGGCTACAAAACTGTGAGCAGCTGAAATTTTATTATCATCTCTATGACAAGAAGAAGAATTGATTGTACTAGGGTTCAGGTTGAAGATAGAGACAAAAATCAAAACCTAAATTTACAAACTTGCCAATAGGTGATGAAAGAAATTCTCCAAAAGAGAAGGTGAAACACAATTATCTGTTATCTTGAGAAAATAAATCAACCTTCATCCAGCTACAGAAGGAATTTTTAATTCCAGATAAATGTTATGTTTCATTTAATACTCTCAGAAATAGAGGAAAAATAAGCAAGTAAAGGCATTTTTCTGAGGACAAAGCAGATGTGCTTTAGAATGGGGGGGTGGGGGTCATGGAGGAGGAGGAAGGGGGAGAAAATTAGAACACTTTGATGTAGGCACAAGAAAAATGGAAATATTCTGTCAAGGGCAGAAGCTTTTCCTCTCCCCTAGTGTTAAACTGTGCTACATAATCTAGGAAATTAAAGAGGATTTTAAACAAATTGTGTTGACATCACTCCTCCTCTTTTCGCAAGTTGAGGGTGGTTTGTAAAGGCACAAATTATTTAATGGTACAATTTTGAGATGCCAGAGATGCTCACAGCACAGGATGATAGCCCATGAAACAAACTGAACTGATGACAGAAGCAAAAGTGGAGGGGAGTTCTTCCACCTGGACATTGAGGTCGGTTAGAAGTCTTTTCCTAATTTTTGTTAGAACTAAACCAAACTAGAATATCATATACTCACAATAGACACAAAAATGAATGTAAGTGTCTACAAAAGACAATATGCCTACAGCCTACACACTGTAGATTATATAGTCATAAAAAGAAACAATTTGTTCCGAAGATCTGTGATGTACCAGGGAGCCCAAAGGGTCAGAATCTCTGCAGACTCCACGTGTGACTCAATAGCTGGGACCCCTTCCTCTTCTTCAATCAGTTTATATTCATTACACTTGTTTTTCAACTAACACAGGGTAGGAAAGACAGATTAATCCCTGTGCTGTGTTCCCAGGCAGGATGTCACCTTCTAAGTTCCTAACTGGCATGCAGCCATACTTCACCTTCTGTTTCACACAGCACCCAGGTCACCCATTCACCTTAAGACCAAACTTGCTTCAGAGATGCTAAAAAAAAACATCTTTCTGCCCTAGGATCATTAACTCCTTTCCTAATCCCTACACACCAGCCTTGGTACCGACGCAGAAGTGGATGGTCCCCCGCAACATTACTGTTAAAAGTTCAGTTTTCATTAAATTGTTCATTGTAATACTTCAATGCCCAAGAATAATGAACTTAATTTTACACACCTAAGGCAGCTGTGTAATTCATTGTAACGCTGCAGTTAAGTGATGAGGTATGTTGTTATTTACCAGATGTGAAAAAGCTCATAGTGACAATTTGAAATAGGCAGAACTCATCTGCTCAGTTCAAACTTGACACTCAGACCAGGTTCATCTCAAGTTGCTCTAAAGACTGACTCATCATGCTCACGAGAACTATAGAACATATGCAGTAATACATAGTATGTGATTAAACAAGGCAAAAATGAAACAGTTGGCACCACATTATTTTCCTACAGGATCCCAATCACCCATTTAATGCACAGTGGGTTCAGCAATTAGAAGAGAAGGAACCCATTTCAATATTTTCTTCTCCTCCCCATTCACTGCAGAAGCCCATGCACTGCTCATGTGACACCATATAAACCCTGCACCGCTGACAGAAGTGTTAATTTTGTAGTCTTCTTTACTACATGATTCATAAACCAAGAACCAGAATACCTCAACAGCTCCAAAGCAATTGTTTTTCAAACTCTTTCATTTTACATATGAGAAAAGCAAGGCAAAAGAAAGCAACTTGCCTTAAGACTCACAAAAAATCAGCGGTGCACTCAAGATTACACCTTGAGAACACCTTACTCCTAAATCAATACTCACTGATGTAGGCTGTATCATCTCTGTACTAAAGGACAAGGAATCAACAGCTTCTACACACTTCATACTTACCTTTAAAGTACCACTCCACAGGTCAAGTTATAGCTTTCCTCTAATGATACCTGCCTGAATTTGCAGGATCTGCACTATCCTTTGTGTGCAAATTTAACCTCCATCAAAATGAACCTGGAACTCTAAACTTCCACAAGACCAACCAGCAGCGTGAATAATGATGAGGACAGCATCACCTATACTGACAGTGAATCATATAGCCACAGCCCATTCAAAAATCAGAATACAGGCTAAACAAAGTTCCTATTTTCCTTCATCTACCTTTAAACAAAGGGAGACCAGATCCAAAGGACCTCAGCTAACTTTTGTGCTGGTCAGGAGAGAGTGAACCTACATTTGTAAATACTGGAAAGAAAGCTAAGCATGAGGATCTCAGAGGTAATGGCAATATTTGGATTCTACTGAAGGGCATGAGACAGCCACTATGATCAGATTTTGGACATGAATTATTTGAATTCAATGAATTGAGTAAGTGGAATTTGGAAAGGAGCTGTATATAATGAGGATCTATCAGATGAACTTGAAGCATGCTTCAATGAAATATAAATAAAACCTAATGAAGAAAATTTCAGGAGAACAAAGTCTGAAAGAATACAAACAGGGCTGGGTAAAATATAATCAAATACAGTACCAAACAAAGTGGACAATACGGAGAAAGAAAGTTCTTAGAGCAAGAACCACGCACTGTCTACTAATAAATGTGCTAGGCATCAAAATATCCAGAGAGTAAACACCAAAACACAAACTATAAAAGGAAAAGGCAGCACTTATGAGACACAAAAGCAGCAAGTATCTTAAAGAGAGGGTGCATAGAATAAAATTAAAGATAACTACATCTAAAGAAAACAGAACCGAAGAAAGAAAAAGCCAATAGTATAAATAGTTAAGACTAAGAACAAAATACCATCCAGCTACTGCACATGAAAACCAAGAGATCAACGTAGGAGATGGAACTACCACAGACCCATCACAGGCAATAAAAGAGTATTTTATTAAAAGAATAATTACACATTACTAAAAACCTCACAAATTCTTTACTCATTGCCCATAAGAGAGTACTAGAAGGGAACCAGCAGGCACGTATGACTTCCAGACAACCAGAAGGTGCCCAGAGGTCTTGACAAAACCAGAAAAAGATGGAGGAACTTTGAAAAGAGAGAAGTGACCTAAAACACACAACAAATTAACCCAGAAGGATAGAAAGAACTTTTATAACCATGTGGTATAAAACTTTTCATCGATTACATTAGAGCTGGTTGTAACATGAGAACCACTTTTACTGTACACTGTCCCCTCTTCAACTTCAATTCCAAAAAATCCGAGTTCCTTCTTTTCTTGCCTTACTTACCAGGGCTAACCTGCATGCTTTCAGGGTAGGTGGTTTAAAAAGTAGAAGGGAAATAATAGCCAAAAATCATCAAATCAAAGTAGTATGTCTAAACAAATAGCTAAGCTGTAATTCTGAGCCAACAAGCTGAGCATTTACCTTCAAGAGTAAAAATGGAGGTGGAAGAACCACCTGAAAAAACTAAGTTTTAAGCGAGGAGACACAACAGAAGGAATTTAAGTTGCGTGGATTTTAGAAAGGTCACTAAGTCTCTGCTTCCTCTCCTCCATTCCCTTTCTGCCCTTCTTCCAGTCTTTTATTTCCCTCTGCACCACACAGCGGAAAAGAGCATTTGGTCTAGAGTCATTAAGTATGGTATTGGGGTGAGCCACACGTGTGGATAGGGAACCGGCTTAAATGTCACAGAGAGAAGCTGTTTATGAGACAGAGCAGTTTGGGAGAGAGGGATTAGCGGATTGCCACAAGAATCAGTACTAGGCCCATTTTTATTCATTTTATATACCGCTGACCTAGGACATGAAATATGTATGAAGGTGAAGAAATTTGCTGATGAAACAAAACCAGAGAATAGAGCTTGTAAAGACAAAAAGAGAATGGCAATAAAATTCTGAATGACAAATAGGCGAGGATCACAGGCTGATACTGTTAGTGGCTTCACTGGCATCTGCAATTCATTGTAAAGCAAGATAAGGTTATGAGATGACAGAAAGAAAAGAAAAAAAGTAGTGCTCTCTCATTGGCCATATACCATAAAATGTTTAAAAGAAGTTGAATATGGGCCTGGTACTGGAAAGAACTTTAAAACCATCTGCATGAGGATTAACAAGTATTTAAAATAATAAGGCAAGGGAGATTCTTAGATAGATATAGTAAACAAGAGTAAGACTTGGAATAAAACACTTAATACTGCGTAAGGGACTTGAAGCCACATTTGGAATGCAGCTATAGTTCCTGTCCCTTTAGTCTAGGAAGAATATTATAAGACTGCAGACACTAAAAGGGCAATCAGAATGTTACAGAAATTCTAAAAATTTAGCGCACAATGGAGTGAGCTGCTAGTACCCTTTGAAAAAAGATCCAAGGAGGTAAAAACTTTTTTGAAATATACAGAATATTGAGGAGAACATAAGGAAAAGAATACATCCACCCAGAGCGAAGGAAGCCTAGCGAGTTGAGGGAATTTTGGGAAAGCTCTTTGCCTCAGTGAATCTATGTACTGATTACATACAGTGGCGAGAGAAAGCGTAAGCATCACAACAACCAGCATGATCAGAACGGCGATATCAAGTGATGGTCAGAGTGCTGGATGTCGTGCAGCAGCACTGCTGTATCAAAAATAATTTCACATCATGCTATATGGGTGACCTGGCAGCACCACAGTTACCCAGAGGGGAAAAAAAAAATTGAGAGATTACAATTAATAACTCATCTACTCCTACTGCATGCTTGTCTAAGCCTATATTAATGGCACAGATACTCCATGGACAAGGCCCTATTAATGAGTTTTTGAAATTGCAAGGGATTGTTTATGACTCAGATAACATACCTTGTCACAGCACATCCTTTGAACTCATACGTTATTCCACAAGGACTGCGCAGCACGCCGGGCCACCGCTCGGTCCCTCAGCTTGCTGGCTTTCTTTCCAAAATAGCCTTAGTTCTTCTATCCAGGCCTGATCAAACTCTTCTTGGAAATCAAAGATTCTTACCGTCTTCAGAGGAAAATAGATTGAGCCTTAGCTGTTTATGCACATTCTCACCATATGCAATATCTTCAGAATTACTAGATGGCATGACTGTGTTAAGTGACCAGATTTATAGAACATGACATGATTTTTGTTGCAATGCTGCTAAATTATTTTTTTAAATATACTATTTTCTTGGCCTGAAAAGTCTTTTCATACCAGCCTTAGTAACCACCAAAACCAGCTTAATATTATTAAAATATTATCAACTTTCATTACGTTCAATTTGAGAATCTGACAAGCGATAATTTTAAATACATTTTCACCAAAATTAAAATCACAAATTGTAAAATTAATCCTGGAAGTGTCAGTTGTAATGTAATGCAATTTCAGCCTCCTTAAAGTGACTTTCTTATTAACTACTACAGATTGGATTCCCAACACAAAAGCAAGCAGCGCAATAATTTAAATACCACACTAGCTACCAAGCAGCCAGCCAAAGTGAATTGGGAGAGATGAGTTCACTTGATTTGATAACCACCTGCAAATATACAGGTGTCATCTGCATTAATTATCCAAACATGACTGGCTCCCATTAGCTCTAATACAGTCTCAAAGGAATTCAGCAGTAATGCCTTAGGTTGAAGGAAGAGAAAAAAGAAAAATACAAGTGCAAGAGTAAGTGCGCATATGTACTGACAAATTTTATCTTTCTTAACTCCTTACTGGGATTAAGTGCTACAAGAAGTAGTGTTGGGAGCTCAAAGGATGCTGCCCTTCCCATAAAGGCCTTCCTGATCTTTCTGGCCAAGCAGAGTAAACACAGAAACACGTGCTTTCGGGAGGAACAGTTGTTAGGAAGGCTCTCTTGCATTTGATCTGTCTCCTCTGCCAGGAACTAAAAGTAGCTCAAACCCAGGAGAGGAGCAGACAGCAAACTGAACCAGAGCTGGCAGTAGTCTATCACCTGGCAAATAAGGAAACTATTCAAACCATTTATTTTCATTATCTTTCATCATTTGTTGTATTTCTTAGCCAGATCATGAAAAGTTTAGGATGTAAACCTGTATTTTACATCCTCTTAAATCAATGTCAGCTGAGAGAAAAGCACATGCCTTTGGCCCTTTTGGGGATGCGTACATACCTGCACACATGTGTAATTATCCGTGTGCTGGAACAGATGTAGAAGCTTTATAAAACCAGAATCAATTGCCCAGTCACAGTTACTGGAAAACTGAAAAGATACACAGACTACCTACATACGGGTCCTGCTTAGAGAGAAAACAATTCTTACTGGAACAGTGTAATAACAACTTTAATTATTTCCAAATCCCAAATAAAATAGAAGAAAACCAAGCCAATGGTCTTACATAAGGCTTAGAGATACTTGTGCAAAAACTGTACAGCAGTGGTAAACTGAACTTGCTAAATGGGATTGCCCACTTTAGAAGACAATTACGTTCCCTAAATAGTTATTTAATTGTACTCAAAAGGAATAAGAAAAATTTTGCTGCCATTGATTCTTATTTATATTGCAGTGTTACCTAACAAGTTACTTACTGCAATGCCTTCTTTTCTATATCATATTAGGATTTCCAAGTAAAACTTATAAACATGTATCTGATGAACAGAATCGTGTGATAGTACTTGGTGTCATGACCTCTGACTCTGTGAGACAATAGTTTTAATCAGTAGAGAATAGTATCAGGACTCCAGTTAGCAGAATGGGTGAGAGTCCTAAAGACAGTATTTCCTGGGCATTTATGCTCTTTAGCATGGCCCTTAGCATATTACACCTGCACCTAAAACAGGAATTAAAAGAAGACTTCCTTACAGTCTACAGCGATTTCCACTCACTTTGTATTGACATAAACTACTTCATCAAGTGCAAAGGTCTGGAGGTTCAGCATTTATATATACAGGGATTTGTCCACACATAAACTTAAAAAAATTCTGCCTGTGCCTGCAAGGAGAAAGCATCACTATTGATTGCAAATAATTGTATACAGATGTTTGCTTACAGGCAAACAAGCCTAAGAGATGACAGCAGAGGATAGTGATACAGACCAGACTTGTCAAAAACTAATTCACCAGTTTTTGATCAGAAACTAGATGACAGCTGATGACTGTACACAAGCTGTTCTGAGATGCATCATGAGATGCCAAATAAAGTACAAAAGGAATGCTTCCAAAAAACACAGTACATGCCCTGAAAACCTTTGCAGTTTTAGCACAGATGTTATTTTAGTATTTTCAGTCTTCCTTACAGTTTACTTATGGTTCCTGCAAGACAGCAAAAAACTTTTCATTCTATTGCAACAGATCCTTAAGCCAGTCATCTCCTCGGCTCCCTGTATATGTTATCACTTTTTAAACGGTCTGTCATCATTGATGTCAAATTCAAAGTATTTGTTATCTGATGAATTTCTAAATGGACATATTTACATTTGCATTTGCCTTAAGTCTTTAAAAAAACCCACCCTAATACCTGCCTTTAAGCTCCTCCCTTTAAATGCTGCTCCTGTCCTCTTGTTTTTCCTCTCTCTCTAAGCAACAATAGCTTCCCAGGAACTCGCTCACCTTTTTGTGTACCATACCAAATGGGGGGGGCAAGAGAAAAATTGCTTAAGGAGCTGCCCTCTTTAGGTGCAGCTGAGATACATTTTCCCATTTTCCTTTACCCCACTTCACCAGCCTTGGACCACAAGGTTGGATCTGGACTGAAGAAGAGAGAAGTTCATTGCTCCACTGCCTCATTGCTCTCTCCAGAAATCATGGCCGCACCTCCTTTTTCCCCTGTCCTCACATTTTTGCTGGCTGATCCTACAGATTGTTTTCCTCCAATTTCTTTAAGAGACTTCTCTCTGAATGTCAGACCAGCAAACCCTTGACAGTGCAGCTTTTTCCTTTCCCTCCTTAAATCATCCACAAGTTCTACAGATAACTTATGTCACGTGTCCTTGCAACAAACTGCACACAACCAAGAAAAGTTTCACCACCTCACATATAAAAATTCTTAACTAAAGCAAGTGTGTTAGTTTTTTTTTTTCTTCTTAGGGAGCAAAAATATATTTTGTCAGCTTAAGGATGACTTTACAAGATATCATTTAATCCTCTACAGCAGAGAGAACTAGCACAAATCTGTTCCATATTACAGTTACAAGACTGTCACCTCTTAACAGAAATTCGAGTTTTACCTAGAATTCACTAAATATTGCAAGAACAATCTGCCACCTGCAAAGTGACTTGCCTTACACATATGGTCCACAGTGCTGCAGGACTAATAAACTTACCCCCCAAAAAAGACAGTATTGACCCCAACGGTAAGTGACACCACAGAAAAGCAAGCAGCATCTGAGAGATGAGAAAGAGCAAAGAAAAATACTCAGTGAAACATGTCCATTGACTATTTTGCACCATTTCTAGTGATAATCCTGATGTCAGAGTTAACTAGTCAACTAGCTATTAGTAAACTAGAAGTAATTTTAGCTAGTTTCAGTATCCTTGATAAACTAGTGATTCAATATGCCAAGTGTGTGAGTGATGAATTTCAGCGGTTTCAGAATGAATCCTACAGTATATTATACATGTCATAACAATCCCACACTCTCCAGAAGTTAGTAGTCATGGAATATATCACACAGTTTGACAAGCAAATCTCTCAACAAGATCTACGTTTATCTCCTATGACCTACAAAGCAACTCTTATCACAACAAATGGAGCAAGCCCAGCACATCTCAACATAAAGACAGATTGAGACAAATCTATCTACTTTAAGGAACAGCCTCAGAGGACTATCAAAGTAAGCTAAAGATATATGTGCTCTCCCACAGCAAGATTTTCAAATCTATCTTGACTCAAACTAGTCTGTTCACAGCTAAGGGAAGGGAGAAAAAAAAGAAAAAAAAAAAAAAGAAAAAAAAAAAAAAGCCTGAGAAATGAGAAATGCCAGGAACTAATTAGGAAACAGATAAGATCCGAGGTCTTACATTCCAAGTATTGTACTAAATAGCATCCTAATAGTGGGTTATGGTCAAGTGTAATTTCTGCCAGAAGTAACCAAGGAAACCACTTATTTAAGTGCATACATGGGGGGAGGTAGCAAAGGAAATGGATTCGAATCCAAACTCAGGAAACTTGGAGAGCTAGCTGCAACAAGCCTCCAAAAGATGCAGCTGTTTGGAGAAACAGCCTATACATATTTATTGAAATATTTTTTGGTCTAAAAATCACAGTGAAGACGTAGCACATTCTCACACAGCACTAAGAATAGGACAGCAGTCAATATGGACCAGAAGGCAGTGGTGCTGTGGTAATCCATTGCAAGTTAAGATTCACGTATTGGTAAATTGTGGATCTTTGGTAAGTCTCGTTTACGAGGTTTGAAAGACTTAGCAATACTCAGGCAAATAGCCAGCAGCTATGTCTACAGCACTCCGAGAGACCAGCTTTCAAAGAGACTAAACAGCGCAAAGAGCTGTGTCCATGCCCACCTAGAGAAGCCAGGAAGCCAGCTGGCTCCATCCTGCCCGGGAGCATGGTAACCCACTGGGTACGTGCCCTCTCACACCTGGCAGGCTCCAGCTGTCACCACCGCAGACTTCTGCCTCAGATGGATGGGTGCGACACTGAGAGCAGCCTCATGAGACCTTCCAACGTGGGGCTGAGAGCAGCCAGAAACCCTTTAAGCAGTAACAGTTGCAGGATGACGTTTTGTTCATTTGCAGCGCTGCAATGCAAGCTTTCTTTACAGATCTCCCAGTGGCAACACATTTTTTAACAACCTAAATTTTTGAGGCTTGTGATGGCTTTTTAAAGCTAACCTTGGAAGCTTCCCAGAAACTTTGTTGCTGCCAGACCACATCCAGCACTAAAACATGATCCAAACTCCATAAAGTCAAGATACGCATAAACCCTGCAGTATTTTGTCTACACGTTTTACAGAGCATTAACTGCTATGAGTTCATTTGCAAGATGTAAGTTATTAGGTTTAATTTACAGAATTGCACATAGTACCTGTCCTCGTTCATGCTCCAATACCACTACAAGCAACTGAAAATAGTCTGATTTTTTTCCCCATAGGAATTTGAGTATGTCTAGCTGAAAGAATCACACACTCATTTCTTGCTAAATATCAACGAGAATTTAACATCTACCTTGCCTTTAAAAAGGCCAGGATTGTCTTGATTACCTGGGATTTCTTGTTACTCAAGTATGAAGGCTATTAATGAGTCGCTCAGGACAGAAATGGCAAAAAGTTAGGAAATATTGTTTTTCTAAGTGTTAACTACAGCACTTTTTTGGTCACTTTTTCCTTAGATTACCATTGTCACTTCATTATCTATTTATCCTACCAAATTATTTTAAACTTCCAGAGTACTCTGAACTAATTAATTTCTATGTGTATAAGTGATAAATACATGAGTGACAGAATATAGACTGTGATACTGGTGAAATGTTCCGATGCCTGTTTGGTAATGAGTACTTAAAATTAGCCACAGTACAACTGGTTGCACCATAATTGGGTTTTGGTTGGGATTTTTTTTTTTTTTTTTTTTTTTGGGGGGGGGGGTTGATGTTTGAGGCTTTTTGGCTATGGGTTGGGTTTTTTCCCCAATTTAAAAAAAAAATTAGAAATAGATTACAGCACTGCAGCTGTATTGGAATAGAGAGGAAAGCGAGGGATGTCTCCATGCAAATTCACAAGCAAAGGGAACACTTTTCAACAACTTAAAAACCAGCTGCACAGCTAATTTGCCAAAATATTGGGTGGTGTTTTTTTCCTTTTTTAAAAGAAAAAAGATTAAAAATACTCCATTTTATAGCCATATGTGACCATCTCCCAACTTCTATCTGCCTGATAGTTTGGAATGGGATGCTACCATCTCTGTGCATTTAGATGAAGAGGAAAAAATTCAAAAATCACAACAAAGATGGAGTGGAAATCTGTGTGGATCTATGCGTAATTCAAGAGGCAGTGCTGCAGACGAGAAGAGAAAACGAGATATTGATGTAGCAGAAGAAAAATGAAGGAAGATGGTTGCAAATATATTTCTGGAGGATAAGGGGAAAGACACTGAGATTGCTCATTTTTTGGCCTAATGAATAAATCATTTTAGTTTCCTCCCCCCTTATGCACCTGCTGCTTTGAAAAGCCCCTTCCACAACCAACAACTGAACAGCAAATGCCGCACAATGACTCAAATGTTGCTGGAGCCATGCCAGCAAAAATTACCACTCTTCAACCAAGATAAACATCATATTACTTCATTACCCTTTTAAAACATATGCAAATTAAATCTATTATTCTTTTTTCTTACAGAAATGAAGTTCCTTTGGCTGGAATTCAACGGCTCCCTTTGTCATCGTTGACCATGAATGGATGAACTTCATGTAGATGATGCCCATTTCCCATCTTTGAATCAAACATTAATACCATTTGACAGTAATAAATAACATTTATCACAATAGGGATCTACTAATGATTTTCCCACTAAGCTGGCTCATCAGAACCTATCAGCTGACAACTGCATAAATGAGATTAGCATAACAGCTGCCTATGACAAATGTATCTAAATCATTTTAATGCCAGCTAGCTCTTTGATCTCCCTATCACATTCTTGCCAAAAGTAAATCCATTTCTTCAAGATACATGTTGTTTATTACAGATACATGTGTATATTCCACACCATTATGTACTCTAGAGATTTCAGTAATTAAAAGAACTAAAAAAAAAACCTGATTGGATACTGCCATTATAATGTAAACTTGCAACACTGCACTTTAGAGTAGCATTCCGCTGCCTACTTAATCCCCCTCCCTCCCACCCGATATTGTAGGATTCAGTGTTTAATAGCTGTGTGTTTCTCTGGCACAAAATACATGTTTTAATGTAAATATGTGTATTAGCTTCTCTTTGTGAGTATTGCTTACAGAGGCATCATTTTCATACAATTTAAACTAATTCCCAGTAATGTGGGACTTGGTTCCATGCACACATCAAAGCAACAAATCAATGTGTTTGTATAAATGCAAAAGTGACAGGGAAAGAAAAACTCGCTGGAAGAGCAATGTGTTTGTCTTTCAATTAATATTGCAAGCAAGGCCTAGGAGACTGTCAAACTCACTCATGAAAACAGACTTCAGACTAAACCCAAAGCCAACAGCTCGTTGCACCTCTGTAACAACATTTTATAATCAAACTTCCAAACACTTCTTCAGTCAAAAGTCAGTGCGTTCCTCTACCTGAATTCAGACTGTCACAGTTCTTCAGGTCTTTGAGGACATAGATGGCTTCCTTGGTGTCTAAAACACGGGGAAAGATGCCCTCAGGTGCTTCAGGAAACCCCAGTCAGATTCACAACTCAGATTAAACCCACGGTGCTTCAGAAAGGAGCAAACCAGACACAACACAGGGAAAAAAAAAGAAAAAATAAAGAAAAATACTAGAAGTGATTTTTTCCCTGACTGTTTCCCCCAACCTATTTCATTGCAACTTGAATTATCATTTCTAAAAATATTTAACTATGCTAAACTTATTTTAAAAATACGTATATTCGAGTCTCTTGGCACTCAGACATTTCTAAAAAGTGTCCCTCCAATCCAGTTTTGAACCATTTTGGAGCCACCAATCTGTTGAGATCTGCAGAACAATCTCCACTGATTTACTGAAGTTTGGATTAAGCTTTTGATGACTTCACATATGAAGTAACATCAGGCATGCCTACACGTGAGTGCCCTTGATTTAAACCCAACGGTGTGTACCTTTCCTGGCCCGTGTAGCTTTGCAGACATTTATTTTGTTGTTTGGTAGAGATGAGCATTTGTTCTCCCGTCAGCATTTTTATGCGAGTTCTAAACAGAAACATTCTTAACTATTTATACTTGAACCATCTTAATGGCTAAACTGTGAATAAATAGAGGGCAAACTAGGTATCTGTGCTGCATTTAAAATTAAAATACACATCCATTTACCAATCAGCTCAGTAAATTCTGGAATAGGAAACTTTTGACTTCCACTAAGAACCAATATCAAGTGGCACCAGAGCTCCATTCTCCTAAAAGTCTCACCAGTTCATGGTAGAAAGGTTTTCTAAATTAATGCCTCTAAATGAAAAGTTTGAAGCATTTTGCATAAGCATGGAAAATATGCAAGGATGAGAACTAATGAGATTGCAGGCTGAAAACTGTTAAAGTATTCCAGTTATAGTGCTCTGTAGCAAATATCTTGTTTTCAATGCTGTTACATTCACAAGCACTTTGTTCTTACTTGCGTTTCAATTAAAATTCATGGGATGTTTTCTCCACATATTTTTCAAGTCTGCCTGCATTTTCCATATCTTAGAAAAATTTCTGGCCATTATTTTTCATGTGAAATGAACAGAATGTATGTTCTTTTGTCCAAGCCTTTTGTTTTGGGAAGCAGGCCATTTTTCACAGATGAAACTGAGGCACACAATTTCAGTTCTGACAGCATTCCTTATCATTCCCCCTAGTTAGCATTGTCACCTTTCATTATTTAGTTTTGAAGTACAGGGAAGGCTGATTTATACCCATGATGTATAATTACAGGCAGGAGGAGGGCTTGGAAAGTAGAAACTCTGAATTAGGGCTGTAGTGCCTGGAAGCTTCCTGTGAAGAGTTCCGTGCCACCAGCTAAAAACCAAAAAGCTGAACAATTTAAACAAAATAAATCCATGCTGTTGTAAGCACTGAGCTGATAAAAGCAAATACAAAACTAATAAAGTACCTTCGTTCTGGTTGCAAGATAATTTAAAATGTTTTCAATCAAGTACAAATGATGAAGTGTGTTTGTATTGATCAAAATCATCTTTGAATGTTCCCATGGTCAAAAAAAGCTTTTTTTTTAACCCTCCACTTCACTTGAAATCACTTTGACCCAAGCCCACTTCGCATTCGGAAGGGAGAAGCGCTTTCTGCAGTTCTTTCATATGATTACGTACAGTATATTTTCAGGTGCCTTTTTAAAAGTTTAAACAAATGGAAGGCTTACTAAGAAGATATCATAATTACACGCAGCTATTTTACTAGCTCTTATCTAAAGCAAAAGCAAGCAATTAGTTGAGAACAAATTCATTCAAGACACTTACTGAACATGAGGGAATACACCAGTGGGAGAAAATGGGCCCGTTTTACTGTTTCCTCTTCCCCGCAGAAAGACAGTAAACTTATTCTAGTAGGTTTAACACCACCTACATAACAGCTTTTATGTTTGAAAAAGGAACTAATATTGCAGAGGCTTTGAGACTGCTTAGCAAATGGATAAACACATCGAAAACATCACCCTGGTAGTCTTAGACAGAGGACACCTGCCCTGACAAACAATACAGGGTTACTGTTGTAAAAAAATGCAGAAAACATTACTGGTGCAAGCGGTCACCAGTTCAGTTCTCACCAGCAGAAACTTAAGCCCACCGCCGTCTTGAAATCCCATTTTACTTTCAATGACCAGACCGGATTCCAGGTGCACACTGCTGACATACAAAGGGAAGGAGCTGAAGAGGGCAGAAGATTGCGCAGCAGCAGGGAGGATGATTAGGACACAAACAGGTTCTTCAGGGACACACTACTCCTCTACCTAAACTCAATGTTTGGGACATCAACAATTCCGTTGTAAGGAAAAAGCTGTATTTAAGGGCAGAGGGAAGAAAGCCCATGAGTTTCAACAGTTATTCCACTATAGTTAGATTCCAGAATGACTGCTGCCCTTCACTGGGCTTCCTCCCAGATCATCCGAGAGAATTCTTCAATTCTGCAATTGATTGCGGTTCTGCATCTGCAGAAAGAAGTTCTGCAAATGATCGTTTCGGTAACACAGAGCTCCCAGTGCTAAGTGCTGGTAATCCAAAATGCACTAAATACATCACAGTTACTTTGCATCCTGGCTTTACATCTTATATTCCCATTTGATGAATACAAGCCAATTAAAAAAAAATAAAATTAAAACATACGTAGTAAAAGTGTTCACTCCTTCCCTTTTGTTATTGGGGTAACCAGGTAAAAAGTAGAAGACTATTGAAAACAAGGGGTTTTTCCACTTTCACTGGGAGGATACGCATGGACATTTCTCACAAATTTAAGACAACACCTACATGTAAATCAATCCTGTTTCCCTAGAAAGAATGACAGAATATTTGTGCTGGAATTTGTTAATGTTTTCTAACCTAGTAGGAAAACAACTGTTTTTCTTGCAGAAGGATTTGGCAGGCATATAGGCAAAGTAATACTTCATCTTTCTGCAGTTGTCTTCACTTGCAAGTCTCAGCAATATTAATTCATTTTGGAGAAACAGGCTAATGATATTTTTTCCTCTTGTCATCGATTGGGCTCTGGATGTTTCTTTTAATGAATGCGACATAATTCATGCATAGTCACTACTGAACCCAGCAAATTCATAATTAGTGACAATTTTGCACCTGCTGTTATGGGTAGACGCTGTTCACTTTAATTTGATACCTTGATTATTCATTGGAAACTGCAGGAGACTCCGATTATCTTAGACATTTCCTGAAAAGAACATAGCAGTCACAACTGGATAAATACTGAAAAAAGCATTTTCAATAATTTTCTAGTAATCAAGACTCCAACCCAGCAATACACACATATTGTGTACAGATGTACACACACTACACTCAGGAACATCACGCTCAAGGTGATGGTAGTATTTCATATGCTTTAAACTAAACAAGATAATAAGTTTAACTGTATTTTTAAGTTAAAGTACTAGCTAAAATTGGAAGTATTATGTGTATTTTTATGCGAGAGGTGATTCTGCTGGATCGTGTACCTGACTGCCTCCAATGTCAACCCTCCTACAAAGATGTATTTGAATTTTGAATCACAAACGTGGTAGCTGGGAAAGTTTTGTGGTTGGAAGACGGGATATAACACATATAAAAGAATTAAGCACAACCATTCTGGATGCATGTGTATTCATGGCTGCATAGATTTCTTCTTCCTGCCCCTCCATATCCAACCACGCTCAAAGGTAGGATACATAGCTGACCATTTAAATGTGTTTTGATTCTCTACATCTACCTCCCAATAGACTTACCAAGCTTTTTTCTAGAAGCCTAAGCAGCAGCACTTTCAAAAAAGGGGAGGGAGATGAATCTTGTGTGTATGGACACACAAACCTTCACCAAAACCAAAACAAATCATCTGCTGCCCCTTCCAATATTTCACAAACCCAGAAGGGAAGAGCCTGACAGGCACCAGGGACTCTGCTCCCACGAGTGGGTGTGTGGGGCGTTTCTGGGGTCAGCCCTAGATCAGCCATGCAGCTGCGGTACAGTATAACAACACACAGCACTCTCTCAAGGTGTTTTTAGTTATGCCTTACCCTGCAGCATTCCAAACTTTAAATACAGAGGTCACTTACTAGCTTATGATTCCATCTATCACCAAAAACCAATGTAAAAAAATCTGTTAATTTGGTGGGTTGATGTTGGTTGTCTGGTTTGTTTGGCTTTTGGGGTTTTTTTTTGGTTGTTTTATTTCTTTTTTATTAACCAGTGAAATTAGCGTTTCCTGCCTTAAAGCATTTTTTTCCCCATCGCTAAAAGTGAACATTGCATAGTATTATTAAAGAATCATCCTTCCATCCCCCCACCCCGTTGTTTTGGCGTTTTTTTTTTTAAGTTTGCAAGTGCTGCTGTACTTGCTAAACCTTTTAGGAAACCTTGTTTTAATTTTTCTGGATGACTTTGCCTAGCCAACAACTATCGGAAATTACTTTCCATTAGGTAAAAAGTTTAGAAAAAGCAAGAGACGTTGTCTTCCCCACATTCCCAGATATGATTCAGCACCATTAACTTGAACAACATCTTGCTACAAGCAAATTAAATTATCATTCTGTCCTGATTTTGAAATCTAGTTTTTGCATCCTGAAACATTCCAGTATGATTGTCCCAGACTAGAAGGGGATGCTTCTGAATACCTTCACTTTCATACAGGCAAATCCCAACCTCAGGCATTTTTCCTGAACTCTAGAGTTTCTGGCCACATACTCTCGATGCCAATAGTCAATGATTTAAGTGGCACAACACCTGTCATGTAAGTTACTCTAACAGAACAGAAAACATTGTTGAAGTATTTTAAATCGTGACCCTTTCCCAACTATAAGCAACAAGCAGGAGGGAAAGAAAAGGCATTTCTAACCTACTTTATCTGGCTGACAGGCAGATGCACATTGAAAAGGATTCAAGGAATAAGGTGCTCACTTGGAAACTGAGCATGATGTTTCAGAGTACAAGTTACATTTAAGATTTTTTTTCTACTTTATATGATCACTAAAATTAATACACAAGATGCCCAGTTACTCTTCATTCTACTCTAAAAATCAAGCCCAGCACTGCTAAGGTTCTACTTTTGTTTGACCAAGAAAACCATACAGTGCATACAGATACTGCTTCAGCTGCACAGTCCTGTCTTGTCTCCTCTTTGGAAGGATAAAAATCTTCACAAGAAAAGTTACTGTAATAAACTCTGTAGAGCCAAAAATACAGGACCAAGTAGGTATTTAAAAATAAATCTGATTTTCCTGACTCGGCTTATACCCTTAATAAGCAGCCTAATGACTCTCTAGATGACTGACATTACAATTATCATAAACTGAATTCACTATTAGAATATTCATGGAAAATGCTATCGTTTTATAATTATACAGTTATAATGGGAATTAGACAATAAGAACTGCATATTCAAGAATTTCTTCAAATACTAAGGAAATCTATTTAAGTAGAATCCGAACTTTCGGCATACATGAGCATCCCATGATCTTTTTCTTAAATCATCAGTTCTGGGATCTCTAAGCTAGGAAGAGTATATAATTCTTGGACAGATAATGGTGTCAGCATTAGTAAGTGACATTGCTCAGGACCACTGTCTCCCAGTAAGCTAATACCAGGAACTTCATCTAGGCCATTAAATTCACCTAGTATGTTATTTTAACCACAAAGCAATTTTTTTGTGTGTGTGTGACAATAAATCATATGAAAACAAACTGAATTTGCCCTAAGCAGCTGCCTGTATCTAGCGAAGCCTTCATGTGCCACCAGGATACACAGTGCCTGTGCTGGAGAGCTACAGAGGACCTCATGCCGACCGCACTGGCATAAGCGGGCATTTGCCCTGTGGGCTTCTTGCTGCCAGAATGAAGCTGGGTTAGGCATGCAAGCTAGGACCCCACCAGCTGCTCATGACAGCTTGCTTTCATCATCAGCCCTTGTATCAGCCTAGCCCTCCTGCTGGTCACGAAGCAAATCCATAGCATGAGATTTACACTATAATATCTATTCAATAGGTCAAGAATCCCAGATTAGCAATGCCCACACATGCGCAGGTACAGTACACCCAGGTACTACAATCACACTTTTCAGACAGTCATGATATCCATTGTATTAATTGTGCTCGAGAATTTCAACTTTTGCTCAGAAAGTATTTGGGAACTTAATATAACACAGTTAAAACTTGATGAAACGAGGAACTATGCATACAGAATAGCAATCTAAAGTAGCCTCGATAGCAGGTTGTGCTTGCATGCTGGCTCAGAATTAGGAATTCAAATGTCACACAGAAAATAAATTTGCATTCTTGAGTATTCCATTTCAATGGGCAACTATAATGAACACAGGCTCACTGAATACAAAAGAAAACGCTGGAAAACAGGACACTTGCGCTTCAGACTTCTACTAAATCTATTGAAAAGTGTTTTCTGCTGACTCAAGGATTGATGGTATGGATTAGAATTCATTTTTAGCATACACCAAAAAAGCCATGAATGTCACATCTTGAATTCTGTCAAGAAGCTAGAATTTAAGCTCACTTTATTTCTGATGTGGACTATAAAAGATTTGAAAGGATTAAGAAACTCCTCAGGACACAGGAAAATCACCATATTTGTTGCTGTAATATAGCCATGAATATGTCCTCGGGAGAAATGTTTCCATCCACTTTCAATCATGTAAACATGTGTCAATTGTTCAAACCTATGGGAGAAAGACAAGCTGCTTCTTCCACTTCATCTGTTGTTCAGAACGTCGCTGCTTTGTCTTTAGAGCTCTGCTGATGCTGCTTTCAGCAAGCCAGCACTCCATTGTTATAGCAGTCTTTTCATGTGCCTCTAGGGACTGAAAGGATGGTGCAGATGGTAAACAAACATGCTTTATGGTCTTGGAGCTTAGACTAAAAAATTCAGATTTGCTTTTCATTTCTGGAATGCAACTAAGCAAAGAAATTACTCAAATTTATTATCAAGCTGGTTCTCAGTCCTGTGCAGCTCCTCTACAATTGTACTACCTAGCGTAGATATTTCCCCTCAGCCTCAGAAAGCTGACTGAGAAGTGTAAAAAATTCTTTATGTACCTAAATTTCACCAGGGAATATAATTCTGCTTACGCAGTATAGATACAAGCCAGAGCTCTAATGAATTTAGTTTTAAAACCATGAAGTTTTGTATCATATACATCCTACTCACATAAGGGGCAAGTTATATGGGTCCTGGATTTGCATCCATCAGTCCAGTTCACAGCTTGAACAAAGACAAAGTAGGCGTAGGCTTCCTTCATTGCATCCAGTAGCTAGCTCACCTGAGACAGTGTATTCCCAATAGGATGCTCTTCTCAGTCTTACCAGAAGTCTGCATCACCTTCAAAGGCAACAAAATCCAAATAGTGTGAATTCTACCAACAACTATACACCTATCTGACCAACACAGGTCTCAGTAGTACCACGTCATCAGAAAGAGAGGTTTTGATCAAGTATAACATTTTACAGAAAGATAGAGCAATGCCACAGGAAAGGACTCAATTCATTTGCACAATCATTAGCACGACAACTGATTTTAAGTAATTGCTACAAGGTATTACGTGCTTGATACTTGCTATATGGGGTAATAAGGAGCACTGAAAACAGCGCTTCCTTCCTGGAAAGGTTGCTGCGCCTTATCAGTGGAGTGCCGGTGTAGAATTCAGCTTTAACTTTGCCTTTGGAAATCCATTCATTTGAAACAGACTCAACAGTGTAATATGGAACAAGATAATGAGCCTAGATCCTGGTGCTTTAGAATGTGAGGAGGACAGCTGTAGCATTTATCCAGCCTACAAAAATAAAGCGCCTTTGCTGAAAAAGATTAAAATAGTATTCCAGGTGCAACATCCATATCCCTGTACATTGAATTAGCTTGGTCCCCTTTACCCTTTGCACACTCTTCAGAAACAGTCCAGGTGCTCAGGAACCTATATGCCACAGCCGAAAGCTAAAGAAGCTGGAGAAATTACTTTCAGCAGATTATTTGCCTATTTTTCCTTATACAGAATTTCTCCATGAGCCTCTGGAGACTGTAACTTTATGTACTGCTGCTCACTGTCCAAAGTTGATCATATCACTGGCAAGACACACAGCTTTTTGCTTATAAGGATTTTCTCATACTACATCCAGGTCATCTAGAAGTATTTTCAGATTAATAAACATCCAGAACAAACTTTGGTTGTTTAGTCTGGGCACTAGAGTGGCTCTTATGCAAAAGAAAAAGAAAAAAAAAGTTAATTTTTTTGTTGTACTATTGTTAGCTTTCATCTGGTACTTATCACCACGTCTTCAGCTTTATCTCCAAATTACAGAGCTAAGACTTTCTGATAGGCACAACTGCTGCTGCTCAGTTTACTGCCTCCTGTCAGTCCCTGATCACTTCATGACTTTCATTCATCACAACTTCAATTTATTCCTTGTGCAGAGTGACCAGAGCCCAGGAAAAGAGGGGGGGGGGTGGGGGGTGAGGGGCTGAGGGGAGAAGATTACGATGGTTAACTCTTTAGTGAAATAACAAAAAGAAAAGCTTACATTTAAAAAATGTTCACCTAGCACAGGTGATAATAGTTGAATAAGAGTACACGAAAGCTGACAGAGTTACTTTTCTCTATGTATTATTATGCAAACTTTCATTGATTTGATGCTTTTACAAAACTTTAAGGCCATATAGAGATTCACTGCATTTCTGCTTAGTTTTTACAGCATAGCCAGCTTACACAAGGGTTATACCTGCATCAACAGGTTTTCATAATACATATTTATACAGCATGTATAAATATATATAAAATTTATATATAGAAAAATATATGTATACATATATATGTATATTCCTCTACCTCCACAAAACCCTGTGTACACTATTTGAGCAGAAGCTCCAGGAGAATCCAAGGACAGCACTACATACCTATTCACATCCTCCATTGCTTAGTTGCAACTCGTGGAAGAAGCACTCCGTGCACAGGAATTCTGGTGCCACGAGCTCGAGAAGCTGCCGAGTGAGTACCTACACACAGTTTGCTGCCAACGGGACTGCATGCCCTGAAGTGCCCGCACAGCACGCACAGTTACCCCTGTACACCCATCACCTCATGCCCTTGTAAGCAAGTGACAGCAGATTTTTTTCCAACTGGTTCTGTACAAAAAGGACCATGCACAAACACTGGACACTCCGGAAGGTGAAGGGATTAAAGTGGGCTATAAACCTTCAGAGAAGACATTAGTGAGCAACCCATCTTAAGCCAACATTTTGAAGAATCCTTTGACAAGGGAGTCATAGCCTTTATTACCAAAAAAATATATATATTTCTAGCCTGAGTTTAACACCTCTTGTCTGCAGACTTTGTTAAGTATTGCTTACTGAAGAACAAAACTGCCAGGCACAATGAGAAGATTCCAGTTGTGCATTAATGTCGCAGCACCAAGTACAACACATACAACACTTCATCCATCTCAGGAGCGAGGTGTCCATACTCTCGTGGTTAGTGCATGTAAGACCGAGGCAGCTTCCAGATGTCGCTAAATTGATCAAAATTTTTAGATTACTCAGTGCTCCTTCCCCACTCATAAAAACTCCAAATCAATCTCTTTCATTAATTTGGGCTAACAACAATGGTGTAACAGGAGCTGGCCTTCATTATGAAGGCCACATTTCCAGTGAAAGAGAAATCCTCTAACACACACATAAATCACTCACCAGCCACAGAAATGGCAATGCCAAGCAGACATCACCTGTGCATACATCACAAGGAAAAGAGAACACCAAAATATAAACTTCACAACATGCTACAGAAAAAAGCAGCAAGACACTCAGCCACATTACTCATTCTCTAGAAACAGACACTGTTTGCCTTAAAATTGACCATTAAACCCCTCACTTTCTAATTATTAGATGATCAGAAATTGTTCCCTTTCCTATAAATAAGGAAATCTGGTACTATCCACAATTTAAATGCAACTTGCAAGATCAACAATGAAAAAATGCGATTCAGCATGCAGAAAGCTTATGCCTCCAAAAATCCGAGACGTCCAATGGATCAGGAAATCAGTACCTACACATAGTGGTTACAATACTTACACTAGAGACTTTTGCTGTCAGAGTTCCACTTCATACAATTTGTAAAACTGCTGCAAGCATTAGGCCTTGTAGGTACTGTAAGCAAAGGCGAGTAACCAGTGTAAAAAAAAAAAAAAAAAAAAAAAAAAAAAAAAAAAAATAAAAGAACAATAATCTCAAGAAACATGTTCTCATTACAAAGAGACAAGAACTTCCACCAACAGACAAGTGGCTTCCATACATTTTTTCTGAAGTCCTGACTGGGAGCCAGTCCTTGCACACATTTCTCTGCAGCATTCATTCTTCAGAGCCAAAGACTGGCAAACTCTTCAGAGCCAAAGACTGGCAAACTCTTCAGAGCCAAAGACTGGCAAACTTGAACATTAAAAATCCTACATGCATCCAAGGCTCAAATGGGAAAATCTCAACAGGTGTACACTTAATTTTTCAGTACAAGGAAGTGGGCAGGGGGGAACATTCCTAAGAATTTGAACCTTCTGCTATTCAGAAGTTAGAACGAGTCTGTTACCGCAAATTTCTCTTTGTTAGGCTCAATAGCAAATGCTGATCTTTGTGAGGACGGAGCTTCTCCAAAGGGATACTGGAAAACAACTGCCGCAAATGGGAAGGCAAGCAGTAGGGTGTTACCCTGCTTAAGTCCATCTTTCATTGCTGGGGCATAGATCCCTTTCCTTCAGTCCCACGAGGTGAGAACTGCATTTCTTTACTCTGAAATTAGCTCTTTATTGATGATGTTACAATAACATTCTTGGAGAGTGAGTTATCATTGTCACCTGTTGATTATTTTCTTTTGCCTTTGGAGGTTTACCAAGCCCTCACTTACCCAAAGTAGTTATTGAGATTTTTCTCTTGCTTTTATATTAATTATCTATTGATTCAGTTTAACTGCTTATTACGGATTTCCCCAGGAGATGTATCTGTCTCTGTTTTCCTGTAACAACACACCAAGCATTTATGTAAAGTACTCCTGGCACGTATTTTTCCTCCTGCTCGATTGCTTTTGTTTTATGACTATTTCTATGACTTTCAACTTGGAGACAGTCTAGGGCTGTTATTTTTCTCTGTCTCTCTGATGTTTAGCAGCATCCAAATATTATACTTATCCCTCACCCTCAAGGAAAATAACAACAACTAAGCCTTCCCCTTCACCACAACCCTGAGATAAAGGCAAGATGAGAAATTGCCAGAAAAGTCACTGCAAATTGTAGGTAACAGAGCAAAAGATTCAAGAATGTAAAAGTTTGAATTAAGTGGTTTCAGGCAATTTCTACATTCTAGCTACTAATACAGGAGTAGAGAGTTTACAGATTAAAGGCCCTTAGTCCCACTCAATTAATTGTGAAAACAAGGGTCCTGCAGAGACCTCACTGTATCCAGTGTTTAAGGGCTTACCAATGCAGAAAACACTACAGGTCCTCCCCCCCCGGATAAATCATGTGGTCACTGAAAAGCTGACTTAGTCCTGACTCAGAACGGTACCTGAAGCATAAACACAGGGCGTGCAGCTGCCCCCAGTATTTTATTTCACATACACATGACAAGCTCACATCTGTCCTGGGAACAAGTACAGACATGTACAGACAAGCTAGGCAGGTGTAAATCCAGTTGCATTCAGAAACAGCAGAGAGTAAAGTTTCTTCTAGTGTGCAGACGTAGAAAAGTAATCTCACCCTTCTGAACAGGGGTCTTGCAGACGGTGCACACACACAAACATCACTCGAGAGCATTTTCCTAATTCAGGATCCAGCAAGTTAGAAAGTAAGGCATAAAAACGTGGGACTATGGGGACTGCAAGGACTGTGAAGAAACAAAGTAAACCACCCACCACCTTTCAGCTCTACAAATATTTTTACTCAGCCAACACATAACCCACCACGTTTGCACATATGCAACTTGGAACGAAGACCCAGCATAGCTGGAAGACACGTACATGAAAGAGGTCCATGTGACAGCAGCAAGTGTCAGACACTCGAAATAGCAGCTCTCCCAGCCAGGTACCACACACTGGCAGCTCACCCACCCCACACGCAGCGTACCAGGAGCTGTCAGCTTCTGCCTAGTCACACATGAGCATCCCACCACCAGGTCTGCCTCCGTTCTTTTGCCACTTCCCTTTCTTAAATAGATATAGAGACACCACATATATACATACACACAATTATTATGTGTATATGTCTATATATAAATATATATGAACACCACACATGCCCACACACACTACACTTCGTCATGACTACCTTCCTCCCCATCCTCAACAACCTGCTCACCTTATGAGGGCAGCTTTTTCCTCTGTCCCTCCTCTTCAATGGAAACTATCCCTTTCAAGTGCCCGTCTCCTAACCCCGCACTCTCGCTGGCAGCTGGGCAGCTCACCTGCCCCCAGAAGCCCCCAGTCGTTTGCCCACAACTTGGGTACTACCACCCAGCCTCACCGCATTAACAAGGAGGCCACCCTCGGCACAGCCGGCAGCTGAACTTTTCTCTATACAGAGCCACAAAGCTGAAGTTTACATTCTGTATGACAACTGTGGCTGGTGATAGACTGGAAACCAAAGGGAACATGAGGAGGGCAGAGATCTGTGGTCATGTTTAGGTGTCATTAACACCTCATTAAAAGCAGGCGAACATGAAGTAGCTCCACTGAAAATGTTATCAAGGCTGCATCGGTCAAAGCCAAACTTTAAATAAAAATGCCTTTGGGGACATGAAGGGTTTTATTCAAGTATTGCCTTACGCACACATAGACATACACCAATAGAGACAAACAAAACCAGAAGTTTTTCTTCTATAACACAACAATACCAAAATTAAATAGTGGCATGTCAAAAACATAATTAGATCTTCCAAAAAGCACCCCCTGGAGCCCTATAAAAACACCACAGGCATATCGATTTTTTTTCATTCACGAAAAATGGTTTGTTTTTCTCCCCACCCCTTCACCAGGTTCTTCTGTTTTAAGGCAGCTGGTCTGTAACAGAATAATTTCTTGTTCACCATCACTTCCTAAGCAAAACACAGATATTTGTTTGTAGTGGTTAAATTTCTGAATGTGTACCTTTCTTATATTCTTTAACAGTTACGTGAAATAGCACAAGTAGCCATCTTAAGTGAATTCTTGCATAACTGGGGATGTAGGAGGATATTGTTCTATCACCCTACATGGCAAGAGATGCACTGTTCCTACAGTTCCATTCCATCGTTGGTTTTTGGGTTTTTTTTGATCTATCACCATGCATCAGGCCATGCCGGTTGAAATCCACGTGAGTATTTTGCAATGTTTGTGTTTTTGAAGTGGTTTTTTTACTATACTATCTGTAGTGATGTAAGTTACACCAAATATTAGCAAAATGAGGATAAAACCTCTGCCTGCTAGGTAAATCAACCAAACTGGAATACAATTGATGGTAACCAGTTGGTATTACTTGTTTCCTATTGCCTATGTCTAAACACAGAATAGTAGCCCTGTTCACTTGGCCCACAGGCAACATTTTTGAATCCACAATACAGCGACACATTGCAATAAGCTCAGTAAGGACAAAGAAATAGTTCTCCTGACCGAAGAAAAGCACAGGAGAAGAGTTGAGCAAATAAATATAATTGATTTTATATACACTTGGTATTATGTAGTGCTACTGCTTAATAGGTTTAGAGGCTAACATTAGATATTATAAGCCAAATATGTGGTATGTCACTGAACTTCAATATAGAGAAAGTTAGTGTTATTCAGAAAGCAAAATTAATTGCAAAAATACACAGCTAAGATGTTTTTGAGGCTCATTTCCCAAGGGGATGAACAACAAACACAGTAACAATTACTGAAGTTGAATTCTGCCTTTCAGGCGGCATTGCCCCATGGTGGTGGTAACGCAGGATGTCATTATCCAAACAGAACTTCAAGAGGCACCAACTCTTAGAAAGCTCATACAGCTAGGAGAAATCAAGATTATTCCTTGTCCTACCTTCTCTGCAAAGCTTGGCTTTTTTCACAGAACGAAATGTTACCTTCCTGTAAGCTCATCCAAGATTTTGCAAGTATGTAGACCAACTGATTGCTTGACAGAAACGCTCTTGAAACAGAAAAAACTTGATTTAGATGACATTTGAATACACTTAACCTCATAAAGACCACTAGATAAAGGATTAAAACATCTTCACTACCCAAACCTGCAACCCACCCTGTCATCCCCATGTTTATGACCATCACCTTTACAGCTTCACTTGCTTTAAGGGGTTCCCAATGCTTTCTCTCAAGTGCCTGATTTCATGTTGGAACTTGAATAATGCATCTCTAAAGCATATTTATTATGATTTTACACTGATTTGAACTCACATTAAAGACAATATTTAAGAGTGCACCTTTTCTGTCACCATAGAAGAATCGGCAGATATTATTGTAGGTCCAGCCTGCCTTTAGTACTCATCTCATGTGTGGAAGAAGGACAAAGGTAATTTGCTAAAGGTTATTTTAATAACAAAAAATCATTTTATGATTGATCATTATACATATCACATTGCAGCATGGGATCAAATATAAAACCAGCATGAGAGAACCTGTAATAGCAATATGAGGGCACTGCTCAGGGGTTTAGTGTGTAGAGGGAATAACTGTAATAAAAAAGGTGAGGAAAAAAAATCATAGAAAAAAGGCCACAATTAGGGATACCTTTTGAAATGAAAGAATAAAGGCTCAGGAAGTGGTATATTGAAGTACTTCTAAACATGTTTGAAACTTTTATATCCTGCTCAAGTCCCACTTTTTAATGAGACACCACAGATGAAACGAGGGCAGAAATAATTCTGAATGAACAATCAGGGGAGTACTTGAAAATCAGGAACATTTCAGGGGGTTTAGGGAAAAGCATTTAACAGAACTCTTGGCTACAAAGGTTAAAAATGGCTTTCACATATACATCACTTGAATTAGCTGTAATTTCAGCTGTATCTTTCATACAAAACCTGAACAAAGAAAATGCTATTGATCTAATGGCTAAACTACATGTGTCTCACTAGAAATGCATGCACAATATTTGCTTTAAACTCATTTAATATAGGCCACAATTACTCATAGCAATTACACAAGAGATGTTGCAATTACAGATTACAGTGAAATAATATGTACCTATTTATCAATTCCAGCTTCAAATATTGTCCCACTTATTTCCTTCCTGAAAGCTGCCGTTTAGGTATTGTACGTGCCCATATTTTTCGACAGGTATTTTGTTTGAAATGTGCCTCACCTTCGTTAGAATACAGCAGAAGCATGAAGTGCATAATCTACAATTCTTATAAGGCAAAGGGCACCTCAGAGAGATATTTCAACAGCAAATTGAGCTGGAAGAAAATGTGTCAGTTCAATTCACAACAGCGAAGAGATTTCATTTTAACCTACTTATCTCAGTGCTCCACAAGCAAGATTTAAGAATGGATGGGACATAATTTTACAGCTATAACAATAAAGATACCAGTAAAAAACTAGATTCTCAAATGCCAAGCTTTCAAAACGAGCTCTTGTGGCATTATTTATCAGTAAATTTTAAAGATCTGAGCTCTTAGCAACTGTCTCCCTGCTGTAAATTTTGACATCTTTAAGGAAACTTCTCCACAGATCCTCAGGATCTTGGAGATACTCAATACCAGAGTTGTCAACTTTACCAGTAAAGCAAGCAGCAATTTCCAGTGTTGATATCCAGCACTGTTCATGGTACCACTCTCCTGTTAAAAAAAATAAGAAGAAGAATCAAGTATGAGCGATAGCAAGCAAACCAAGTAATATTTCAACTTGGTTTAAAAAGGTCCAATTTAAGTCCATAACTAAGATTCCTCTTTTGCATAAACAGCTCATCATGTAAATTCCCTACAGCACCAAAACCTCTCAACTAAAAAGTGAAATTCAGTAGTATTTCAGGAATTAACCCTGTAATGAATTGATGGATTTATCCTTCATCTGTCATCTCTATAGGGATCTGTCGATTTCACACTGTGCAGAATCACTGATGAAGGTAACATCCCCTGCTCCTCCTCGTAGCTACCCCAACAGCCAGGACACCTGACGCAGGGGTGACACTGGCAACTGCTGCAAAACAGGTTCTTCTGCCTCTGCCACCACAAAGCCACCTCAGCTGGCCGCAGGGATCTAACACAGTCTGTTTGCCAAATCAATCCCTTTGGAACATTTGATGCTCTCCTGTTTGCAAAATCAATCCCTTGGGAACATTTGCTGCTCTCCAAGGTTTAGCAATGAATGCCCAGACCTATGTAGTTTGTTAAAGAGAAAGTTCTCTCTGTTTTTCAGCAGAAGCCAATCCAGTGTGGTTTCAAAGCATAAAAGGTAACAGATCAATAGAAAGTATCTTTTGGCTTCATCTGACTGAAAACTGATTTACTGCATGGGCTATTCCAACATCCTATGTTTGTGTCGTATTTAAATTAGACATTATTCCCATCCCCAGTAGAACAGAATGAAATGTAACTCTATGTAACTTTGCAAAATGCATTCTAAGCCTGTAAGAAATATGGTTTGCGGCTGCGATGCTCATCCTGCATTTAGTGCCCTGTGATTTTATTGTACATGCTTCCCTAAGCTAGCCGTTGCCACTCTTCACTGACTGAACGAACTGCTTAGTTCAACGAGTCTTGTTTGATCAGTTAAAAGGCCTTGAAGGACCCAAGCCTCTCTCCCTAGCAGAACGACAACAGCATTAAATGTAGGAGAGCAGAAAGAAGCACTTCACTTTACCCACAGCTACTTGGGTCTGCTCACCCACAGTCTCTCCCAGCTGAACACGCACCACGTACTCAGAGCTATTCTGACACATCCCCTCTGAAAACCAGTTTTTCCTGGAATGATTTTACAGCGCCTGATAATTAACTTTTCGGGTGCTTAACCATCACGCTGTCCCATCTTCCAGGTGTTATGCTTTCAAAATGACAGTAAACACAGGTAACGGAGCCTCAGTGACTACACAAACGCCACACGGCTCTCAGGCTGCCTGCTCCGTGGTATGTATTACTCTGTGCTAGGAAATCCTGCTAGCACAGCCTGAAGAGAGGTTGGAATGGTGCTGAAACCCAACGTATGGAAGACTTCAAAAATATACAGTTTCCTCAGTCAAAGACCTTAAATAAATTTTGCCTCAGTTTTGGGAAATAAATAAAGATTGCAGGATCTATGGAAACAAAGTTTTACAAGGTGTGACCTAAGGTGGAAAGAGGTTCTCAGCAGCTGATTGGAAAAAGCATATTAAAAAGGAATTAAACGATAAGAGATTTAACGAGAAGGCAGACAGAGCCTGGAACAAAAATACAGACCACCACAGCTGTAATCCCAGCTCTGCCAGCATCGCCGTGTGGCCTTCATAAAGTCATTTAACCCCTGATTGGAGAAGCAGCTTTACTCCCTGTGGATTATCTTCCAGAGTACCAATAAAAGTTTTTAACTTGGCCCAAATTTGTGCACAATACACGCAAACACGTTCGGTATGTTGCTATACTGTCGCAGAGTTTCAAGCAATGTTATTTTGTGCACATTCTGACTGTTGGAATAAAGTGAGGGAAAACAACCATTCCCAAAAGACTGAGATTTTAAATGCATATTTAGCACTACTAGATACACATCATATAAAAATAACACCCGACAAGGACTGGCTCTATTGAAATTCTAGTCACAGTTCACATTAAGGCAGCTTATTGTTTTCTATTTAATAAAGGAATTACTTGAACTCAGGAACTGTTTGTAAATTTAAATACTATTCCTTCACAGAAGCTTTTTTTTTTTTATTGTATTTACAAGTGTAGGTCTTTGTCAAGACCTAAATTGCAGTGTTTGATAGGGGTTTTTTTCCCCTTCTTTCCATTGGGAACAGGAGTGTGCTAAGGGAAAGGTAGAGGCAAAGTTATTAGAAAAGCCTGCAATTGTATCACTCCAGAATTTGTTTTTGTCTCTATTCTCCAAGCTCTGCCATTTTAATATAGCATTCATTATATGCCTGTATGATTATGTTATAAATCATTTTCTTCCAGCCGACAGACCCCATAGCCCACTGAAGACACCTGTCTAGACTGCGGATTACTTACGAAAACCAGACTTTGTTTGCAGTGCTGCCAGGTTATTGGAAATAGGTGCAGATCTAACACCACCAGACATTAATTCTCTACACAGAAGAAGAAACAGAATATACCAAGCATCATGAATACTGGAATAGACTCAGCTCCTCCTACAGCTTAAACAGTAATTGTGCTACAACCTCAGCAAAGATTTGTGAGGGTCTCTGAAGGCCAGCGGCAATCCATGACACAAACTTCCATTTATGCAAAGCCTAGTAGACAGACTTTCCCCTCTCCATAACTGTTAAAAGCTGAACAGGTTAATAAATTGCATTAGCTATTCTGTGCATCTTTTTTACTCTTTCAAGAATGCAAAGATGGTGAAGGACAGACTTAAACAATTCCTGTGTAATCCACAAGCCTGGAGATACACATACCCATTGCCCATCACCTCATGAAGAACAGATTTCAACAGAACAATTCTATAAGATATTACAAGAAATATGATTAACTGAATTGCTTTTTATAAGCTATATCTTTATTTATGAATATAGGGATTCATATTTTATTACCTGAAAGTAAACTATAGCTCAAAAAGGTGACAGAAAAGAGAATAAGTCTACAAATAAAGGAAGCATCTGCCAAAGGTGCTCCTTGTTTTTTAACAGAGAATAAACTAGTAAATTATGTTTAGTAAAAACAACCTCTACAATTTCAGCTCCCCACAATCTAAATATAACATCCCAAGGGAACCAGAGAGACTATCCTACCAAATTTGATAAGACTCATGTTTTCTATAGAATTATTTAAAGAGGAAGCTTTTCACTAACACTTTATCATGTAACTTAGCATTTAGCAACAATGCCAACTAATGGAAAACAGGTTAAAAAAATAGAATTAAAGTGCACAAAAGTCGAAATATAGTTTTTCTATTAACAGCTTTTATAGATATTTTTATACCCATCCATCTTCAGAAAGATACAACACATGCATCAAGATACCATTTAAAAAGGAGTATAAAATAAAAACTAGAACATAAGGACATGCTAGTAGTTTGTTGTATTTAGCTGAGAATGTACATAAGTTTGCTTTTTAAGATCCGGTAATGCAATATGAAAGACATGAAGTTTAAATATAGCATCTTTATTAAAAAAAAAAACAAACACACAAATCAAAACTGCTATTGTGATAACAAAAAATGCAAATATCCTGGCTGGATGGTGGCAGGAGATGTAGTTTTCCCATATCTCATTCAAATGTATGTTCTTAAGTCCACAGACATTGTTCACATAGGTAGCTAATACCTTAAAATTATAACAATAAAATAATTTAATTATACTGTAAGTCTTATCAGCAGGACTAGGTGCAACTTTTTCTGAGGAGGAAAAAAGCTTTTGAAAATTGTACTTAAAGTCCCTTGTGAAATACAGTCTTATTATGAAATCCTTCTTGTTCTCAAGATATAGAGCCTTGTGCCAACTGAAATGTTCAGAATTATAGCCCACAATTCCTTTCTGTTTGTAGTACAGACTTTCTGACACATACAATTTTTATTTTAATTATTTTATTCTGGGGAACAGAGCGGTCAGATTTATTAGCAAGGTGGATTCCAAAGGCAATATTGTTATAGTTCTAACAGGTGAATAAACCAATACATTCCTTCAAACCATAAAGCAACTAACTGCATCGGGCAAAAATAGATCTGAAATGCTGAAGCATAAGAGTTCAGAGCGGAGCAACAGCCTCATTCCAAAAGCAAAAAGGCTGTATAACACAGAAAGAAAAGAGATTACTATCTCTAAACGTCTGCTCAGGTGCTAGAACATACCGGTAACCTAAATTAGGTAAGATTATGTTCCAGTCTTTATCCATCAAATGATTTTAGTACTCTTATACTCAACTGTTTTTTAAACATGAATCTTTCCATCTGGTTATCTCCCAGTGACATAGGGGTATGCCTTAAACAGCAGGTCAAAAGGGTTAAGTTGATCCAAATGGTAAGTGACAGTAAATATTCCTTGCTTAAGTAATTTAATATCTTGATTAAAGGAGGGGAAGGATGATAAACTGGTAAATAAAATGTATGTGGTTTTATCACATTCATGTATGATTTAATAGAAATAACCAAAGGTATCATCAAAAAAACCCAAAAAAATAAACCCAGCATGGAATCAATGTTTCATATATTAAGACATCTCAAGATTTTATACATCACAGATTCAAAATACATTCTCAGAACCTCAAAAAAAAGGTAGCTACCACGCAGTTCTACACAACAGTAAAATGGAGCCACTTCTGGATTGGAATACAGCAGCAATTCAGCAGCACACATCAGTTTTTATGACAGGACATTAAAAATTACTGTTATTCATTTCAAATTGCTGTAGATAATTACAGAACTTAATTGCAGAGCTGGAAATACTCCAGATATGAAAGGTGCTAATACCTTTCATCTTACAAAAAAACTGACATGCTCTCTAATCATTTTAAGTATTATCCACAAGGCTTTTCACACAGTACCTTCTAGCACAGGATAAGGCACAAATGTACGACCAATTTGAAGATGAGAACAAGGTACCTTACCACGATATCATTACCAGCTGTGAAATAGTTTACTTTTAGGTATTACACCTAAGTAGGTAGAACACCTAAACACTTGTGCGGATAACACACAGTATTACAGCCTGGAGTACCCGCTGGGTTACAATGTCTTTTATCCAAGATGCATAAGCAAACATAGCCTTAAATTAAACAAGCAAAATGCCACCAACATCACGGAGTTATAAGCAGCTTATCTTTTTTCTGTTTTGTGGGGTTTTCTTTTTTAAACTGAATTAATCCCACAGATTTTCAAATCATCCAGCATATTCAGAAGACTTTAAAATACAGTACCAAACAGTATCAAAAGAACATATTACTATAAATATTGTAAAACATTAAGAATAAGATTATACCTCAAATTTGCTCTTTCAGTCCTAGCTGTATGATCCCAGCAAAGCTACTCAGCCTGCGCTGGAAATACGCAACTTAATATAGACTTTTTGTACTTTCAAAGCAAACAGAAGTCCAAGGCAGAACATCCTAACATTTAGAAGAGCTGAAACGCAGACAATATACAGATACAAAAAGTGAGATTGCAAACTCAAGCCTTTAAATTAGGAAACAACCAAGTTAATGAATAGGCTGCCTCATTCGGTCCACAGAACAGCAGTTTGCTTAACGAGCAGCTTGTCAGTATTTTGGTTAGTTGATACTGCAAACCAAAATGACTCCTACTTCATTTACTGCATGCTGTTTACAACAGTAGTCCGGCAATAGTTAGTTTTTCCACTTCATTTTTCTTTAGCATTCATCAGTATTCATTCCTACACTTTCGTAAGCATGGATTAATATTGGATTCTTGCGCCTCTCCCACGAGGTGAGGGTTTGGTATTTAACACGAGGCTATTCTTTCACCTCACATCCCATTAATTCTAACTTTTCAGGTAAGATTACAAAGACAAAAGCCTTTCCATCTACCCAGCCCTGACTCATCACCACAGGAGATGTACTGTCAGCGAGGGACAAGTCCCAATGACCAAAGTCCAGGGCTGTGATAGGAGTGGTCCGCGCTGCAGCATTGCACCCATGCTCACCAGGGACACTAGCAAGGCTGGAATTCTGGCTGTAGCCTGACAAAGAAACCACACAACAGCAACGGCAAACTGCAGCAAGAGAGTCTGAACACGCCTCAAAGGATTTCATCTCATCCAATTGTTACTGGTCCCCATTCTATTGCTTCTCCATATCTACCACCCAGTTCTGATCACCACTACATTTGTTAGGAAAGCCCTCAGCTTCCCAAGCCTGTTTCAGTTCCCCTTTTCACAGTTTTCTCCTCTTTTCTTTCTGCTTCAGATTCACAACTTCTACTGTTCTTGTACTACATCTTTCTCCTTGTGGTTCCGATTCCGGCTTTCTCTCTTTCACCTTCTTTTCTACCTCAGTAATCAGTCTTACCAGGCAGGACTGATGGCACCAGCTATGATTTTTTTTTATTACATAGTAGAACAGCCACAAGTCACGGTGGCTGTACTTTCCATAGTCTCTCCCATCCCTCCAGGG
Source organism: Falco peregrinus (assembly GCF_023634155.1). NCBI lineage: Eukaryota > Metazoa > Chordata > Aves > Falconiformes > Falconidae > Falco > Falco peregrinus. The sequence continues at coordinate 19,997,164 of NC_073734.1, forward strand.
ATTAAAAACTTTGTATTTAAGATAGAATTACGGCTCATGTACTAGTGAATTAATGTTCAAAATCACTGTAGAAAAATCAGTACAGTATTACCATGTGTTTTAACAGGTTCACAGCCCTTTTCAAGAGATGAGGAGCCGCGGTAATGGAGCAAAGGCTCCCTCCAACTATACCCTCCTGCTGGAATCCCACGAAGAACTGAAGTACAGAGGCAGGGTCAAACATTAAAGAGCACTGGTTGTGGGTTGGAATAAGAAAAAAAACACAGTTAAAAAAAACCCCACACCACCAAAAGTCTTTAAGTAAATATAAGAAAAAATAAATAGGAGTTTTGCCTTCCAGCTACCAATCAAGATTTCCGCATACTGCAGTAATGCCAAAGTTCTCTCAGCAACTTTTAAGGAAAACAAACATATTACTAGAACTTTGCATTTAGATACGTGTAATTATTCTATTGAAATCAACGGGAGTTACATACGCGGATCTAAGTGCAAGATCTAAGCTCTTCATAGTTCTCAACATTGGTACAAATAAACCAGCATGCAAATAGATGCCAGGCTTGGGTACAACACAAGCACTCTGTGAGAGGCACGCTTTAGCGGTATAAGTAATAGAACACACCCTACTAAATTAGTGTTGAAACAGACAATTTAACACTTCTCTGACCAGTGACTTCAGCCAATCTTCTTTTAGAATTCATAGACAGATGGCAAATTCACAATAATGACATACCTTTATTAACTTTATAGGTATTTAATAGGAAGTGACTGGAACAAATCATTTTTTTTTTTTTATTTTTTCTTTCTCACAGTTACTGTACAATTGAAAAAAACTGACTTATGCAAGACAGCAGCTAGAGATAAAAAACTAAATGTATGGATCCTAGTTTTGTTTTCAGTTTTAAAACATGGGAACACTTCTGACAGTAGAAAAATCTAGCTAGAAGAGTAACTCTCGAAACATCTAGCTATAAAAACAGGATGACAAACTATGTTTCTGATCCAATTATTTATAATGCTGTTAGAATGTTTCTATTCCAAAAAAAGCCTGTTTTCACACTCTGTGAAATCTCAAATAGTGGTCTCATAAGGTATTCTGTGTCAAGTGACACAATGTTTCACCCCATGTACTATGCATGCCTCTCCGCTTGATGTGCAACACACTTAGCATTACATACACAAGCGTTACATACGGATTTCTACAGAGTAGCTGAATTTACAGCTATATACAAATATTTATATATATATTTTCTTGTATACCTTAGGAAACTTTCTATTCAACATTTACATGCTCACACCACAGTGACTGTTATCCCTTGGTAAATAGGCAGACAGATGTAGGTTTATGGAAACATTACAGTAAATATGGAGCAATTAATTTTTTTTATTTATTATAAAGAAGCAAAGAAGGATAATATACAGTTCTATTGTACATTTCTTTTTAATGATTTATCTAGAATCATTATTGCCAACCTTTACACAATAATGAAAAGGACTGTTCATAAAACAGTTCTTTGCAAAGCTAAGATTATTAAGTACTCTAGCTAAAGAAAACAACATGTAAAAGATGTATTCCATGCATCTGCAAAATACATGGATTTGAATGTAAAGGCATTTACAATAAGAGTGGGGATTAATCAAAGACTGAACTGGAGAGTAGGCTGTGATCACTGAGCCATCCAGACTTCTTTAAACCAGGTTTAGAATAGGAAATATCGTTTTATCTCCTAAGTGTCCTGCTTTGGTCACATACTACATTCCAGTTTTCTGACCAAATGAAGAAATGTATTTTTTTAGATTCATATTGTTATTAGGGGACTATGCATGGGAGGGAAAAACTTTGCCAGTTGGGCTTTCTGTCATCACTAAACTAACATGCTTTGCTGCAGTGTGAAAGACCATGAGCTTGAAGCGGAACTTCTTCCAGAAACTATGTAGCCAGCATCCTGTGACCCACACACAATAAAGACAAGCAAAGTATACTTCATGTATATATTATTGATACTGGAGCCTGCTTTGCGTGAACATATCTCCTTAAGGCTAGACGCAGATGGAGGAAAGTAAACAAGAACCATGAGGTGCAACTGCCGTTTCTCTACGTTGCTTAGTCAAGTCCCCCCAGGATGACACCAGCTGGTCTATGGGATCACACGCACCACTCACACCTGTACAGCCAGCCACAGCCTCCCTGCAAAGCTTCCAAAAAGACTTCTGAAAAAAGTTGTGTCCCTTGTCTGGCCAACAGAAATGGAACCGTATTGAAGAGGTAGAACCATAATTTACAAAAATACAAGAAATAAAGTGTACAATAAAGTCTCACATGCATTTCTATCTACCAGTTAGAACTCATTGAACAGTAACAGTCATCTCCAAGAGGCCAAACGAGAGAAAAACAAGTCTGGGATTGACTCTGCTACTCCCTTGTGTTGAAATAAATGGTCAATATCTCACTTCACTGGCATCAGTGGAGAAGCTGCTACTGACCTGTGCAAAGCATGGATTTTACCCAATGAGTCCAATACTGTATTAGGTCCGATCTGTCTCAAAGAACTTCACTGAAAGGATTATCAAAACCAATTAAAGTAGCCTGGCTACAAGCATGTTAAAGATGAAGCGTGGATGTATCTGACATGTCTGCAAAACTAGACAAAGTGTAGTATTGTAGGAACCAAAACCAGCAGAACTGAGCAGTAAGATCACAGAGCTGAGAGCATAATTTAAGTATCAACACTTTCAGAGAAAAAAAAATACTGAAGCGCTTAAACAACTTTGTGTATCTTTATGTCAGTCTTCTAAAAAAGACACAAGTGGCTTTTGCTCTGAACAGGTAAGATCAGTTTAGGCAGGAAACCAGCTATTACAAAAAAAAAAAAAATTACGGGCATCCCCTTAGACACCTTGAATACTGCTCTGGATAATACTTGAGAGAAGTAACCCATGCTATGCTGTTTAGCAAGAAAACACTGAGTTCTCAGAAACCAAAACATACTACACTTCTCTTAACTGTCATTATTTTGTTTGAATGACAACGTGTCAGTTATTTATAGCAAAGCCTATACTCAGAGTGTTTCTCTTTAAAGGATGTCCAGTGACTATTGGCACAAAAAGGGGATAAGAATTAAATCAATCAAATTCAAGTTTGCAGTTTATTCAAAACAACTTACTATACAGCTTCCTTAGCCTTCTCCCATGGAAAAAAAGAAATTAATTGCTTTCATTTTTGTAACTTGGTTTGGTTTGTTCTGTTTTTTTTGTTTTGGTTGGGTTATTTAATAGGTTAGTCACATTTACTATCCTGAAAACAGTATTGTGATCTCTTCCTATTTGAAAAAACTTTTTATGTATTAGACATTATTGTAGGGTTTTGTGTAAGAGCCAAAAGATTATTTAATTACCTCAGTTGATTGTACAGTTATTTGTCTGATCTCAGTGGATACAGGCTAAACATTTAACAGCTAAATACAAAATTAAATTCTAATTTCTAACGGAGCTAACAAGCAAACCTTAACACATCATAACAACATATTTAGACAATCCATCACAAATGTACTGTCAGATTCAGCAAGTTACAGTCAAGGTAACTTCAAGGTCAAGGTAATTTCTATTGATGATTGCATGCATTCACTTGGAGAAAGTAATGCAGTGCAAGGTTACTGAATACTGACAACAATTTAGTAAAATTTTTAAAAAATATTTGTATGTGACATTAAAAAAGAGAAAATACTTACACCACATTACCAAACTTCTATAAATATTTCTATTACTTCAATTAGGACTTTTTTTTTTTTTTTTAAATGAGAGATTATGGCCCAAACCAGTGTTGCTACAGTAGCTAAAATTACCATAGAAAAAGTTTCTACCTTGGTATGTAAAAGTGCTTTTACACACTCAGAGCACTAACTGGTTAAGAATTTAAGAACATCCTTACAAACTGTAGTTGCTTAGGTACTCCTGTTTCTACCTTTTGTCTACAAGTGCGCTCAAATTAAGATATTATACTGTAGTTGGATAACTAAGGGCTGCAACTATATCATTTACCTACAGCAATTTATTCAAGATTTCACCATCACGCTGCTTTGAAGATGAAAATGAAAGAGTTTACATTTAATGAAGACCATCTGAAGTGTCCCCATTGCAGCTGCAGGCTCTGTAGAAACTGTCGTGCAGGAGGCAATATGCCGTATTGTAATGCAGATTTGCTTAAGAGTGCATCTGCAGCAACAAGATCATTTCCCATGGTCTTCACTGTATTTCTTCTATTATTCATAGAACACAATGCAAATGAAGCTATAAATTTTACCACATACTAAATGTAGAAAGAAGATAATGGAAATTGTGAATTATGAATGAATCACTGTTATTGTGATTCCTCAAGGATTCTGATGTAGATGATTACATGCATGCAAAGACACTGTAGCTAAACTTCTTTATATTGATCTTGAAAAATGATTCTAAGAATATTATAATTAACATACAGAATTCATAGATTTGTTTTTCATGACAATGCCAAATACAACTAACCGTCAAAGGCAATTACATATCAATGCTACCTAGGGGCAGGCAAGCATACTATTTGGAATTACTGAATTGGGGAGAGAAAGATAATAGCTTGCAAAAATGTGTTTCCCAGCTACCCACATGTGTTCTTTCACATTTAAATAAGCCACAGGCAAACTTTGTGGAGCATTCTGTAGCTAGCACATTCAAATGCCAAGTAATAAGCAGGAAGATGGGGGCTTTTCTTTTTTGTAGGGTGGCCAAAACCAAAATACTTTAAGTGAAAGCATTCTTCTACATATTGCACAAACAAAAAAACCCTACTAGTATGAACTTGTCTTTGCCAGTTTTATCATGATAGCAAGAAACAAATTATTACTTTCTTATCACTAAGAGAATTATTCTTAATGGGTATGATCAAAGTCAGGAACTGTTCTGGTTTGATAATGTTTATAAAGTAGTAAAATTATTCACTAAATTTTCTCTAGCTATAATCAACATCAGCAAAACACTTCCTAAACCTTGGGGCAAGTTAAATCCCACAAGATATAAAGAGTAGCAAACATACATGAGAAGTATTTGGATACCACAATTCTCACCCACTGTAAAACCTGTGGAACTTTGTTCATTTCTCACAATAACCTTTGGTCTGTTTGTCACTATAGAGTAATTGACTGGCTCTGTCACTGCTTTAAGTGCACTTGTTGACTTTAAGACTCGTGCAGGAAAAGGATGAACAAGACATTTCCTAACTCATAACTGCAATATGCCTATGTTCTGTGCCAATCACAGCTGCACATTTATGAGTCACAGATTTTAGTTACCAGACAATATAAGCATCTCACATATTCCTGAGTTCATGGATGGGCATCATAGGCAGGGCCCCAAAGTCCTTGCTCTTTTTTTTTTTTTTTTCACATTAGAATCTGCACCAAAAAAGCCAGCTCTGAAGTAGTGAAACTGAGGGATAATATCTGAATTTACACATTTTCTTTATATTCAATGCAGCCTCTAAGTTTGTACTAAGGCATATAGGGTCAGCATGGGGGGGGGGTGGGGGGGTGGAAAAACCACACACCACACTTTGGCATATCACTCTTCAATGGGGAAAAAAACAAACAGAATATAAAACTATGAGGGTTCTTAGCCTGAGTTCATGTCAAAGAACTGGGGGGATGGGGGGGAGAAAAAAAATAAAAACAAACATCAAAACAGAACAAACTATTAGTACTCTATTTCTAGGCAACTTGAAAATACTATAATGGGCAAGAGAGAAAATCTTGACAATTAAGTACTGAATAGTCTCAGGACACGTTTCTGGCAAAACCATTCTGTATTTCCATACAGGACAGCATCTACCTATCATAATTGGTACTTTGCGGATACAAGAAGATTTTGATAATTTCTGCAGTTTCTGCCTTGTATTATTTGTTCACTGGAACACCATGCTACTCATGTGTTTATGCTCCTTTAGGAATTTTACACTTTACAGCAATAGAGATGGACTTACTTGCATTCACTCCTGTTCTGCTGATGTTCATTATCTTAGTACATTTTAAAAAAGCCAAAAAGCCAGACACACAAAAACCCCACAAACCTATGTTCACGCACTTAGAATAATACAAGTTACTAAAAAAGTCTAAAAAAATTAAAACAAGCAGAATTTCTGGATGATTTATTATAGGATTCTTGTGGCATGAAAGACTTCAGAGAAAAAGTAGCGTATGTTTTTTAGTGCAGCACCATTAAACTGAAAAATGAAAGTGATTAAATAGATTTAAGAGCCTTATATATAACAATATAGAACTACAAGTTACTACTTTGCTGCAGGATCTCGCTCAAACATATCATAAAATTCACACAGCCAGCTGTGATATTCAAAGTCCACAGGCTTTCACTGTAATAGATTTTCTGTAAAAAACCAAAGCCCACCAAGTTTAAGATTCTTCAGCTTGAAACTGCCCTGTTCCCCTTGGTACATAGAATTTGTAAAGCATGTTAGCTGCAAATCTAAATTCATTGAAAATAATCCGCATAGCTAGTGTTCATGACATACTCTGAAGTGCCATGGAAAAACTGCACAGTTAAGATCCACCACAATATCTATTTATATATTATTTTCATATCACAGGTGGCAAAACTGAGAGGGCGAGCGGAGCTACTGGTTCAAGGTAACAAGAAAAAAATATCCAAAGCGAGTAAGAAATCACAGGCTCCTGGGCTCCCAATATCATTGTTAGTCCAAAATAATCGTACCCATCTGAAGTTGAGGATTCATTTTGCATACTTTTGTTTAAACAAGAATATCTTAGATATGTTAGAGCACAAACCATCATGAAATGCATTATCATATAAACAAACATTACATGACAATGCATTACTTGTAAGAGTAAAATATAAATGTAATTTATTAACAATTTACCTGTTTAAATGTATGCATCTTACACAATTATAAAATATGTGATATAAACTTCCAGAATGAAATATAAGCCTAAGTTTCAATTAACCAGGTAACTTTAATGTTCATGATTTCCAATATTTGAAGTCCTAGAGTTTTTTTTAAAATACAGAATTTGTAATTATTTATTATATTAACATTTGTATCATTCACATGACAATTTTTGAAAGTTACATTTTTATTTATAGAGAAAAATCAGTTTTGCTAGTCTTTTGCATTGCAGTTTTGGAAATCCCCATTAGCGTTAAGTCTAATCATCTATTTTTACTTCTCTTAAATATCTAATTTTGACCGGACTTGCCTTATGATAGTAACAACCTGCAATACGCAACGTGCAACTCCCAGTCCTCTGCTGCTAGCAACCACACGGATTGTGAGGTCAAACCTTAAGGGCTGTTTTTCAGGGTAGTAGGACAGAGGAATACACAGTCAGCACGAAGAGTTGGTACCATCACATGTAACCGTGGAGCTGTATATACCCAAATATATATTTATACTCCACAAAGATTTCAGAAGTCTTCCCAAAGCTGCAGACACCCATCCAATTCTGCAAACTTCTGTAGACTTTAGCTGCTGCTGTTAGCACACACGCATTTCCTACAGACCCCATCTGCCTACTGTGACAGGTCTGCAGAGGGCACAGATAAGGGTGCTGCACATCTGGCAAAGCCACGACACCTGGGTGACACAATAAGGAGGGCTGCACTGCCAGCCGTAACAAACTCAGCACCGCAGGGCTGCCCTCTTATGAGCCTCATCTTGTACTGGAAGCCATGTCCTTTCCTAACAAACATACAATTTTTACAGCCCTTCTGTACAAGATTCTAGCAATCTGTACAGTCTGGAAAACCAGTATACTGGAGAAAATTAAATGTTTGCTTCCAAGCATCTTTAAGAGCATCTAATCTATCAGAGGGGAACTTCTCGTGCAGCAAAATAAGAAGAACAGTGAGTCTTCAGTATTCCTCCCCATGGCATTCTTTACGGTTATAAGGTAAATGACTACATAGAACATGGATTATGTATCACTGCATAAACACGTTCTTTGGTCTGGTATAAATGTACATACATTAGGTTTCACCAAATAAAAAAAGTAAACAATATGTTTACTTGCAAGGCTCTTCTGACGTTAAAGTGGGATGAACAGGCAATTAAAGTTGAAATATCAGATGTAATTAAAAACGTTTTTCAAGTAGTTCAGCACATGGATAAGTCATTCTCACCGTATGAGCTTTAAAACTGTTGTGCAGAATAAAGAGAAACTATAAAAATAAGATTGGGTTTCCCACATCTCCGTCAAACAGAGTTTTTGTTAATTCATGCTTCTATAACTGGCTGTCCTGATGGCAACATTGCTTTTTCTTTCCATTCCCATCACTAAATATTACAGGATTTAGAGAAACATTTAACCTGATATGAAAAAAAAAATCTGACATATGAAGTCAACACTATACTAACATCATTGAAAAATCAGAATCCCAGGATGAAACAGTGAACTTAGGTTTGATTCTGAGCTGACAGTCAACTCAACAACTAGAAAGACCCGATACTCAAATCCAGATGCTGCTCAACTCTGGCAAAACTCTTATTTTATCCCAATTTTGTTGCTTAGGCTGTTCTGCGCAACTGATCCATAGCAAAGTACAACACAAACTGGCTTTCAGCTGAAGACTCACAGGAGAGAAGTGTCTGCAGATTTAAAACCAGCAAACATAAAACCAACCCACGAGCAAATATCCAGCCCCGTCCTTGGCAAGGAATACAAAAATGCTTGAAAACTGATCTCTTCAGAAAACAGAGGGTTAAATCAAATTCTTTAAGCATGTCACAATTAATATCCACTCAATTGGATAACACATATTTGTTGTTTGAGGCTTTTTTTAAAGAAATTACATCAGCAACAGATGTAAATACCAAGACACTTGCTACCACTCTCTCAGTAGTTTTGCACCTAAGCTTCAGTTTATGAAAACAGAAAAAGGTTTCTAAGAGTTAAACAGGGGATATTTATTTGAATCTGAAGTGCTATCGCCAAAAACATTCCCTGATAACATCAGGATTGATGATGTTTGCACACCAACTGTGTTTAAGTCAGATAAATGAAATGCCAAAAAACTAAACTGAAGAGAGAGTTACACATCTCTCATCAGTTAAGTAGTCGCAAGAACATTACACCATGGGTAAAGTTCTGGACATCCAATAATAATTATTGGTTCTTGTATCTACAAGAGTGCGGCTTCCAAATGAGTCTGAAGGACTATTTGATTATTCCATACTTCAGAACATTTAAATACCTCTCCTGAGAAACTCATTACATAAATAATGCTCTACAGGTCTGTACGGTAGGCATTGCCTTTTCCCGTGGCTTCTGAGGAAACCAGGTGACAAAAACTCAATGATATGTCAAACATCATACAACACCGATGAGTACACTAGCAGAAGAGCTTGCGAGTCCTAACCACCTCCTGATTAAACACTACTTTCCATCTGTTGGGCTCATAAGAGTCAAATTAAAGACAATAGCACGTGTCTCTAACGGTGCTTCAAGACAAGGCCTCTGCTCCAGCAACAGCCTCTATTTTATGAGGGCAACTATGTACATACAAATAACGATTCCAACCATGACTAAGAGCTTTGTTTTGCTGAGGCAGATACCCATTTGCAAAGTCAGTCACTATTTTTACTGAATTAAAAAAAAACAAGCCCAAAACCAAACACCCAGACATGCAGTATTATCTCACAGAGCTGCTGTTACCAGAACTTCATTTTATAGCTTTCTCAAAATTAAGTTACAGCATGTACTGCTGTAAAGACGCTGTTCTATTACTGCCATTTTCACCTTGTGTTCCTTTATTTTACATTTTTCTCCATTTGTCCATAGAAATCCATTTTGTAAAACATATTGGCACTCTTCTAAAATGTGATTTATGGTACCACTTAAGCACTTATCACTTGCTATTCATTCTACCAGCTACATTATTCTTCTGGGCTACAAAGCACTGAGTACCTCAGCAAAGCAAACATTTTTTAATTTATGGGTTTTTCATAATTTTTCAGACAAAATACCGTATTTTTTCCTGGCCTGTTTATTAATCATAAAACCAAATAAATCTACTAACGATTTAGATGTCAAAATTCCTTGTTATTCATCAGCACAATGAAGCCTTAGGCCTTAGTATCGGGAAAAAAAAAAAGACAGGCACCTCCTTAACTTTAAACATGAAAATGGCCCAAATTTTCTCTAACGACTTATAGAACTGTAAACTAATTATGTTATTTCTGTGTCCCCCCCCCTTCATAACGAGAAGCGATAGTTATTGCTAAACAAACTAGTACAGCTAGAAAAAGCAGACAAGATTTTGGAAACAGCTTCCCTAGGCCCCTGCAAAACCTCTATATTCCAGAAAGCAATTTTGCTTTTCCTACCTATACCAGATAGCCTAATTAATAATTTTATTTCTCTTTTCAAGCCTTTCCTCATTTTTTATGCATAGAACATTACAGCTGAAACAAGACAAACATTCCTTTTCTACATACATACATTCTACACCATAATCAACCAGATTAATTCCATAGGCTGTAATGAAGCTAACTAGCGATGTCACCAGAAGACTGCACACTGCCAGCATAACCTTTCTACAACACAAGTTAACAGTTATTTGAAAATAATTATTACACATACAAAGCTCTAAAGTCAATATTGAAAGCCCTGCCCAGTGAAAAATGTAGGGTTTTTTCAAGTATTTACAAGTCCACTGACATCTGAAAAAAAGACATCAACTCACCACAGCAAGACTCCCTGTACGTATTATAAATTTTTCTTCTGATCAATCACGCAATATTATACAGAACCCTCTGAAAATATAGCTTATGACCTGCTGTGTGAAACACAAGATCTGGAGAGACAGATGGGCAAGAAGAAAGAGAAAGCTTCCTGATGGGGACCTGCACTCTGGATTTGGAAACGGTAGGAGGGTTCTCCTGGAATTACAAAAGTTAACTCACATAATTGAGTGTGATAGTCTGCCATTATTTCAGACAAAAATCAATGACACGTTGGAAGACATTTCCGACCATACTGGCAAGAAAATCAGTTCAGCTTATGGAAAAAGAAACCATTTACTTATGAAAAAAAACTGATCACAAACCTTTCTCTCTCCTAGTTGTTTTTTATATGCATCATGCGGGCATGAAGTTCTAGAAGCAAACAGATTTCAAAAATTATTTGAGGTTGCTCAGTTACAACACTAAACCAGCACATCCTTTAACAATTGTCTGCTTAAAAACAAGGAAACGACAGGTGAGGGACACCATCAATCATTAACTGTCCACATAAATGTTACACTCAATGTAAACATACATATCACAAAATGCAACTTCACAAGGTTATAAATAAATCATAATTTTAAAAGCTTTTTTCTTGCAGATAAAATACTACTATTTACATAAATAGCAGATCAAAATCTGCAGATCAATGAGCATTAATAACAGTTGCCAGCCAACACTGACTTTGCTTTCATAAATTTAAATAGGTAGAGTGTGTAGGAGGGTGAAACAGTTACTGAAACCACTGTCAGTTAAGCACATCATTAGTTTCATACCAGCACCCACTCGGTAGTTCCTAACCCCTTTCTTCAGGGCACAGGATACAAGATGACCAAAACAACTTCGAAACATCTTAAATTGCAATACCTCTTCATCAAATGTAAATTGAGTTTTCAGAGACAAAGCTAGAAGATTTGGATGAAACCTGGCAGGACAATTTAAAAATACAAATATGGAAGCAAAAAGAAATTACAGGTAGAAAAAAATGTTCTTTGACAAAGCAATTATTTTTAACACCATGTAATAGTAGCCAGTTCCAAGATTCTTCTTTTCTTCTCCTCTATGACAGCCTTCACAAGCTCTCTATTTCAAAGCCAAATAAACCTCCAGTCCAGCGCTAAACCAGAGAGTAAATACAAAACCTGAGAGGGCAAGAGCTTAAGTGTGCAGAATACATATTATTTTTAATTTATTTTAAAGCAGTTTCATCTTAATAATGCCATCAAGATTAATGTCCCAGAAAAATTCTCACTTTAGAGCTCTGAATCAAAGCAGAAAGATAGCACATTAATTGTCTCTGAGTTTTTCACGTTGATGGACAGAAGACAAGAAACTGGGATCGCTGGGAAACAATCATCCATCTTCAGTTTGTCTCTGACACCATCCAGCATTTGCTGCTCCCAGTCGAGAAGGATGAAAAGACTGTAGACGACAGTGTTTTATTCTCCAGGTGTCTTGTTTACTCCTAAAAAGCACTTGGCTGGGACAGGACTCTACATACGCAGGCAGTTTAACAGATGAACAAGGTGCAATTGTGCGTGTGTCAAAAGTGTGTACAACAAAGGCACGTGAAAGAAAAGGTCCCATGTCACCACACGTTTTGACCTCCACATCAAAACTCAAATATTTGAAGTTGTCATATACTGTTCAAGTATGCAAGCTTTGTTATATTTTTGTTCACTACAATTAAAGTTGGAGGTAGATTACTGACAGGAGACGATTAATTACTATTCAGAAGACTAGATCTGAGGAGGAGGTTGTAAGTATTCCTTCGAAAAGCGTTCAATGTTCCAACATGAAATATTTTGATTTTTTCATTAAAACACTAGGCAGGTTAACCAACTAAATAATTTTGCTATTTTCTGCACAATTATTTTGTAACTTAGTAAAAGAACACACACCTCTATAGATTCACTCTCATACTTGATAAGCTTCACGACCGTTTCTTTGATATCCTGGTGATTTGATCTGTTTATTTAAATCAATACAACATGACTTCATGTTTACTTGAATACTTTATTAGTTTAATTTCATTAGTGCCAACTTCATTTTGGTTGTCCGTTTCTGGGATTATTTTTTTTTTTAAACAGTGAACTTACTACACTAGCACCAGATACTGTGCCTCTTTTTCCAATAAGCAGTTCAAGTCTAGTTACTTGAGAATACACATGAAGATGAAAAATCCAGTCCAAACCCTGACCTGTTCACCTTTATTAGCTTTTGGTTCTTACATTTCATAATAGTATCCACTTTTAATTTTAACTACAGATAAGCTAATAATTACACTTATAAACCATACTGTCTAGTCAACAGCTATCTGCTACATAATAGCAGTAGTATACACACTTTAAATGAATATATAGATAGGGAGCTTTGTGCCTTCAAATACTGCTTAATTTTCAGAACTTGTGATCTCTGGAGCTTATTTCACATTCTATTCTTTGCCGTTTGTGGAAATGAAAGCTGAGAAGGACACAAAGTATGCAAGAAGTAGTATCACCTGGAAAATTATGTATAAAAGGTATTTTAAAAAGCGACTGGAGTTTTATAATATGGAGAACTTGGTTAAAATGTAGATGTGGCTGTATCCTCTGCAAGGAAGTCTTTCTCTGGGAAAGGTCTGTCTCTGCACATCAGAGGTGGACCCCTCTGGAAAGAAACGCTGGATCCCTGTTTCTTCTGTGTGCTACTCGGAAGAACCTTGTTTCTCTGACTTCACCAAAGGCAGATAACAACGGGACACCTGTGCAGAGCTGATGCACCACACAACGTAGGTCTAATAATGAGTTAATGCCATTTCGGTCACATCCTCCGCAATCAGCATTAAAATACCAAAACCCAAATGTTCTGTAGCAACACACCAGACCTTTTCCCCTTTCCTCAGTCACAGCTCACATACCAACTTCTTACTTAACAACTACCGCCTCCGGATTTTTACTCCCTGTTTGATCAGATTCATTTCTGACCCCTGCTCTGCTGCTGCCTTTGCTGGAAATTGCGCCAGTCCGCTGTTATGAGTAACACAGGGTACAGAACATGCTTACGATGGGGAAACATTGGCGAACACATAAACAAGAAATGCTTTTGTGTCTCTTCTATACACGTAAAAAAGCAGTATCTCTGAAGAGACTCTAGCTTGGCAGTAATTGCAGAATGACCAAGGGACTGCTAGAAAATTTGAACACCCTGACACCTTGTTGAAAACTTAGAGTTCCTGCTTTGGAAATAAACAGCTTCTTCTACAAGGTTTACAACTTTATCCTATTGCATGCTATACAAAGTAGCTGTGGGCCTATGCTTTCATGCCATCCCATGCATTCTTTGTGGGAAAAAACCAAAAAAACTTTTACCTCTGCTGGTTTTAAACAACGTCTTAGCAAAGGTATTAGACTATCTGGCTCAAAAGACTTTTTGCAACGTTACCCATTGCTGACAAATTATTGAACTGGGAAGATTAGAAGAACACTTCATCTCCATTTCCCAGCCTTCCTATCCTTAAGAAGGGTTGTCAGGCTAAGAAATAACTATGGGGAGCCCCCGTCGAAATGCTAGCAGTGATAATGCACGTGAATTTTCACCACTGTCTCATGAGTATCTTCATGCTGAGAAGGGAATCATAGTTTACATATTGATGAGAACAGCATAAAGACACTCCCCTGTAGTTTCACATACACAAGAATAGGACTGCAGGGTTCTCAAACTCTCACCTGAAGTTTCTGTACAAAAAATGGCATTTATAACCCCCTACAGCTATACAAAGAAGAAAAAAAAAGTAGTCTGTTCTCCATGCCCGTCGTGAACAGGACTAGTAATGGGTTTAAATTACAATGAGAAAGCTTCAGCTTAAACACAGACAAAACCCCCTCTATTAGTAGAGACTGGAAGAGAGAGCCTGGTGAGACCGCAGAGTCTCGACCATTTCAAATCTTGCACAGTAGCTTAGACAGATCTCTGTCCTTAAATCTTGAGCTTTGAACCACCCAGTACATTAAGCATGGCAAAGTTCCAAACAACCTCTCTGATGAGCTGTCCAACAATTTGCACGTGCAATGCTGTTCAAGCTACATTAAGAGCTACTTAGCAGCAGGTACAATATCAAAATCCACATTTTATTTCACTCTCACGCTTAAGTAGTGAAAAATACATTACAGTAATGTTGTGGGTTTGATCAAAACCAGGCAGAAGAAAGCAATCCATTACTAATTTCCAAAGTTGTACCTATAAACTGTGCCTGTGAACTCCATAAACTGAGGAATATTTTGGTCTCTGTTAACAAAACCTCAGTTCGACCTACAACAACATCGAAATTGCTGTGATCTGACCATCATATTGAATATTCAACAAATAAATGCATTGCGTAAAAGAAACAAGATGAACTCACTAACCTTTACTTTAAGTTAATGGGAGGGAAACTAAAAATATACAGATTTCTCATTTACATATGCTTCTGACCACCTGTTTTTTACTTTATGCTCTGTAGCAGACCACAGCACTTGTTTAGAAACACACATTAAGCACAAGAAGAATTTCAGAGGGCAGAAAGTAATTTCTTGGTTTTTATAACCAGAATATAAATTATTTTATAACTCAGAAATTTCTTTTGGATTAAAAATACAATATAAATTAAAAAAAAAAAAGACACAGATGTTCACTTAAAAGACATGATTTCCAGCTATTCTTAGTGCTTTCCGAATCTTATCCAGTTCATCAGCAACCTTTTTGAAGTTTTAACATCAGAACTGGACGCCAGCATCCCTGTTTTGGTTTCAGTAAGGCCATCTGTGCTGTTGACAGCTGGAACAGGGTTAAATAAAACAGTAATATTAGGTAGGTACTTGTCTCCAGTACCTTTACTTACACATTCAAGAAACTCATTCACTTCCTTAACACGCTGCCCTACTCATGGTTTAAGACCATCTAGGACTGAGCTGCTGCCTCCCCACGTTCCCTCCCTTCCTACTCACAGCAGCACCAGCATTTCCTACATCAGTAATCTGAGTGAATCTTTTTTCCTGGGATGCCAGTAAACACACAGCCAAAGAATGACAGAATGTTTTAAGCACAAGCACAGCCTTTGCATGGATTATGTTACTCCTGACAGCGCACCTTTCACAACAGGTTACCAGCTTTTTCCACTGCCAGCCTGTTACAGCATTTAAATATAAAACAGAAATATTACTTGAACTTGCTTATTTTAACACACGTACATACACTAAATCTTTTTAAGTATTTTTATCTTATTATTTGGTCTCTGAGAGGGAAAAAAATTCATTTTACATGGTTTTGCATTGCCATGGCAATCAAATTCTACCACCATGATGCTTTTACCTAAACTTTCTGAGCAAAGGGTCACGGCAACCTGATAAATGAAAAAGCTGCCTTAGCTAGTAATCAATATAGCAAGTCAGTCACAGAAAGAGAGGCAGATGGATATCCAAGACTGTTCAAATAGAGTTCATGATGACTTACTAACACAGGGATCTCCGGCGGTTCCATTTGGCCACTCCGTTTTTCTCGGAGTTAGTTTAATTTCAAAAGACACCCAGGGACATCTTTTAGCATTACATGCTTGGTCCCGAGCAAGCAACAAGAGACTGGAGTTCATTATGAAAGCTGATAGTCTTACAGGAAATTTTTCCTTCACCTTTCTATTGACCACAAAAGCAACAGCCAAAGAAAAAAAAAAAAACAACCTACAATTTCAAACTTGTATGCCTTTTTTTTTTTTTCCTTTTTACGACCTCTGCTGAGGTTCTCGTGTTACCCTGAGACCATATCTGAAATCCCTACAAGTCTTTAGACTTGACATATCCCTTTAAAAAAGTCTTTCTAATTCCATTTCAGCTCATTACTTAATTACTCAGACACACATGCACAACTAGCTGAACATGACTATAACTTAATAGCCTAGAAGTTAAGCTTCCAAAATAATCTGTTACATTCTAATAAGAACAACACAGGGAGAAGTAGTAAAGTCTCAAAAAGTAAAATGATTCAGCAAATGCTTCTTAAGGTAATCCATCATAAATGTAAAACCACACAGAACTGCAGTTCTGCAGGACAGTTAACAGACTTGGGAAAAGTATTATTGTGTTCACCATAATAAGCCTATGTACTATCAAAAAAATCACAAGTTGTGTACTCTTTGAAGTACAGTGCTGCTTCTTCACCATTTCATTTTGGAATTCAGAAAGTTTTAAGGATTAGTAAAAAAATAAATCCACAAAACCACCTTCATTATTAGAACCAATCCTTCATGACTGAGTTTCCAGACACGTGAAAGCATCCTGGTCCCTTCTTTTGAAATTTTATTCTGTCATCAATTTAAAACAGAGAGAATTCTTTTCAACCACCATTGCAGACACCAACAGTTCAAATAAATTACTGCAGTTCACCACTGCGTTGTATCCTTTTGGGAAAATTGCCACCATTCTTAGCACGTAAAGCACAAGCATTGTAAGATCGTTTCTTAGTTGGAGCACAGTATTTGAGATGGCCATCCCCCTAAAATGGGCTTTTTCCTCAGCTGTGCTCTAGACGCAGCTCTCATTCTGCACGTAAGCAGAGTTTCAGGTGAATTAAAAAGGACAGATATGGCAGCCCTAAAGTAATATATGAAAGTCTTATTGTATTAGTCATTTTTCCTGTCATTTTGTATTAGTGTCATATTAGTGTAATGCAATACTAACATGATACTGAAACGTTAGCATATCACAGATTACTCAGTGTGTCAACCTTGAGTCTGATCACATTACTTTCCTGTGTGTATTCCAGTGAGGAAAGCTTTCCTTTCCACCCCCAAAACTGCGCAGGACTAACAGAAAACACGAGGCACAGACTGCACAAGAGTCTAAAACTTACACACTAGCCATTAACATCTCCTGTGCCAAATGAAAGAACCTAACTAACAGAGCAGACAATATCGATTCAGTTTAGGAGTTTGTTAATACAAGGTATTCCTTTTCACTTTAAGGGGATTTTGAGTCTATGGATAGAAACTGAAGAACTACCATCAAAACAACAGCGTGTGGGAGTGTTCCTACTATCAAGGAAATCCAACTATAAAATAAAATCATCAGCTATCACCTTTGAGTCTTCTTTGCATTTAAGCTGGAACTGTTAAATTACATAATAAAAAAGTCTGCATGGTTTTCTCCAAGCACACTTTATGCTAGCGGCCTGGCATCAAGCAGAAAGTCAGCCACATGGCTGAGGGCTAGGAGGTGTGCCATGGGCTCCCTGGGCAGGTCCCACAACACCCAGAAGAAATGCAAAGAGCAGTTTCTGGCCTGGACAGTGATCATACTTGGGTAAACAGAGTAATAAAACCCCCATCCACCCAGTCTATATTACGGCTCCCTTTGGTGATAGCCATTAAAATTACTTGTCAGAGCAGTGTTTGAGTGTTTCCCACCCAGGCACAGATAAGACAGAGACGTGAAGACCACAGCCATCACAGGTGTGCCACTGCCTCTCCAGAGAAGAAGAGGTGCATACCGGAGGACCCCATACTTTTCATTTAACTAACTGAAGTATCTTACAGAAATATTTAGTTAATAGTAAGTGAAATATTTAAATGAAATGTTTATTGGAAACAAACACTTACAGAACCCAAGGAAACAGACCAAACAAAGACCAATCTTCAAGGCCTTAGTAAATTAAGCTTGATTGAAACTTACAGAGGAAGGAGAAACTTTCAGTATTTGAAACATTCCCATGTGACACCAGGTATTGCTAAGAAAAGTAACAGTTTGACCAAAATAAAAAAACAATTACTTAAGTGAGTGCATTAACTACTTTGATTCATCCTAAAACTCTATCTAGAGTAAGGAAACATGGAGACAAAAACCAGACTCTTTTCATGGTCTGCCTACTAAACTGATTATCCTGTGTTCATTTTGCAATAATTACTATCCATTACCTTTCAGTGAAGTTCTGCAGCCTTCTTGGCTCGTTAGTTTTTTAAGTAATTTCTCTCTGCATGACCTCAGTAACTACTCTTTGCATCACAAATAGTACTCTGCTAGGTGACCAGAGCAAAAACCATTAGGTGATGCTTACACGCACACACTCACGTACACATACACTGTTGAGGCACAAGAGCAAGCAGTATTTCTGTTTCTTTAATAAGTGTAAAATGATGGACAGAAAAAACAGCAATTAAGAACAAGAATGAACAACAGAACCATAACCATACATACAGGCAGAGTTCCTGTACAATATTTAACTACATCTGACTTTTTTTTTTTTCCAATTTTAAAGTTTAAGTGCACATACCACACTCTCCTCTGTTCAGCTATGCAGAATGATATAAAAAGATTCTCTGCACAGTTTGTACTAGAGAAGTATAGGCATGGGGCAAATTTACTGCTTTAATACTATCATTTGTAGTTCCCCACATGCACAAACACGCAGCTATCTGTATGTATGCAAGAATGAACCTTTCACACTGTTTCCCAGCTCTCAGATACAGATGGGCTTTTGTACAAAGAGACATCATTCACAAATACCCAGTATGAGACAACATGACAAGACAGCACTATTTAGTCTTTAGAGGTTTAAGTGATTTTAGACTCCCTAAGTTTACTGCAAGGACTGGTAATAGGTTTTTATGAAAATAGAGTTTTGAAAAGATGAAGAAATACATTTTTTCAGCCTAGTTTTACAGGTTTAAGTCAAGACTTGAAATACCAGCTTTCATACAACCAAACACTACAGCAAGCTAGGCTACTAGTTTAATACCATTTCAAAGTACTGGAAGAACTGCAAGCATATATTTTGAGGAGCAGAGTTTTATTGATTTTGGGTAAATATTTAAAGCTTTTCGGAGTCCCATGTAAATCCTATAAACACGTGTTTGATCAAACTGCCATCTGCTGGGTATTCCTGGGATTTAAGCGGTTTGGTTAAACACACACAGTTACTTCTGCATCTGAAAACATGTTAACAAGACCTAGGAGAAACTTCTCTATTTTCATCCCGTGATTCTTGATGTTTGGCTGGCAGTAACCAGCTGCCTGCCTTCCAGCAGACATGCTGTCAGCAGTAGCACCCTTAGGACTGGGTCATGCTACAGATGTCCTGCGACCCTGCGTAACCTAATTCCTCCTGCTCGCACACACGCTCGCATCCAGCTTGCCGGGCACAGCGCTTGAAGAGAAGGCGGCACACAACAGAACCCACATTGCCTGAAGCAACCACGTCCTATAACCACAGAACTTAGTAGAGGTGCTGACTGTTCAGGGGTGGAGGGGAATTGACAAGATCAATAAAAAGACTAATAAAGGAATAGTAAAAAAATTACTTGAACTACCTCCATAACAAGAAGCCATATATAATGGAGTGGCAAATTTCCGAGAACTCATTTTTCAGGACACGAAAGAAATATTTCTCCTTGGCACCATCCAAGGTTATAGCCACCAAGCAGCAAGGCTACTCTAACAGTGCACTAGACAAGTTCAATAACCATGGTATGAGCAAGTGCAAACAGAACGCTCCCAGGAAACTATCACAATAAGAACTAACATTGGTTAATAGCAGATAAGAATTAAATGCTAAACTAAAAAGATTTCAAGTTAGTTAGGCCCTGAAGGCAGAAGCAAAACTAAACTGCTGAAAGCTTCCAAAAACCGGTAACAAACTAAGCACGCTGTACAGAACCCATCTACTCTATTCATCTTCCGACACCCTCCTCCACGGAGAGAGCAAAGTAAAATCATGAAATGCTAGCACGGAGCCACCAGTTGGGAACTGGGCTGATGTGAAAGACTGTTAGAGGCATTAATTGAGAAGTGTCTTTCAACTTCTCCAAAGCATCTTTGTTCTAGGCACTCAGGCTCATCTGTTTCACAAACCCAGTATGTCACCAGCTGTTTCTTTCCTTGAGTCCCTGATTACATTTTAAATGTACTAAGTCGTCTTTCTGAACACTTACTCCTAGGACATTCAGAGGCAGAACTCCAGGTACCACAGCTTTTACTAAAAGAAAAAATTGCCTCTAGGGCATGGGAAGATATAAGTACATTGCTATTTATACAGAAGAGCTGCTTGGAGGTTCAGGGCAGAAGCTCTGGCTGGAAGACACCACTGCAGCTCGTACAGTTCAGCCTCCCACTCAAAGCAGGACTACTCAATCAGGTCAGCTGCAGCTTCACCTAGATGATAAATCTAAGGTTAAAAGGGTTCATATGCACCTAAGTACTAAAAAAAGTTTCATGGAAAAGCAACACAGTTGGCTGTGCTATTTGATGGGATCTTTCAAAGGCAGGGCTCTAATCTTTAACAGGAAAGGCACCTGCCAACATAAAGTACTTGTGGCCAGACAGTACTGAAAAAGGCATCTGCAAGTTTATTTAAAGCACATTCTTGGAAAAGCTTTGTTTTGGTCTACTGTACGGTTCCCTTTTGGGGTTTACGTGGATTACTAAGAAGAGAAACACAAAAATACCTCATAAACACACTTACCGAAAGTCAGCCAATATTACTTGCAATCACACAACCTGGGATGGTGGGGTGGGACCTCAAGCTTTAGAGATTTTCCATAAGGCCAATCTTCTATGTGAAAAAAGAAGCTGGAAGGGGGAAGAGAAATGAACACAAACTCAGTTGAGTGTCATCGTTTCCTTTTGAAGCACAGGCAGGATTTAGGTATGCTAGAGGAAGGCTGCAAAAACCTGAAAAGCAGATAGCCCACGCTTTCAAGGCAGAAGGATGCTGTCCTTCCTCATCTAAGCTTTAAAGTTATGCTACTTTAGCTGCATTTGGACCGTATTAAGGTATAAGCCTAAAAGAAACTAGAGTTCACTGCTATTTAAACCAAAACAAACAAGTTGTGTGCTTAGCTTTCCTGTATAGGAAGGAAGGAAGAGAGAAAAAAAAAAAGTGAGGAAATATACACTAGCTCATCACATTTCCATGCTGATGAAACTTTCTTCACAAGTACTTGGACCGATAGAAGTATACGACATTTAAAAAAAAAAAAGTTATCTCCATAGTCTGAGTTAAGAATGATGTTCCTATTACAACAATATCGAAATCAAGTGTAAATTGAACGAAAGCAATTTAGCAAAATTCAGAACATCAGATTAGGTTACACTATATTCTAATCCTGCTCAGAACCAAGCCAGCTATGCATAATTGCTGTTTTTCAATGAGAAAGAAACAGCCTGTAAAAGCTGTGTAAATCACCATGAAATGCTTGGGGATCCTGATGGGTGGAAAGTACTATAGAGACACATTATTGTCATTTCACATTTAATTCTATAGTATTTGTATTTTGAATCCAGATGTGCAAAATGCACATAAATGAGTGAGCTACATTCAGTGAGATTCTCCCCACTTTTATATCGCCCCTCACCCCTGCTATCAGTAGGTACAGTTTACAAGGTGTAGTCCTAGATGACATTTTATACACAGTCTGAAACTGCAGATGCTGGCATTTCTTAGGAATTACAAGATTATCATCTTAACATCTTAACAGATGCTTGCAAAACCTGCAGCCATTTCAGTCAGTAAAGGCTCATTAAGTTCTTTGGGAACTGCAGCAGGAGAAAATGCACAAATTGCAACTAAAAATGCTAACTCAAGAACATCAGTGCTCAAGGAGTCAGCCATGCACACATGCACCATATTTCAAGGAACAGGTAAAGCCGTGTTTTGGCTTTGTAAAAACGATGCTTACAAAGTACCTGGGATGAAATTTGTTATTCTAGGGAGGATTGTCTGTGCTGTCAGGGAAGGTGAAGCTGGAACCAGCGTAAAACACCTCCCCCCAGTCTGCTGGAAAAATAGGATGGTGTCATACATACATTATGATATGGAGGATTAGGATTTACTCATTCATCGCAATTTCTCACTTTCAAGACTTAAATTCACCTGGATGAGATGCATAATAGATATCCCATTTGATTTTGAACACCCAGGCAAAGAAAGCACTGACCAGGACTTCAACAGGCTTCCTGCAGGCATACAAGCAGTAAATACCAACTCCTACCAAAACCTCCACTGAAAGCACACTACCCAACCAGAAATAAAGCTTTTCAAAGATTGAGAATATTTTAATCTGGAATTTTAGGTCAGCCCCAATACAGAAATAGCCACAGAACACATTTTTTTTTTCAATTACTTTGATTCTTTTAAAACATTTAGATTCCTTGGCAGGAGGAGATGATAAGAAAAGTCTGCATTGATATTACTTGTTTATATACATTTTGGTCATTTGCTTCTCATCTGGAACCTTGACTGTTAGACAACATGTAACCTTTAGGTTTGGAGCAGAGGGACTTGGTTTAATAAGGTGTTTGGGGCTTCCCCCCCCCCCCCCCCCCCCAAATGCCCCTGCCCATCAATGACCCTATGAAATTTTAGGATGAGATTACTACATACATACCCTATATGAAGTAATCTACAAGTACCTAAACACGTATAATACATAATACATATATAAACGCATAACACAAACAATGTATAAGTACACTTATACATTAGAGAGTCAGATAGACTCAGATAAAGACTTTTATACAAATATAAATATTTTTTATATAAAGACTGTATAATCACTTTGTATAATACGAGTCTTCAAACCTAAGCAAAACCCAAATAAGATTTTCATGGTCTGGCCGAGAACACCTAATTTAGGATATTAGAACATTTTGAAGATGTTTTGTGTGTTAAAACAATTACATTTTGTATATTCCATACACTGTTAAGTGTAACCTGTTTATACTGTGCAGTGAGCAATAAGCTTTTGTCTAAGAACACAGTGAAAATGCATGACTAAAAAATCATATGGATATTTTGTAATGATACTGCCATGGGAAATTTTGTCAACATTTTCATTGTGTTCCCGTTCCCAAACAATCAGCCAATGCTACACTAAGACTAAAGCAAATTATAGAGACTGCAGGACCTTAATAGCTTCCTTCATTGTGTATTTGCATTCCAGAACACTGGCATAACTTGAATTGAAAGTGATAATTCTATCTTTCTGGGTCTCATTTGGCCCCAAGAATGCTTAAATATTTAAAGTAATACAGAAAGCGCCATCGCTCTTCACAGAAGAGTAAGTGCTAAGATAACATTTTGCAGGTTAAGATAATTTTTCTATTAGTATTATAATTGTTGGGGTTGAGGTTTTTTTCTAAAAACTACGCACGTGGGCAAGGCACTTGGTCACCACCGATGAAAGGTACTAGAAAAATTATACCATGCACTGTGTCTAGATATACTGCAACATACATATTAGTTTCATCATATTGCTGTAGTAATAGATGAACTAAAACAACATGGCATTTGTCGTACCTCAATTAACTTTTACTTTACATTTTACGCTAACTGCTCATAACTTTTGCTAACATCTCCTCCCTTCAGTGAGCAAAGATGGACTTGCCCTGAAAAAATAATAATCATCTTTTAAACAGCAGTATCTACTAAATATATGTTAAGTTATTTAATGAGACTATATCCTTTCTCATCTACAAATGCATTAACCCTAGCTAAAACTGCTTTTGTTCAAATCCAGAAGTTTCAGCTAACTGGGGAGTGGGAAGCAGGCATCCTGGTACCTCCTACTGAGGATAAAGTAAAATGTTCTCAGGGCTCCATCCTTCAAGGCTCAGAGGATGCCTTTTATAGAGCAGATGACCCTCTCTCCGGTAAAAGACACCTGAAACCAGGGACATGCAAAAAAAAAAAAAATAATCTACACCACCTCAGGCATGATTAACTTGAGCATAGGAGCATCAGGAGAATGTATTTTGAGCCATCTCTTTCTAGCCAAACTGTTTTACGTGGATTTTGGATGTAAGGGCATAGGCAGGGAGAACAGAAAGAGGACGCGAAGGGTAGGGGGATATTTTGTTTTTCCTGTTTCAAACATCCACATGGAAATTAATTTTCCATATTAGGAAATGAAGGGGCAAAATGGAAGAGTTGCCATGGAGACCACAAGTTTCTCCTTAGTGAACACACACAAATTAGTTGGAAAAGCTAGAGAGGACAGATGCTAAATACACTTCTTCCTGAACTCACATTCATACTACTTCTGTATTTTTTGCTCATACTCCCCTCTGACTTACTCAGGCATGGATCCTTTCAAAATGCAAGGGGGAATAACTCCTATCAAATACAGAGCATAAGGATTATTTCAAACTTTTCTTTAAAATGAAGCCCATATAGAAATCACACACCTAAGAAATCTCTCTTAACCTGTTAGTCTACCATCTAACTGCAACTTAAACTGCTTAGCTTTAAGTGTTTCTATGTAAAAATTAGGTAGAAGGCTAATTATTAGAAGACATGTAGGTGAAATCCAACACACCAAACACATGTAGGATTAATACAGAGAACACAAAGTGGACTTAAACCTGGAAATAACGCTCTGACTCTTTCTGCCTGGTGCAAATCAATGAAAGAGCACAAATCCATCAGTCAAAATCAGCCCCACAGAAACAGTATGGGCTCCAGAATGAAAGTCTAATAGAAATTCAAAGGTGCCAGTTTCTTTGCATCCAAGCTGCATCTGAACTCATAGTACTAACTGAAACACATTTATTACTTGAAGCTGAATAGCAATGAGGCAGTACAACAGAAATATGTCTCTAAACTCCCCTAATTCTGTTTTACAAAATGGTTTCCTTCCAAATATACAGAAAGCTTAGCTTAGCAATTAATGTACGTTGTTAAACAAAGGGACCATACTATAACCTGCAATTTCTAATTGTCTTATCGCAATGATATGAAAGTATTTATTGACAAGAAACAAGGAAAACACGCTGCAGTGCAAGATTCTTTAAAAATCCTTGTAATACAGCACTTAATACAAATTCAGAAACAGCTCTGCAGAACATATTGGAAAAATAGGAAACTTAAGCACTCCTGAGAATGATGGTCTGCTTCGGGGGGTGGGGGGTAGGGAATCACATGAAACACATGGCTTCTTAAGAGTTTAATAATTTTGTATCAAATATTAACAGCTACATTTTGTATGGTGTAAATTGTGAAAGAGGTCAATGTGGTGCTGTAATTTGGTGCAATTTCCATTAAACTGCTTTTCTTAGAAATTCCTATTTCACCATCTTTTCATCGTGCCCAGCTACAGAAACTAATAATAGACTGACAATGACCAAATTAAAAATAAAAAAGAAATTGGAATCTTTCCCCTAAGTTCCATTAGTATGAACGAGATGTTTTAGAGTACAAATATATATTAATGCAAGTACAAAAGTCCCGATTATTTCAGCATATGGCTGAAGGGCAAAATGAGTTAACCCCTTTCTACATGACCTTTTACTTCTTTTGTCGTAACGTAAAACAATGAAGAGAGTTTAAAAGCCAAAAGACAATCTTAGCGTGATGCCATAAGGAAACCTTCAAAACGTCAAGAAACCTGGACTGTGCTGATCTTCACTCACAGAAGAGCCACTCTGTTGCCGAGCACTCAAATGCCACACACCAGACACCGCACACAGTTCTTAACACTAAATCCAACCAGTACATGTCCAGTAAGAGTACTGGACCCACTCCTACTAGGATACTTTGGGTCAGCTCCAAACATGTGTAAGTTTGGGGCAGAAAAGCATTGCAAGTATTAGAGCTTTGTAACTGTAAGACTCTATAACTAATCCCACAGCATGCCTGTATATCACTCCTGTCTCATTTTAGCATCGCTGTGCCCTTTCAATTCCAGGATATTGTTAAACTGCCTTGAAGAACATTAAGAGCTAAAAGTGGTGGGAAAAGTAGTGACTGATGCTAATTACATGAATGCCATCTTATGAGGAACGCAGTGTTTTTAATTGTTGCTTGTTCCTGTCATTTTGGAACTCCTGAAGGGCATTTGCCAAAACTCAAGTTCACGTTAATTTTCAAAGGTTCACCGTAAAAAGCTTACAAACCATAAAAATCCTCTCTAACAACAAAAATACTCCTGACATTTTTAACTGTGAATGGATGTCAATCAAAAAAAGCCTAAAATAATTTGTGTAGCAGTGGAGGCAAAGCACTCACTGGCTAACTGACCTCTGGGGCATGCTATTGATCAAAATGGATAGTATTGCATCGGTATCTTCAAGTTCAGAAAGTGTGATAACAAATAGTTTTCTCCAGACTGGACAATATATTAAGAAACATCTTGAATATAGCTAATGTGGTATTTTTTCAAAGATGCTTATTGTGTAGGCTGTGCCCTAGGTATTAGGAGAAATTTCTTCACTGAAGGGGTGGTCAGGCCTTGGCACAAGCGGCCCAGAGATGTGGTAGAAGCATCATCCCTGGAGCAGTTTTAAAACCATGTAGACACTATGCTTAGGGACATGGTGTAGTGATGGACTTGGCAGTGCTGAGTTAACGGTTGGACCTGATTATCTCAAAGGTCTTTTCCAACCTAAATAATTCTATGATTCTACAAATACAGATATTACTTGTTTCAGAATGTCACTCTCCTCCCCCCACGAAGTAAGTAACAGTTGAAGTGGCCAACTTGGTATGAAAGTCATGAATACCTGAGTAAAAAGAGAAATATCAAGAGTTGCCTGTAAATTATTTCATGGGAGCAGTTTGGTCTACAGTAGTTACGCACAAATTTACTCTCTTGCAGAGCAACATATTTTACAGGAAACACATCAAAATCCTAACTACATAGTCTATGAGATAACAGCATGTGAGGTGGAAAAAAACCCCAAACAACTGTACAAAGGGATATTTATTTATTTTTAGCAGGAAGAGAGGTTTGGGACCTTGATCCCTGAAGGACTATCTCTGCCCATGATTTACTCCTGATTTAAGCTGACTTGCTACCACACTCTATAAAGAAACAGGACCCATTGTGTTCAAGAAGAAAAGGATTTTATTTTCTCCTTCCTGTTTAGCAGAATCTACACCTGGCCACTTTTTTTAAAAAAAATTAAATTACATGTACTGTTGTAGAAAACATCAAAAATAAAGTTACATTGATAAAACAGTATAGTCTATATTACAAGACAGGCTACTACAGTTGCTTTAACACCCATCAGTGAACAGGAATGCTTTCTCCATGATTTTTTTCTTCTTGGATAAGTAATCAGTCTAAGATAAAAGTATGCCCCTGAGTACATTTATATATGATCTAAATAAAAGTATAATTACCTCATTCGTCTTTGTTCCCTGCAATTTAATAGTATTTCTCTTCCACTTATTGTACTGTAATTACAAAAAGACCAAAAACTGAATCACGATTAGCACCAACACATGGTTTTTGCTGCCTACTAGAAGATACAAGTTTTGGGACAGATACTATTTTTTAAATATATTCCCAGTACAACTGAGACAAAATATATTAATCTGTCAATATGCAAGGCTATTATGAAATTTCTGTAAAATGTATTTTAAAATAAATAGAACAAAAGCCAATTTTTCAGGTCTCATGCATACAATATTCAAGTACTAAATGGTCTTAAAAATATATAATTGGTACACTTCCCTTACATTATGATTGGCATGTAAGTGTTTAAGGGAAATTATATGCATTGAATAAGTATTTGGAGAAACAGACAAGTAGAATTTAACAACCTGTCTCAATTAGTGAGCTAAGGACAGAGATTATGCTGGAAGGTAGTAATCGTACCTTCAAGTTACGGTTAGATTTCTACTAAAAACCCAAATTCTCAAAATTAAGAACCTAAGTTTTAAAAAACTACTTGCAGCTTTGAAAAACAATTCTGAGTATCTACATACTAAATCATAAGGCTCTTGCCAGCTAAGCTACGAAAAATAAGAGAGCTGGTTTCACTGAAGTAACACAGATAATGATCTAAGTTCAAGGCAATGTTATTCTGTACAAAGTACTAGGGATATTTTACAGAAAATATTCTATCGATGCTCATATGAGAAGAAGAAAAAAATTTGAACTGAGGTTGTAAGTACCACCTTTTTAAAAATTGGTTACATGTGTTTACAGAAAGGGTATACAGAATTAGCATTCAAAGCCCAAATTATACAATTGTAGCAACCAACAAAAAAAAATAATTAAAAAATTGAGAAACCTAATCCTAACTTACTAAAAGGAGTCAAAAAATAGAAGTATATTTTCAATAGAAGCATCATGTTTGATCACGCATGCATGACCTTAAAATGTCATTTTATCCACTTTACTACAACAAGGAACATTTCTCAAGATATAAAATAACGCATACAAGCACTTAACTTCTATTCCATATATTTTTTAATATTACACATATGAGTATATACATATACATATTCCATATATATATATATAAACATTTAGCAATATATGTATCTATATAAACACTGAAAGAACACAAAATATTTCCATTGTCATGTCTAAAAAACTACAATAAAGATGGGGAGAAACGGGGTTTGCCAAATAACTTCAGGTCCCTTATATAAAGTCTAGTCCACCATCCTGCTCCATCAAGGAAAGTTTAGATTCTTTACAGAGCAGGTTTTTCCACCATAGTCTGTTAATAAGTGATACACAGGGATGACACACAAAAATCATCCATATGGAAATCTGACACTGCACAGAAAATAAGATAACCTCTGGCCCCAATCCTGGCAATGAAGTGCTGGCACAAATACTTCCATCGCTGAATTAAGTAAATGCACTGCTCCTCAAGCTGTACTAATACTTTACATTTTCACATTGTTTTACATCCTTGTCAAACTACTCCATTTCTAGACCTTTTTTGCTTCTTTGTGTTGCACCCTCATTTATTTTCCGTAAAACTACGATTTCCCTCAATGCCGTAATGTTACTCTATTTACAGAACAGTAGTATTACGCACTCGCTTCATTCTTGGCTGATAGAGGATTGAAATCTTTTAAATATCTAAGTTATTTTTGTTGATATTTCAGATTTTTTTGTTATTGCACATATTCAGCATTTATGCTCACATATGGATGGAACTGAACAAGACTCCTTCCTTTCCCCTTCATTACTGCCATAGAATCCCAATACAACAGCGAGCAAGTAATTTAACCCTGTTTTACACATCTGTTATTTGTACAAGGTACTCACTTGTCTAAAAGAGAGCAGTTAATTCCCTTCTGTAAACAGCTGCTCACTTATCTGGAAGAAAAGTGTAAAAAGTGTAAAGCACAGACCACATCGGAAGCAATATAGATTACTACACCAAGTACAGAAACATATGTAAAAGTGAACAAATATGCCCCAATACTGAAGCCAGTAATTCTGTTACAAGAACTTGTAAAACCCATTTTAAGCAACTGCTCAAATATTTACAAGGAATACTTAGGCTACACTTAAAATAGATGTGGGGTTTGTATACTGCAAGCTGTATCATATATTTATGAGCATGTCTGTAGATACTGTTTCTCCATTAAAGCTGCTGAAGCATCAAAAACATCTATGGGCAGAGCACAAAGTGCTACTGCACCACAAAGAAAATTTAAAATACAGACGCATTTACATCACAAACTCCCAAAGTTACATTTATGGGCTTTTTAACTCAGCTATTAAATACATTCCATCCTCAAAAGATAAACACAGTGTTCTCCAGCCAACTCTTCACATCCATTTGCTTCCATCATCGGTCTAATGGATCTCTTTGGCTTAGTAGTATAACCTGACAGGCACTACTGAATAGTTCTAACTATTGCCAGGAAAAAATATTTTTTTTTATAAAATCTGAAGCATTGTCTCAAAACAACTTAATAGGCAAGAGTGGAAGTTATTTCAAGTCTGTAATACTTTTTTTATTCAATTTCAGTGTTGAGAAAAATGCATGTAGAAGGTACGTGAAAAAGCCTCTACAGCTCTGAAGGTCTAAGCACTACATATGACTATACAGCAAATTGTACAGACCTTCAAGTTACTTTCAGATCTACATCTGACTCATCAGAAAGTGTAAGGTTATTT
The DNA here is from genome assembly GCF_023634155.1 of Falco peregrinus. Classification (NCBI taxonomy): domain Eukaryota; kingdom Metazoa; phylum Chordata; class Aves; order Falconiformes; family Falconidae; genus Falco; species Falco peregrinus. The sequence continues at coordinate 20,027,814 of NC_073734.1, forward strand.
TGAAGAGCGTAGGAAAGGAAAACCTGCAGAAGAGCAAGGAGAGATGCACTATTTAATATCACTCTTACAAATAACATTAATGTGCATAAAGCTCCAGTGTTGCACAAGATTCTCCAATACGTATGTTAGTACTCTAAAGAATAACATTGTCAACAAATCTAAAGCAAAAATATATTGCATTTTAGGAAGTAATGACAACTACTGGCATATTAACCACTTAAAGCTCAGCTATTACTCTTTTTATAAACACTATCTCATACATCATAATGATTCATTTGCTCTCAATATAAAAATATAAACAAAGGAAAAAATATTTTTTCCCCATTAGCACAAGCACACAACTGAAATCCCAAGACAGTGACAGTTAAACCAGTTTTCTAAAGATAAAAAGCTTGTTCATGTTGTTTTTCTTTCAACAAGAAACCTCGAGAGAACAAAGCTAGTGAAGTCCATGACACATAAGAAAGCTCATTTTCAGACTACCAAGACCTAGATATGTTGACCAAGAAAGAAAACCATTTAACATAAGCATTCTGACTTTTTTCAGACATCCAGAAGTCTTCTTAATAATATTTAATTAATTTTTGTTAAGAAAAAAAATATCCCTCCCCTAAAAAAAAAAAAAATTGCAAAAAAATGTAATGGCCAGATTTTTTCCACTCGAGAGGCCAAATTATTTACAATTTACAATCCAGATTTTGAAAATAAATACTGGAGAAGAGTTCCTATACAAAGCAGTAATAACCTGTCAAATTTCAGAAACCCAAGAGCAATAATCATTAAATTTCTGGATATTTGGGCATAAAGCTGACAAATATCTACTCTTCAAAACAGAAACCAAAAGCAGAACAATAAAAGACTTATCAGCTGAATAACATATCCTTTGAATTTTAGAGCCTCGTTAAAACTTACTAATAAAAAAAATGAATAAGCACTTATTCTGAGGAAAGCTGCCAACTGGAATTTCTGCTTTTTCTAGGCAATTTTACTGAGATTTCTTGAAGAAAATAAATAGTATAGGTTGCTCACAATAGCAACAATAATGGATTTTATCCATAAAGCAAAATGCTTTGGCGAGTCCTTTCATTTCAAAACCTGAGCTTTCCCTGTCTGCCAACCAACCCTCTCCACTTGGCTTCTAGCACCTCCACAACGAGGGGTGTCTCAAAGACAACAGAAAACCAACCGTTTACTAGATCTGATCCTTTGTTTATGAATATGTTTGTGTAACAACATAGACATAGAAGCACCCATTTACAATCTCCTTCTATGTCAACCATGAATGCTCAGCGATTGGCCTTGAATTCTTCATACACATTGAATTAACACGCGGACATCTGCAAGGTACAATCTGGTCTCAACATATTACATCATGTTGAAACAAGCTCCATTTCAGAATATTATATTTACAAAAGGTCCGATTTAAGATGCATAAAATGTAAGTACTCTGAAACACTGATTTTTGTGTCACTTTTTCTTCAGTTGGAATAGGAGATGGAACAGCTCATTACTGTATAGATAACTTAGGTAGCGTTCAAGAAACTGAAAGCTGTTGCTCTTGAATTGGAAAGTGACTAAAGCTCTGCAAAGTAAAAAACTCATGGCTGACGTTTATTAGGAGGTTATCTTGCATCTGTTTTAACATCCACTAATCTGAACTCAGTATTATGTCAGTTAAATACTTCCTTCAAATGTATCAAACAGCATCACCAATAAAGTTGGCCAGAAACAACTTCCAATGACTAGAAAATAGCATTCTCCTCTATTCTCTATCTGCACTGTCATTCAATTTTCCTCAAATGATCAACTTTGTGCACATTTTTCTTCAATTATTACAACAAAAGCTCCTTTCAAGTCTCATAAAGTGATGCTATTTTCTTCTTGCAGCAGGCAGCACTAACAGAAAGTAGCAGTGATACTAAACCTTGTCTACAATTGTTATGGAAATATATTTATCTATATCCTGTTGTCATGGAAGCTGAAGATCAAGGCATACAAGCTACATACAATAATTTATACCGATTTGAAAGAACATTTAAAGGAAACATTCAAATGTATAATTTGATAAAAAACAGAGTAGTTTCAAAAGCACTGGTTACCCAAGGCATGATTATGAGACAGATATATTTCAATCAATATTTAATTCATTACTTACATCCTCTAGGTTCTATTAATATCCAGAGCACATCCAATTTAATAGCTCAGGCACTCTCAAACTTCTAGCAATTTTTTATCCTGGCATTAGGCCAATTTTAGCAATATTACTAACGACACAAAAGGACATTTGCTGACATTCTACATTTGGTTTTCTTCATAAAGGCAAAGCTGTTTACTTAGGTCTGTTGTCCTGCAGCTGACCGGTCCTCTGAAATGGCAAACTCCTGCACAAGTTTTACTTCCCTCAACACGGAGCTACCGTTCTTTTCTAAGTTACATACAGTTCGTTACATTCTTAATTCAATAAGAAGCGAACCACTGTACCACAACATTTTAGATAGTCATGGAGTCTCTGAGCACTTCTTTATAATGACGTTGTCCTTTTCATACAGGTGCGAAACAACAGTTTTACCTATGCATATGCTTAACCCACTGCTGCTGGAGAAATGCTGAGTGCCATGGAGCATTTTATTTTGAATTCTTCACAATACTGAACAACCTCATTACTCGTGCTGGTTTAGGCACGGACACAGAGCCCAAATTTTTTGAACTACAGCAGATTTTAAGTAGTGACTAGTTGCTTTTGTCAATTTCAGCTTCGTTATATCTTATACTATTTAAATAGTGGAGAAACTGCTTTCACTGCTACTTTACATCACTTGAATATAAATATTTATACAGCTATTTATAGAGCATTTTTATTTTTTATATTCAATATTTACTATTATTATTTGGGGAGAAAAGGAATGAAGGGAAGAGATTTAGAAAGAAAAAAAACAATAAACAAAAAAAAGCCAAAACCAAAACCTCAAGTAGCATCTTGCCTTGAATTCACCTCCCCAACCAATTCCTCCTAGATAGATCAAAACTGAGTATTTCAGGTCAATATTCTGCCAATATTCCAAGCAAAACATCTGAAGCAGAATTTGTGGGGAAAAAAAAAAAAAAAAAAAAAAGACAAGTGACAGCTTAGATGAGAAACAAATATTTTCACATTTGGGATACAGAAGATCCACAGGGAACCAATTCCAGAACAAAACATCCGCTACTACAAATGTTTAGCTAGCAATCAGCTAATACTGTAGTGCACAATGAATTCATGCTGCACCATCAAATACTCAATTTGTCATGAGCAAGTAACGGTTATGCAGAGCAGAACATGGCTCAAACTCATTTCTGTGAGGGGATGATACTGTTCAGTTTGTTTCATCTGCTACCTAAAAAGAGCAAGCTGTATCTTCAGTGCAGTTTCTTTGTATTTTCCATCTGGTTACTGTATTGCAGACATATAGACTTGTGTTTGTGAAAAGATGAAATGACTTGTTGTGTGCACTTGGAAGTGAGACAGTGAGATTTGTGAGATTTACAGTTTTATTTATTTCCTGTACAATCTTGTTACAGACTTGGACTAAGCAGAAAGCATTTTCATGCCCAAATAGAGGACACTGCTGCTTCACTCAACAGCTCTATGAAATGTAAAGGGAAAAAAGTATTCTTCTTCCCTGAGCTTATGAGAATATCGGGCATCTCAAAGCTCTCATTTACCTGAGGGTAGCTTCACTTTGTATAGTACAGGGAGGCACCGAACAAGCAAGAGATGACGAGTAAACTTCTTTGTAGTAGCTTGGGTTTTCTGTAGTGTCAATCATTGAAAGCTTGATATACAGTATTCTCATCAGCTAACTTAAGAATTACAAGTTTATGCAGCTTGTACTGCATATGCAGTAATATACAACTTTCCTGAACAGAGTTAGTAAAAGAAATTATTCTGAAAGACATCACGATTTTCTTCGAAAATCATACAGATCCCAAACAAAAAGGCAGCCAAGGTCCTTCACAGGTAAAACGCAGCTTCACATTGTTCCTTTCAGATATTCAACACAAGATCTTTCAACCACTTTCAAGCATTTCTCTAAACCTTGTCACTTGCCCAAGAATCAAAGCACATCACATACTTCAGTGCTGGATGCTCCAGAAGAAACTAGGGCCATTAAAAATAATGTTCATGTTCCTGCCATTATCAGGACAGGGAACAGCTTCTACAACCTAAACCATATTTACATTTCATCTCTACCACCCCAAGCCTGCTGTGCAAGCAGTGCTGGAAAAGACCAGAAAGAGCAAAAGGTGATGATGTGGCATCAAGATGACAGTTAGAACATAAGGTGGGTTTGGAAGAGCCGAAAAAATAGCTTTAGAGGACTGGTAATAGACAGAAATCACAGGGAGGTAAAGAAAACATCAGTCCTGAGAGACATTTTGTTATCAGAGGAATACCCTAACAACACAGGAACAGAAGTTTATATGGATAGAGTAAGAGAGAGAAGGTGGTGCTGAAGAAACAACTAGTTCCGGTCTTGAATGCAGGGAACTGAAACGTGTAAAGAAATCGCTTCAAGACCACGTTTTCAGGACTGCAGTTTTATAGACATACTACCTCAAAAAATACTTATGCATATATGCAGAGAAATACCTTCACTTTATGTTCTGGTGTTGGGGTGGTTTGTGGTTTTTGGTTTGGTGTTGGTTTGGGGTTTTTTTCTCCAAAGACTGTATGTCTTACAATTTTGAGATTCTTCTGTTAAAGACTTCATGAAGACATAATCAACAAATACAAGGACTTCTCCGGTCAAGGAGTTAGTAGAATCTTAAACCTGTGCACAGGATTATTTGAATTTTTTATCTATTCATAGTAATATTTCATGCAAAATGATTCAAAGTGCAATGCACAAGAAGCCCAGAGCCTTCGCTGCTTAGTTTAGATTTGTAGCTCCACATTTTGCCATGTCACTTCTTGGATCACTAACAAATCCTCCTTGAAAACATCCATTTCTGGTCTTGGTCTGCTCTGCTGTTTTTTAGTGTAGAGAGCTCGTTCTGTAGAATTTATTTGCCTTTTTGCTGAGTGACCAACATGACTAAAAGTTCCTTGATAGGTGTCCACATTAGCTGTCTACCCAGGGGGGAGGGGAAAAAAAAAAACCAAACCTCTGATGACTTGTTTGTTGTTTCTCCCACTACAGTAAAGTGCTTTTCTGTTGTTTCATAATGCAGGTTATCTACTACGAAAAAATAAAAGTTATGACCCACAATAAAGCAAAAAGGGAGCAATCAAGATGCTGACAGTTCCTGCAGCCAAATTGAAATCCATTCAGTTGCACAGATTCCTAAACGAACTTTAAAATTAAATAAAGTCACCAACAGTTACCCTTACTTGGCACTCTGATTTCCTATATTAACCAACTCCATAGGGCCACTAATAAATTAGAAGTTACTTTCACTTTTCTATCGTAACCATTATGTCATCATCTGACTCAGAAATTATGGTATTACCGCAACATGCTTTCCACATACTTGTGTTAGAATGGCATTAACTCTTGAATTAACTTTACTTGTCACAGTGACCACATCTAATAATTGATAAAACATTACAATTAGTTGTTCATAAGATTATATTGAAGTCATTTTAGAACTACTAATGCAAATTGTAATCAAAATGGCAACACAACAAGTGCCACGCTCCACGCAGGTGAGTGGACATCTTTTTGGCACCGTAATATGAACTACTAATGGTGTGGTAATGGAATCCCGCTAGAGCCTGTTCATTCTTTAAATCCTTCTGCCACGATAATTGTGCATCACAGTAGCATTATGACACAGTTGCAACGTAGTCTTCCTTAAAATGGGATAGAATAGGGTTTTCCATGCCACAAGTTAGGAATACATGCACTGTACTAAACAAGATCCCAAGGAAGTATAGTATGTCAGTATGTTTTAAGAAAAAAAAAAAAAAAAAGGCAAAGTTTGCAACACTTCGCAACAATACCGGTGTGGATCTCCAAGGAGATTAAACATGCTAGCACTAAATTGTACCTCTGCTAGGAAATTCTCTTCCTCCATAAAGCTGCATCATCAATGACAGGAATGGACAGACTGCACGTCTAAAACCGTGGTCAGGAGTGCTCTGGCAAAAGGTACAGCCGCTGCATCAAGAGACTGAAATAATACCCGATTTAAATCCATTTTACACAACATTAACGCATCGGTGCCCCTTGGACAGTGTCAGAAACCTCTGCTGACTAACACCTGTCATTTAAACTAGTCCACTATCTACCAACACCTCCCCTGAGTGAAGTTGCTAGTTGACTCAGACATATTCCCTCCATGCCTCTCTAGAACTGCAGAGTTTATTCACCTGGTAAGGTGAGGTTTCACGTAATATTTAAGAGCTCTGTGCAACAGGGAAAACTACATAGCTTCTGCTGCCTCCCCAGATTCTGAGTTTCCACTCAGCCTAGGCACTTTTGAGGCCAATGAAGTCTCTCAGATTTCTGGGTTCCTTTTTCCTTCTATTACCTACCTAAGGCTCAGTTTTTGAGCTGCCATTCTTCCTCCTGCAGCCTCCGTGCTGCGGACCTGAGGAGCCATGAGCGAGCGAGCAGCCGGAGCGGGCTGCTCCCAAAGGGAAGCCCGGAGGTAAGCGTGCCAGCAAGGCAGAGCAGGGCAGATCCTCACCAGCAAAGGTGGCCGTCCACAGCGGCCAAAGCCGAGCGGAGCTGATGGCAGCCAGCAGGGCCGGTGGGTGCCAGAGCCACCGCAGCGACGGGGCAGCCAGAGGTTGAGGCCAGGGTCAGGTCTGACAGTCAGGTGCAGCTGCAATGGAGCTGGGACACAGCAGGAGGACAAAGGCCCGAACTGAAGCGCTGCTTCCGAGCTGAAGGAAGGAGACCCCAGCAAGGCTCCCCGCGGCTGCTAACCCAGCAGGCCCACCCCAGGCTCCCGCAGCTAAACCCGTGCCGTGGGGGCTGTGTGTGCCTGGGCTCACACCCGCTGGATATAGCGGAACACAGGCTGTAGCCATCCTAAGATTTCTTTTGTCATTTCCTTGTCACACTGGTAACTAATGCGACCTTACATCTGGTTCTAGAGCATTACGAAACAACTCTACAATCAAAGAAATGTTAAAGACAGTCTTCCCATCTGAATTTAGTAATTCTAATGACAAAACTACAGACTGGAAACGATGATAATCAAAGTACAAATCACAGTATTGTGCCTGATATTACACATGTAGAAAGAAATCTGCAGGTTTTGAGAGAACAGCTGAAGGTCAGCCAAGTCTGGCCTCAATTATTCAAACATAAGCACTTGAATTGCCCATACATTTTGGCTCTTCCAGTTTTCGGTTAGGTCACTGCTCTTGAGTCCATTAAGCTGCCATTGTCTCCACACTGAACAGACTTTCCCTTAAAAGGTTAATATTGGTCATGTAAGTTTACTCCAAAACACAACGTTCTTTTTACAACAATATAAGGCAAAACGCCAGTCAAACAGAAATGATCCCTCACTTCAACAATATGTAAGTGTACTTAAAGTGTGCAAAGATAGCAAAAGTTAATTTTGCAGTGATCAAATCCTGAATTTAAATGAATATAATTATGTAATCATTAAGTTACTTAATGGATTTCATTAGGCTTATTTCTGGGTTTGATGTCATTTTTCTTTCCAATTAACTGCGCCGTTAAGATTAATTTCATATTACCAGCTAAAGTAAAGATCACAGTCAAGATTCACACAGAACTACACAGCATTAAAATCGATGATTTCTTCCTCAGCATGAATACAAACTCACTATGTCCACACAACAGCCACCACACATCCTATAAAATAGCATTGATTTCGTCAGGTTTAAATGGAATCTAATATTATACCATTTAACCGGAGTTGTCTTATAGTTTAAGTGTACTTCAGCCACATCATTTTCCTATCTTGCTTTCAGGCATGAAAGTAACAGATGGATGGCCTTACATAGTTGATAAATCTGTAAATATTCATGCTGTATTTTGCAGTGCTATTAATCCATCATATAACTCTTAAAAATACCACATTCTCCCAGTCCTCACCCCTACCCTATCATTTTGCTTGATACTATACGACTTACCAAGGAGACACAAACTAAGGCAGCATTTTAGGAAAAAAAGGGAGATGTCTTGCTCCTGGGGAAAAAAGTACCTGTTACAATTATGAGCTTCTGGAAGCATTATGTAAATCTATACCTAACACAGAAAAATGCCACTTCTACCAACATATTATCTGTTGGAGAGAGAAGGGGAATAAAAAGATTTTCTGAAGCCATCAACATTAAGTAAGACAGAAGCGGAATCATTTTGTCACCCATACTCTACTTATAAACTTGAAGGTATGTAATTTGAAGTCTGCTGTGAAACACATATTAGATCTATTAACAGGTCAAGTTCTCTAAAGTAAATTATCAACTTCAGCAGAAATAAAATCTAAAAGACATTTCCCATATGTATATTTCAGATCAATGTCACTGCTGCAGACAGCCTGCCTGTAACTCTTCATCTCCTGTCTACTGAAACAAATTATCCCTGACTTCTTCTAAGTCACCTGTGAACAGTAGTATACCATCACCAGAAGATTTTTCTCTTCCAAAACCTCAATTTGGACCAAAACAAGCCATGTACACAATTACAAAACTCAAGCTGAAACCTGTCAGTAATGATTTTGCTCTACAACAGCTTGATGCTGTAAGGTTCTGAGTACCTTCAACTTTCATTCATATCAAGAAATATCAGTGCCAAAGGGTTAAAGTTGAAGCATTACATGTGGGATTAAAAAAAAAAAAAAAAAAAAGGATCGTTTAACAATGGATGTCTTATCCACAGGGAAGATAGATAAAACTCTACTCAAAGTTATTTTACCCTACATCTCACTTGCTCCCAAAAACATTAAATGAAATTTTGAAACCCCTGAAGATGCTGTCTGATCTGACATTCACTGCTTTGCGATGAGACACATATCTGTACATTACAGAGCAAACCTGAAAGTTTTAGTTGAGTTTCAAATACTACTGGTCTTCATTGGAAATAACCCTTATAGGTAAACAATGCACAGTTAAAACATTACATTAACATCTGCCACAATCAGGGAAAAATAAGTTCCTGCTATTTTAGACCAACATGCACTTGGGTCTTCAGGATCTATTTTCCAACTAGGATTTATAAACCACCAGGTACATACAGCTAGTATTACAGAACACTGAAGGTGATGGAAATAAAAGGGAAATTATAGTTGAATATATCAAAAATTACCCCAGTCTACAGATCTAACCTTAGCATCCACCTATTTCATATGGATGTAATTCTCCTACCAAAGACCATCAGTTTAGAGTTGCATGACAGGTACCTATTAGAGAAAAAAAAAAAAAAAGCTGCATAGATTTTATTTAATACCTGAAACCTGAAGATTCTGGGAAACTAGTGTCTACTATTCTAGTTTACCTGAAAAGCAGAAACCTGAGGTTATTAACGTAAGTTGAGGTTGGTTTGGGTGGGTGTTTTTGTCCATTTGTTTACACTTTCAGTGTTGTTCTGTGTTTGAGGGTGTCTTTTGTTTGTTGTTGGGGGGAAGATAAGTTTTGGTTTGGGGGTTTTTGTTTGATCTTTGCTGGTTTGATTTTATTGTTTTTTAAATTTGTTCCTGCTGCTTAACTGAACATACACGACCTAGGACAACACAGTTTAATGGCACTATAATCTACATTCAGGCAACATGACCAAGGCTCTTGAAATGCTGGAGTCATGCTCACGTTGCCAGATAAACATTGCCATTGGAGAAATTTCCCTAAAGACTGTGCATCTTGGGGAGAAACCTAAATATGAGTCCATAATCTCCATTTTATCTTTTATTTTGCTTTACTGTCACTAGATTCAATTCCAAGTAGGTACTTAACATGTATTTTCCTTGGTCAGAGTTCAGTATAGGTACAGGTCAAGTAGAATTGATTTACAGCACCTACATTAGACAAGAATTTTTGCACAAATTTATCCGGTGACAAAAAAAAAAAAAAAGGGGGGGGTTTCTTTCTCAGAACAATAAAACTCCAAAAGACCAACAATTCACTATCAAAAGTATAGAATATGTCTGACTGGAATCTTCTAGTATATTATTCCTTGGAGTTATCTGCTCTGTTGCAGCACCTTGCACTCGAGATTTATTTTACTCATCCTCTTCCTAAATAAAGTTCCTCAGCAATACCACCTTATCCATAAAGCACCAGGAAAACCTGCAGTGGCTATCCTCATATAAACTATTAAGCCAACAAAATATAGATGTTAAATCATCCTAAATTGTGGGGGAAAATCCCAACTAGAAACCCCACCAAAAAAAATCCAAAACACCCTCCCCTACACACACAACCACATTTAGATCATTGGCAGTCTCTTAACGTTGATGTGACGGCCAAACTACTCCTCCTACGTATCAGGGTACTCCTGAAGTCGTCCAAAAATCTATTCTGCATGCTCTTCTAAGAGCTATTGTGCTAATGCTTGGGAACGAACATTCTGCACTAAAATATTTTGCATCCTCCTTAGATGTTTGACAAACCATCCTTTCTTATGACCAAGTGACTGATTTTGCATCCACTGTATCCATCTTTTTGTTTCACCCTAAATTTCTGCTTAAAAGCAGAAAAAACACAGGGAAAGACATAACTGTTTTACACTTTTTAAACAGAAAGAGGTCTACAGAAATAGCAGTGACACAGTTGTCTCAGTAACTGCTTAGATATAACTGCTGCTCCTATATTATCATCTGAGATTCTATATAGTTTGATAACACATGCCTATTCCCTGAAAAACAGGAGTCCTACTAGATTCTACTGAATAAAAAGGAGTAGTATCACATTCCTTATGTTCAAATATGTTGGTAATCTAACAAAGAACAGCAAAATCAATACGACAAACCTTGTTTAGGATCCCTGTCATATCCTAGCGTCAGATGTAACTACAGACAGCTGATCAGTCACTTTGTTGCTGTAGATACTGATATTGCCATGTAATCAGAGGATAGAAGTCACTACTTATTTTGTCAGTTTATTCTTTGGCCATTGCCAACATTTACCAGCTGTTCTTTTCAAGCAGGAAATATTTTTTTTTTTATTTGGTTTCTATTTCAGCACAAATACACACACACACAAACTATGCACACATACCAGAAGAACACCGGGTTAGTTGTGTTTGTTTATATTCTGTGCTAATATAACAAACAGCACGATTGTCGAACCAAAACATTCAGTTAAAGTATAAACAAAGGATAAACCAGGTAACCTTCACAATTTTGCACTACAGTTCACATGAGAAAGTAACAATGCAATTTGCTATATTATACTTCATACTCATTCTTTACATTCATTGCACTACAGCACTGCTTATTTAATTCCCACACACAGATGCATTGTTAAAAACAAGACATAAAAAAACGTTTTAGAGGAAAAAGCCTCCAACAAATTGTCATCAACTACGAGAACATCACTTTCATAGTTTTTTAGCTGAACTAGTTTCTGATCTATTCACATTAGAAACCTGAATTCTGGGGCCTGATCTTGTCAGACACCTCTGTGGAGCTGCTGGAAGAATAAATAGAAAGATTTCAGCTATTTAAAAGCAGACCCTAAGCAAACAACTACCAAAACCGCAAATTTATCACAATACCTATTTTCTTAGTATACATAAGCTAGACTACAATAGGCATGCACTATCTGGAATATCAAAATAACCAAAACAAAAAGGAAAAAAGCAAGGTAATTGAGAATCCCAGCTGTTATTAAGAAATCAATTTTCTGCCTCCTGTGACAGCTCAGAGCAACACAGTTTGTTTATTTCACTAGGAAGGAGAGGGGAGGAAAGAAAAAACAGGGATCAACTCAAACCCTAGAGTTTAGGTTACCCCATTAAAGGAAACGAAAAAAGAAAAAAAAAAAAAAAAACCAAACCACAACACAAAACCAAACCAACTCAAAAAGACCCACACAAACACAAGAAAAGAAAAAGAATCAAGTATTTTTAGGCAGAAGGGGAAAACCAGAACAGATTTATGGATAATAAATATTGGAAAACTGAGATGAGAGTTGTGACACTTCCTTCCACCCTCCAAAGTAGCTCCCTGTTGCTTTAGTTCTTCTGTAACCCAAGTAGCAATTCCTTTATTGCACCTACAGTAGCTTGAGAGACCAATATAATTATGTGCATGATCAGAACACAGTTTTGTGTAAGCCCAGAACAGAAACAAGTAACAGAAGCCGAGGAGACTGGAGAAAAGAAGACAGAGAATGAAGAAGTACGTTAGCCGTGCAAAGGAAATATTTAGATCAAGCGGGCAAATTACAACTTAGAACCTGAGATTATAAGTCAAACTAGATTCCTACAACTTAAACTGACAATCTTTTCAAGCTTTTTTCCAACATCATTTTTCAGCTTTAGTATATTGAGGAGTAGTTGCTTGTTCCACTCCTGCAGTCCTTTTAATTCAGTAATTGTTACAGCCGCCCTGCAGCACCAACCCAATACACAAACTCAAGTACCGGGAGGGGAACTGCATTAATATCTTCTTTTCCCTTATAAAGCTCATCCACAGGTCCCAAAAGGTCTGTTAACATGTACTAGCATAATTAAATACAAATCAAGACTTACCTAACCCAGGCACATTTGTCATCACTATTCCATACCTAGTATCTAGCCTGTATCAACCATTTATTTTAACTGAGGTGAATTGAATAAAGAAATTCCTGCCCAAGGCACCTGGAGGAAAGATTGGGTTGGTGGAAACTTGAGCAAGAGAAAGAGATGCTGCTTCTAGTATTATTTTTCATCCTTCCCCCTTTTATTATTTTAAAAAGTCGGTAAAGAAGGTATATTTTATATATCTATTTACATATACACACATTTATAAGCATGTCCAGTATATATTCCATACATTACACATTAAACATTTTAGAACTGGAAGCAGGATTTGAAAACTGAACCTTTACACTTTTTTTACAATGAGCTCAAGTGTCAGGTGCTGGTTCACAGAATTCAGACTTCAATTCATCCCTGCCACAGTTTTATACTTACAAAACCACAACCAGGAATAGTAACAAACTGCACGTGCCGATTTAACTCTGTTGTCAACGGCAAGAGATTTTTGGTATCAGTTAAAAATCCACGGACATATTTGCTAATTTGTCAAAGCTAGGGAGATCTTTACTGAGTTGCAGTGGGTCAGCGGCCAGCTCCAATACTCCCAGCAGCTTGACTCTGAACCCAGTTCTGAAGCACCGTCCACGTGCACCATCCAGTACGAAGCTGAGAAGGAGAACGTGCACATTGGCTTTCTCTAGGATTTGCTTGCAACCTGGATGGAAACAGGGAAGATTGTGTTGTGTATCATAGAAACCTCTTCTCTGATTAATGATGTGTCACGGTACAAACTGTCAAGCAGTACATCTAAACCAGTATTTCTGTGGAAGTGGCCTGAAAGACTCTGACTCAAGACCACAGCAAGAACTGAAAGGGGCAGGATGGACCAGGACAGAAGGCAGTAAGGTGGTTCAGAACACCTGAAGAAGGGCTAATGAAGTTTCATGCTCACAGCTTTAATCCACATGTGACTCATTACATCAAAGGGGTTTCTGACAGTACCGGTTAAACAACAGTACTGGACAGCTTTTAGCTTATTATGGAAGGCAGAGGTAAACCCTGAACTAGATGGATGTGGCACTGATCTAGTCCATGATCCAATGACCTCTTAGCTTGGCTGCCTGTGTGACATTTTAAGGGTGTGCACACAGGAAAGTTGATCAACATCTGAAAATGGGCAACAATGGAAGTAACTCTGCCTCCCCGACCACCAAAAAGCAATATAGAATGATTCTAGAGCAGAAAGGGGAGAAACTCTAGCTGTTTCTGCAGTATTAGGTTTACAAAAAAGTGTGTTTTGGGGTTCCACCCTGCCCTACAATTGAAAGATATTGGAAATGCTCAAAAAGCATTGGCTTTGCCCCAGTTACTTGGCCAGGGGCGAGGGCAAATGTGCTGTTAGATCCTCAGGTTCCTGCTGTCCAGAGAAACTCCTATTTCCTTAGCTCTGCAGGCCACAGTTGTGTAATCATTGGAACATCACTACATACAAATTACAGATACATGCTCAGTAATATAATGACAAGGACATCCCCTTTGCAATTAAGTGAGAATATAAACAAACTCAAGAAGCCTAGAATCAAACAACTACAAAAATGTCATTCACTGCTGCCTCATTAAAGACAGCTTTGAATTAGTACACAAATAATTTTGTCTTAGCTCCCCTCTTCTTTGTGGGAGATTCCACAGAATTACACTGATAAAGTGAAGGAATTTAGAATCAATTTTTGACAGAAAGGAAGGATAGCATAGAACAGAGAAACAGATCTATAGACTCAAATTTTCAAGACAAAATATGATCACATGCTAACATTTAATATTTCAACAAACACTTCAGATTATGTAAAGGAGAAATACCCCTGTACAGAATATCCAGTTCTACCTACTTTCACAATTGTGGAGTAAGTTGGAATATTTAACTGCAATTTTCAGTATTCAGCTATTACAAGACTACGACGTAGTCACTTGTTCTAGCCATGTAATGTTACATCATTTGACGACATTGGAAAAAAAAGCATCCTGTAGCAGCTTCTGACCCATGCACAGGACATTTATACCTTTCATCTGATGACTTGGTCTTGTGAAAAAAAAAAAAAAAAAAAAAAAAAAAAAATCAGGCACCGAAAGTCAGATCAAATGCAGTACAAAGATAATGAGGCCGCAGCTTTGAATGAAGAAACAATGACAAATCCTTTGCAGAAGATTTAGTTCCCTCTGATGAGCATTCAATAGAGCTACAGAGTGTGGGGAACTTCAGGTCAATAGCTGGATTTGCTATAGCAATTTAAAAATAAAGAAGCTGGGGAAAGTATCAGCAGTAATAGTCTCCTTAAGCAGATGCCTGCAGAGGTTGTCTCTAGAAAGGACCATAATGAGTTTATACTCTTACTCCACCTATCCTATCCGTAGGAGTAGGCTACTAATGATTGTTTGGTCCTTTTGCAGCAGTTAGTGTCTTATGCCTCAGTAGATTAGATAAATGAGATAATTAAGGATCACGGGGGAAGCTTGCTAATGATTAAAGCAGACATTGAAACAGCTCTCTATTTATTCCCCTTCCATACATTTCAGTTCTACCTGATTTACATCTGCAATTGCATGTTTGTGAACCATCATATATCAACGAGCAATTTGCCTTCACTTCATTTTTAACATTTTTCACATGAGATGTGTAACTAACACCAGCACACACTGTTTGGCAGATATCAGGTACCTGCTCAAATAACGGACAGTAAAACTGATGCTTGAACAGAAAAATATATATTTCTCAAATGTAAAAGCACTCTAGAGAAACAAACAGGTATTCATCCTGACACACACGCTTATAAATTGCAATGGCTCAAGAGCATCATACACTAAAACATAATCCCCTTAAGACATTAAGTTGCTTCTAGGGTCAGAAAAGTCTTTGCTTGTAAATTCTTTGCTAACTGAAGCAGTGGATGAGTTTCTTCTATGCTTAAAACATAAGACCATGGGTTTTGAGCACATGGTCAGGATGGTTTGTTCTCTGGGCAGAATTTGTGGCAGTTGGGCAACAACTTCATAATAGCTGTATCTGTGCAGGTTTTCCAGCTCATTAGCCATTTGAAATTAATGAACTAGGAAAAGTGTAGGAAGTTAATATTCACATTTCTTCAAATTAGGTTCTTCCTGACTATACATTACAACAGTGACCACAGAAATGCTTAGAGCTGAAATAATCCTGCTAGCAGCTTTGGTTGGGTTTTTGGCAGGGGAGAGGAGGAACAGTATAGGTTGATCATAAAAGCTTTAAATCAGAGGGGAAGAGAGCAAGAAAACACCTTTAAGACATGGAGATAACTGGCAGTTCTCCAATGGAACCTTTTTGTTTCAGAAAAAAATTACAAAATATTACTTTTGAAATTTAAGAAGTTTTGAAATGGTTCTACATTCTGTAAATAAAGAGAACATATCTGGTGCTTCAGAACAGCTTATTGTTTAAAAACATTGCAAGTTAACTTACAATTATCATGTGAGCCATCTGTTCACTCCAGTGCTTTCCTTTGATTATTATCAAATCTTGGAAATTTTACTGTTCATCCTGAGTTTGGTTTGGAAACCATTTGTTCATTTTTATTATTTAAACAAACAAACAAAAAGCCCACAAAGCACAACTCAGAACTCAGAAGCAGGTATCTACTCATCCCTTAAAGTTATCCAGATGAGGCAGATGCCTAAAAATATTTTATACCCGTTCCAGTCATTTCTGTCTGAGGATTTCTTTCTGGCATAAAATATGGTACCAAGTAGATAGCAATTTTCTCCCCCTTGACACTTAATGAAGAACTTGCCAGTGCCTGAAGGAGCTTACTACTTACACCTTGGTAAGTTACTTCTTGGTTACACAAGCTTTTATTGATCCAAGTTAGCCTAACAATATTATCATCTGTGCAATAGTGAATGATGAGTACAAGTGTGCTTTCTGAACCTCCAGAGCAGCTGTTTTGAATCAAATGTTTATTGACAATTTCTCAAATTCCCTTTTTTAAAAAAAAAAAAAGTTCAACACTACCAGTTAAGAAAGCTGAAAGCTGAGTATTACTGCAATATTCTGTCCTAAGCAGGATTTTTCCTTCATTAGCTACATATTTTACTACAGCTAACTTCCAAATACAGCAAAAGTTACTGAAATTCAAAGCAAGTCCAATATTCCTATACAGTAATACTTTTTGTTCGACAAATACACTCTATTTAGTACCCTAGAAGTACTATACTGGTTTATAAAAGAAAATCCAATCCAAGAATTGGATTCAACCATGAAGAAGTTCAACCTCAACCAATTTCTAATAGTTTTTTTCCCCGTGTAGTTCTGTTTTAAAGGACTCGTAATATCTGCTCTTTACCCCCTCTGTGTGTGTCTGTGATCTTGTCACACTTCAACCTCATTCAAAGCACTAACTTAAAGCCCAATTCATGTCTAAGCCCAAGAAGACAATTGCATTTCAGGTAAACACACACACCTTAACTGCGATCAGCTGACTTTTCTGTCTTTTTATACCCTAACATCTTTCAAGGCGTAACTGAAACTATGGACTTCTCTGTTTATACTTCAGCAGAACATTTACTCCTTCTGTAAGGAAAGCTTGCCATTCCCGTTCTTCCTCCCCTTTCAGAAGTTCCTCCCAACTATTAAAAAAAAAAAAAAGTAACAAGGCACATGTTGAAGGAGAAAGCAGAACTGTACAAGAGGAATTTCAAATGTTTAAGTAATAAATATTTAGATATTGCTCTCATTTCTGTATACAAATCTGTTCTTCTGACTTTAAGGAAGTCAGTCTTTCTACACTTGAAAATATTAGAATGCCTGAAGGGGGAGGCTTACCAATACAAGCAGTAGCACCCCTCACAAGGAAACTCAGTATGATCAAAAGGGAAGTTTGCTTCAAGAAGGCTCTGTTTAAACCTCTGGAAACACTGAAAAGATTTTTAAATCCCTAACAGAATTATTCAATTTTATTTTTTTCCCACACCAACCTCATTTAGCACAGCAGAAGCCTACTTTTCCTTGTCTATTAAGACTTCAATAAAATCATTCATTTACAGTTAACTGAAACAGTATTCACATTTAGACCTGAATATTAATTGACTGATAATGAGATGATAAAGCTGCTTTTCTCTGCAGGTGTACCAATCAATTTCAATGAAACTGAAGGAGTATTATTTCTTACTGCATCTAGAATTTACAAGTGATTTATTTTTTCTAATAAGGTGCTTTTCATTGATCTCTTTCTGAGAAAGTACGGTTTCATTTACACCTTTTTAAGTTATAATAGTTTGTTTGTATAAGAATAATTTTCCAATATTATTTTGTCTCCAATTTATGATTAGCTTTAATATGGCTTGGCAAAATTAAAAAACCCTCCAAAAGAACTTTTAACTCCTACTAGAGTTTAGAATCTCTAGTCAACAGAATGAACCTTTTGAAAAAGACATAAAACTATCAGAGTAATTTTTACACAAGTATTTCTCTTGGACTTCTCCATTTGTATAGACTGTTTACTGTTACTGTTAGTCAAGGTAGCCCCAAGGCTAATATATTAGAGACTTTTGCCAGCCATCAGTAACAAAAAACAAGTTGCAGCAATTCGAAGTACCATTTTCTACAGAAACCTTCTAGCAGATGTCTGAACTAACAGAGCAATTAGATTTCACTTCAAAATTATTCTCTTTCAAGTGATAATAATAAAGGAACAATGAAAAAAATGTTGCATTCCAAAGGTGTTCAAGTACCAGACTCAGCATAGAGACCAGAAAAATTGGGTAGGGATTGTTTGCTTCAGTACAAAGGGACCACAAGAAGAATGAAAATGAGGGCTATGGAGTAAAATACATATAAATATGGGTGTATATATATTGCTTGGAGAAACCAAGGCCAGAAGCTTGGCCCCAACTCCTACAGCTCCAGAGGTCTGACACCTCACTAAGCACAGGTGCTGGCACCCATGATATACACTAAAAACATTAATACTTGATTGAAAAAATAATATCCATGTTTAATGTTTTAGTATCTGTAGAACATAGCGTTGTGTATAAAGAGTGGTCTGAAATACAAGAGCAGCTACGTTCTCTTGGCTGAATGAGTCACCAAAACAGAGGACAGTCTTCTTCAGCATTCTCAGCGACTAATCACTGTGTAACTAAGTACTATTGAAACTGGGAGTAACCATAAACGCCACTACAATCTTACAAAACTTTTCAGAGCAGTAAAGAGTGCACTTAAGAATCATCCTGTATCCTTACATTTTAGACACTGAAAGAGTCCTAGATAGAAACTACGGATCTGCCAGTGACTGTCATCCCAAACAGAATATCTTTTACCAATACACGTACTTGGTAACACATGACCAGCTGGAGTAAAAACACTACAATTAAACAAGCAAACAACGCTCAGTTATAACATTTATTTCACCAGAGAATTTGAGCCTATCCAGATGGGATCTGATGCCAGCACTGCAGACAGTAACAATCCCAGAACATGCCAAAAGGAAAAACATAGAAGCCAAGAGACTGCATAGTTCTGATGTGCATACACCAGGATGGAGTCTGACAGGTACAGAGGAAGAGTCAACACAAGCTCGAGAAAGTTTAAATTAAAATGGGCCAGGGCTAGAAAGCTGACCCCAGGACAGATCAGGACAGATCAGAGCTAGAGAGACAAAAACAATGCCAGGAGTCAGGAGTTGAGATCCTAAAGCACAACCTTAGTGAAGAGCCAACATGCAGCTGAGACACGCTACTCCAAATATTACATAGGCTTCACTTGAAAGATCTGTTTATAATACTAATTTCCCATCATGGCAGGGCCCAGGAGTTTAACCAGATATACAGCTAGCATTTATAGTATTTAAGACATTTTTGTTACATAACCTAGAATAAATTCATCAGAAGCCAGCAATTTTGGCTTGACAGAAGCTACAAAGTTAAACGGATTAAAGAATCGAGGATGTACAAAAGCAACACTTATTATGACAGCATTTAAGTAGTGTCTTTCGTACACATTGTAGATGACAAACAAATATTCTTTTTAATTTGAGATCACTTCTATTTACTGCAGAATTGCATAACAAATACCGGACAGCTTTCAGTTACAAAGTCTGCTTCCAAGGATTCATTAATTCTGGAGTTTTCTAGAGCTACATGCATAAACCCATGAAGAAAACTATTAGTTTTCCTCTAATATAGGTTTCATTTGAAGAATTTAGCTTCTTAATGGTATCCTCCAGCCATACTATACCTCTGTACATTGACAAGTAAATGATTTTCTTACTGCATTGTAAGAGAATGAAATACATTTAAATTAAAAGAGATTCAAAATCTGTTTACAATGGCAGACCTTAAGTTGTTTGTCTCCAATTTGATAAGAATCCTTATCTAAAGACAGCAAGCCTACATACATGATGACTTTGAACTGTACTTCCAGAATATTTTCTTCTCAGTTTTAAAGAGTACACAGCAGTTCAAGGTATTCTCTATAACAAACATCTTACACCTCCAGCATTATTCTGAACTCTCGCCAGAGTGCTACCACCACATTTCTGTAAGGCACAGCAAAAGTATTTTTTTCAGCCACTGAAAAACAAAGGAAATTTCAAGTTCCAAAGCATAGTTTAGAGGCAGCATGTATTTCGTCAAAGGTCTCCCATCGGGATCCTCCGTTGAGCCACTTAACCTTACCTTTCACTACTGCTTAACTTTCATTTTAGCTGTGATTTGTACCCTTTGGGAGTCATATTTGATACAATAGCAAAAACAATTTTGAAGTTTTACCAGAGAGCTTGACAGAGCAGAGGCACGCGCACACACACATCTGCCTCTAAAAAGAGCCTCCGTAACGCAGCTACAGATGCCCAGATGCGGCCAGTAGGCACTGGTTACACAGCAGCAGGACTGGCAACAGAAAATACTTCCCCATGTAAGCACTAGGTAAAAGATTTTAAGCCTTCGATTCATAAAAATGGCAAACATCTAGATCAAAGCTTTTATAATTAAAAAAAAAAAAAAAGATAGCCTTTCC
Source organism: Falco peregrinus (assembly GCF_023634155.1). Lineage (NCBI taxonomy): Eukaryota > Metazoa > Chordata > Aves > Falconiformes > Falconidae > Falco > Falco peregrinus. The sequence goes on from NC_073734.1 coordinate 20,048,493, forward strand.
TATTCGTAGATTCAGGAGAGTAGGCAAGAGTAGGGTCTTGCATTCTTCCTTACTTGTCCCAGACTGTGTACCACATTCCTCCTACAGCTTTTAGTCCTGCCATTCCTTTTACAACATTGCCCTCTAGTGCGTTCTGCCTGCAGACGTGCCCCTCAACAGCCCGATTCCTTTGCTTCACTGATTTAGTACTTGGGGAGAAAAAGTGGTAAGTCTCACCAAGTATTTTTGTACGCAGTGTTTCATAGCTGGGCGAGAAGGATATGTAGATAAAGTCTGACTTCATCCAACCCAAACTTCTTCGCATTTCAGTTAACTATAAAAAAAATTCTTAAATGCAGGAGGGAAGGATTGTTAATTTCAAAAAAGCCTAGTGCACAGATCTTGCCGCAAATTCAAGTTCAGACTACGGATCTACCTCTCTGCCACTCTGTGGCTTTGCTAAGTAGAGAATAAGACACAGAGCAAATGCACCAAGTTTTGCTGGCAACTTCTCTGAAAAGTTGCATTTAATTTTGCTATGGAATAGAGAGCACTCTAGTATTAAAAAAATATTTTTAATTTTTTTTCAGTGTGTAATTTTACGCATACAGATAGACGCATACCCTCTCTCAAGTAATCAAGATATTGATTATTTCTTGAGAAATGTTAGTTGTTATTAAAAACAGTTGCGGGGGGGGGGGCACGCATGGGGGCCTCACGGCAGGACAACAGACCCACAAACATGAGTCACTACCTTTGACAAAGTCACAAAACCGGCGCCCTCCAGTACTTCAGTCATCAGCATATTCATTTGCAGGCCCCTAAAGCATTCCATAAAGGATGGCTAGATGGCAGATCGGGAAAAAAAACCCCATGTTTCAAGAGGTGTTGTTTGTTGGGTTTGGGGGGGACAGGGGTATGTGGGGTTTTTTGTTTTGTTTGGTTGTGTTTCTTAATTAACAGAGTAGGTACTGCCAGGACTCAGCAATATTTAAGTCACTTAATAGTTATGTAGCACAGGCAACAGTTTTACCTTTGAGTAAAATGTAATATACCAACTGTTTTTCGAGACACACACAGAGGTAACAAGAAAAGAAGAGAGCTGAAGGTAAGGGCATGTAACAGCTCCCAGGATACAAAGATAGTATTACAGAACAGGGGTATGGGGAAAGGAAGAGCACAAGCAAAGAAGAAAAAAAAACCAACAAAAAACAAGCAATAATAGCCCTGAAGTTTGGAGGTCAAATATTCTCATACCAGACTAAGACCCGAGACAGTGTGTGCCTATCACATAGTTTTCCATTCCTGCAACATTTGTACACAACGCACAACCTTCTCAGCTAGCACTGTACATGACTAGCTACCAAGATACAGCTTGCTAACCCTGTCCAGGACTCCACAACACTACTGCTGCATGTGGATCCAGTAGAGCCATATTTAAGAATTTGGTTTAGATACGAACAAACTGATCTGCATCTCACTGTAACAGAATCTTACTATACTTAATCTGTTTCAACAGCCTCGAGCCAAAACCTCTAGCTCTGAAGAGCTGTAGCCCCAGTATATCTACAGGTTAGCTGTGCCACAGAGGAAAAATCATGACAAATGTGGTAGGACAGAATAGTAGATAACCCTTTTATTTTGGGAAAAGGAAGAGATTGTTGAAGATGGCCGAAGTCTGAGTTTAAGGAAGCCAAAAAGCATCTCACAGGATTATCTTGGTGAAAACAGAAGGAACAAGGGACTTGAGGGCAATGACTAAGGAATTACAGAACATTCAGTACCACTAGCTTAAAACATTAAACTATCATCTACTTAACTTCAAGGACACAAGAAGAAAAAAAAAAAATTCAGATAAAATGAATTGCTCTCACATACTTGCTGTTGGCAGCTTTCAGGGTGATGAGCTTGTCACACCACTCCATGTCGAAATAGCAGCTCACGTTCTTTGTGGAAGTGGTGGAGTGGATGCCTCCATTGGGGGTGAGGGTCCAGTACCTCCCAGTGTAGGTCCTGAAGGCACATTTCTTGGTGTCCTTGTTGATCTCCAGTTGGCAGGTCTCCTGGTCACCCTCCTCATCTTGGTTGGCCAACAGGTCCATCCCTTGCCAAGTGGAGGCATGGCTTTCATTACCAGCCCTGAGCACGACTTGTGGGCAGCCCTGCTTGAGGGTGAAGAGCTCACCCTTGGAACAATATACATTATTTTCTTACTATAAATGCACTATAAACTACTAGTAAGTTCTGTGACTTCAAGTCGTACCATTAACTGCTGAATAACCATCCAGTCAAGGCCTTAAACTAAGTGCTTGAGGATCAAGTGCCATTTGTAAAATTCACATTAGAACTGCCGGCTGTAAAGTGCAGCAACTAAACTGGCAGTTGAAACTGTAAGTACAGTTTTCCCTGGAAGTGCCACTTTCTCCTGCCATAAAGAGGCTGTGAATACACTAGGGAATCCTGCACTGTGTCTCCAGCGAAAGAGAAGCACAGCAAGATTTTTTTATATGACCAAGTATGATACCTCAGGTCCCAAGCTACCACTAAGAACTTATGATCCAGCTCACAAGAGAAAGAAAGAATGTTAGCATTATATATATACACACACATATACACTGTACCATCAGTAGCAACAGGCAGCTCTGTTAACAGTGGCCACTGCCAGGTGTCGGTCAGGCTGCACACAACTTTGGAACAACTGGCCTGACACCAGTCACTTGGATCAAGAACACCCCCACCACTTGTTTAACACCTCAAACTAATTGTCCAATATTAATCCAAAATTAGATAGCAGCCACCCCACCAAGGCTAATAGGTAGGCAGCTATTCAGTGCCAGAATAATTCCTATTAAAAATTTCTGGCTTTGACTTGAGCTTCAGGTTCAAGTACACACATGGCTGCCCTATCTGTTAGCCTATTCTTTGGCAGTAAAATTATGCCTAGGTTGCTCCAGTTAAACTCTCAGTTTACACAGAGATAGCAGCTGTATTTCATGCTCCCAAGTGACTGCTGCCAGCATTTAAAACAAGATATGGTAATGCAGATATACAAAATCACCAACCAACGTGTATTTGGCTAGGGAGACTCTAAATATGCTAGCTACAGCTTAATTCTCACAAGCGCTGAGCTTTTATTTCTATGTGCCAGCCACCTTTACCTTCTGCTTTCTTTACTTGGTCTGGAGGATATAATGAAAAGAAAAACAAATCACAGCAAGCAGTAGCAGACTGGTCTCCCTTTTCTACTCATCCCTCCTTCAACGCAAATTGAGGTAGGCCCAATAGGTATACTAAAGACAGTGCTATTTATCCAACTCAGACAGCTTACTGGACTTCAAACTCCATGTTAATGAGATAGCCAACATAGCAAGAAACAAACCATTTGGAGCAAGACAACTTCTGTTTTTCCTTCATCTACCTAAAGGTTAATTTTGTCCTTTACATGTATAACATAACATGAAAGTTATTGTTTACATGAGGTTTGGATACACAAACGCAAGACAGAAATACTACTCTGAACACAACTGACTCAAGTATCTCAAAGTCTTTGATTTAAAAAAAAAAAAACCACAGTGTTTTCATGTACAAGATTTTACTTGTTAGTTGACTCAACCCAATGAGAATAATTTTTTGCCTCCAGATTGATACATCATTCAAAGACAGAGATCCAGAGAGCGGGACACCACTCCCAACGAAGCCAAAACCAAAAAAACAAACAGCTGATAAACAACACCCCTGTAGTCTCCAGCAACCTCCTCGCTGCAGCCCAATTAACCTCTCTTTTAACAAACAGACTTTGTCCTCTACTCAGTTTGAGGCAACATACCACCATCACTCAGCAACAGCTCTTTCTCAGATATTTAAGTGGCTTGCCAAGCATATTGCATATATGCCTCTTTGGGAATCAAAGCCACGTACAGCCCCGTGACTAAACTAGAGCTTGTTCTAAATTCAGAAACTAGAAATTCCTTTCCAGCTCACTACACTTTTTATGAATCAATTCCTTTGCAGGTTCCCTACATCACTTCAAAGCAATTAAGATAAAACTATCTCGTTCTGGCATTACTACCAGAAACCAGACTCGGATTAGTAATAGGCTACCTAAGTAACTTTAACAGTTGCCATGTTTATAAAAACCGGTTTCCCAAATATATTTTCCTGTTCCTGAGTTGTTATATACAGCTATCAAAAAAACCCCCGGAATTTCAGTGCCATTACAAAGCAATCGCTCAGCTCTGTAAATACATCAGTTAAAACAGAAATTCTAACTCTAGATACGTTGACTTTTATATCCTCCATTTAAGAAACAAACACCAGTCAACATTTTTAACAGACATAGAATACAGACCTCACCTTCTCACAACAAATATACATAAGCGTTATTCACAAGCACTTAATAAACAAGCTTTAAGAATGATCAGATGACTTTTTAATAGAAGAAACAGAAGCATAGGCTAGTTCACAAAGAAATCTACACCTAGCAGCATGTCTTGGCATATATGCATCTTCCAGTACAAATGTTGACAGCAGAAGGGACAAAATATCTATCAGTTAAATTTTAGCCAGATTCCCATCAAGCTAAAATACAAGTGATATCGGCCTTTTTAGTATAGTTTACTGTTTACATTACTTCAGTTATGTCTAAGCACAGAGTTCTGAGAAATTGTTGCAAGTCTTTGCATCAAGAGGAATCAAGATGGGTTATAATTAGGATTTGCTAACTGCTGCAATCGAGTTCATCGCCATCTTATCCATTGCAGTTATATAGTAAACACCAAGAGAGGTCAATGGATCCACTTCTACTGTTGAGAAGAGACAGAAGTTAATTTGTACTTCAGTTCTGAAATACTAAACTAGATCTCTGTGAGATGTTTCTTAGACTACACTTTCAAGTTATTCAACAAATGTAATTGCTATTTATACTTAGAAGTCATTGCAACAGAAACTGTTTCAGAGTCAGAGAGTGAAACAGATACATACACATATGGTTTGGGTTTTGTTTTGAAAATCAGTTAATGCCTGAGATTTACAGCTTCATTGATTTCTGTGAGATTACTTTGGATTCAGCACAAGTTTCCAGGAGGCTATGTGGATGGCAAGGCTTCTCATGCAACATACATAGTTTTCCTTGAGTATTCAAGCAGGGAATTCATCAGCTTAGATAGCAATCTCACACTGGTGTCTGTAAACGCAGATTTCCTTAAGATCCAATCTGAAACCTGCCTTTAGCTCCACAGCATCAGCAACACAAAGATCAATCCCTTCATGCACAAAATGCCAATAAACAAGTTGCTTACTTCATAGTTACAGTCTGTATTGGGAGCATATCAATACCCAATTTGTTCTGTCACACGCACTGTCCTTTATAACTAAATTCTGGATAGCATCAGCAGGTTTTTTCTGTGCCAGGGTCTTTGGGTTTTTTCTTCCTCCTCAGGCTGTCCTCCAGGCTTCTGGACAGATCCACAGCTGTTGTGCTCTTACTGGTATTGCAGTCCATTTTGGTTTTAAACAGTCAACAAGAGGACTTATCTTTTGGTGGGGTTGTTTCTTTTTTTTGGCAGATGTCTGTAAAAGGCTCCCTGCATTGCAGGAATGAAGAACAAGGCAAGGAACTCCAGAAGTTGAACAGTCTTCCCAATTGTATCATTAAGAACAAGTATGTTTGGTTTCTGTGACAACCCACTGATCCTGCCAGTCGAGCACTGGCTAATGAAGAGCTATGATTTATTGCAGTCAGCAGAAGGCAAGTTTTCAGACTAGGAAACTGTTGCTCATTAGGTTTTTTTTTCCTAACAGAGTAACTCACAATTGCCTTGCCCAAGGAAGTGTGCTTTATCTTAACTTTTAAACATCCTGAAGTTCACTACTAGAAAACAGTACGTGGTGAAGGGAAAGCCTATGTTGCCAAAGTAGCAAGTCTGTACAATCTTGTAAATACCTTCAGGATCATAATCTATACCTACTATCATCGACTAGACATTTTAAATAAACAGTAACACCTCTAGCTTTGTTCCTGTTGTTTTAATGGCTTTGAGTCCACAACTTTCCAGTTCTAATGCTAGTTTTAGTTGAACTCCTTGATCTATCCTTGAGGGATAAGCAGTTTACTCAATTCATTTATATAATCCACTTTCCTCATGTAAGTAATGAAATTATAACGTCACGTTAAACATGACAACTTTTGTAACAAAAACTAGGCTATTGGCATGTCTTTCCTGTTGACAAATTAGGCTTCCATTTCAACACAGCTGTGAAATAACAGTAGCAGAGTGATTACTAAACCCATCATTAAGTAGGTGATTTTATAGAGCTTTTTGTAGCACCATACAAGAACTTTTGATTTTTTCAAGCTTACTCATAAAACATTTCTGTTACTACCAGCCACAAGAAAAAGCCCTAAGAGTAGGGAGACACCTCGCTCAAGACACTAGTCTGTTATAAGTGAGAGAAGTCCATATGCTCAAACCCTCTTAAAATACCAGCTTGAATCTTAGACTTCAAGAAATACAAAAGATTTCCCCCTAAAAATCTCTCAACAGTGGAGTAGCTTTAAGTTCTCAGTTGAAAAGCAAGACTGAATGCCTTAACTCAAAATTCAAGCACATCAAATAGCACATCTCTACCAGATTCTACACCAAACCAATTTACTTCCTAATCTAGCAGATAATTTTCTAATAAGTGGTATACAGCAAGTTCACTGTATGAGCAACTGGCTCATACTACCATCTATCCACTACGAAGTAACTACAAGCTACTAGTACCCTCACATACAAATAGACCCCAGTTATTTGTTTCCCCATGAAAATCAACTGCAGAGGTCTATTTCACTAAACAAAAGCTGCCAGTATTGCACAGAGCTACGTATTAGAGAAAAGCTCAGCAGTACCAGATCTTACAGCCATACACCGCCATCCTATGGGCTTCCACAAACACATATTTGACTACAGGACGATCCTTCCTCCTGCACAGCACACATTTAGCAACAATTCTCCATAATATCCTCAGGGATCAACAGAAGCCAACCTCTGAAACACTTGTGAGAATTGTAGCAGACCCATCCACCAAGTCATAAAAGAAAGAATTTAGGAGGGAAGTTCCAGAACCATTTCCATTCTGAGGCTAGAGCTAGTTTAACCTCAGCTGATCAAAGGGCATGCAGCATCCAGCAGCTCCAGGGAGCGGGGGAGCAGGGGAAGAGCTGAATGGAAGCACGGGGAGGAAGCAGAGGAGAATTATAGCTGTGCTGGAACATTAAGCAATTACTCCCTTGCTGTTTTTAAACAGTCTACAACCACATTTTCTCTTTCCAATACAAAATCAGCACATTTCAGCCAAATCCTCTAAACCAGTTATGAGTTCCACCTCAGTTCAGTGATCTTAGCTATTACTGGCAATTCTGGAACATCCAGTTAAAGTGGCTTTTGGGAGTTAACTTGGCTTACACGTAAGCAAACTACAAGCAGCTTGTCAGACTGAGGTCTACACAATCACAAATGGAGCCATACGCATGCACCGCTACTTTAATGATTAGCTACTTGTTAATCTAAGTGACAAGCACAGGTTGGCTGCACGGGACGAAGTAGGCCCTTATCTTCCAGGCACAGTAAAAGCTGCATCACTTGACGCTGAACTGGACATTTTCCCTACAAACATTTTTAATAGAGGTACAACAAGGTGAACTGTCTTGGCATGAAAGGAAGACTGATGTCAACATGGGAGAACAAGGTTAACAGGTGCCTCAAAGATACTCAATGGAAATGAAGAGGGGAAACCCAACCCATCTTCGGGTCTTTTGAGGCAGAGACTATTGAATTTGCTACACAATGTTTAAGATTCTGTCAAGGAAGCACTCTTTTTACCCCAAAGTAAGGAGGATCATAGATCTTTGCATCTGAAGTGAGCCAGAACAGCACCACACTGAGTTTAACTCCACGACTCCAAACACTTCTTGGATTACTGCCTCTGCCCAGTTATCACTAGAGGCAACATCACCTTCTGCTTTAAGGCTCACACTGTTTTTCTCTTGGTTTCAATAACTGCGTTAAGCAAGGGTTAATTTTTGTTCACCCTCCATTTTATTCAAGTAACATTAAGAACACCCATTCAACCACTTACCTCTATAAGCATTGGTAAGAAAACAGAGCAGGAAAAAAAACCATACTTCATTATGAAAATACCTGAGAAACATAGAGGTTTAACATATCCATTTTGGAAATTTAATACTTACTGCTTTACTCTTACATTCAATTTATGTACAGTCTAGGTGTCAAAGCAACCATAATCTAGTTACTGAACTTCAGAATTTTTACCTGCCAGACAGACTTAACCCAGCATGCCTGTTTAAAAATAAGAAGGAGGTTGATGGAGGCATTTAGGCTTTAAAGGGACACGGGCAAGTTCTGGTTTTATAAGGAAAAACGAGAAATACAATTCCATGCTTCAACATTTCACCATCTGCGTGCTTCATTCACTTTAGTATGCTTCCTCCTTTTAATTCAGGCAGGCCTTAAGAGGCAGAAAGGTCTTACTTGTAAGGGCTATGATCAGGCAAAAATCTCAGTGGTTCCCCGAAGTATAATACCTGCAGAAGTACTCATGATTCTGGAGTGCCTAGCGGCCTGCATTTTCAGAACACTGCCTCAGATTCCCCACTAGATGGTAGCTGAATACTGTGTTGATTGTGCAATATTATACAGTCCATTGTAGCCACAACAGCTGCACCTGATGATTACCATTCTCCAAGATTAATCACAATATCTTTTAATAAAAAGACAACACACTCAAAGATAACCCTGGCTATGTTTAAGAGGTACATAATTACACTATCCTGCTACTTCAGACTATTTTGGTCTCATTGCATTCCACTTTTAGCTCAGCCCAGTCTGCAATAGTGGGCAAACACAGGTTTAACAGTCAGGTATTTCTTTGGAACATCTCTCGATGTAAACATATTTACTGCCTCTGCTGAAAGAGAAGGCATTTTTTTGTGAGGTTCTTCATTACATCCCTGAATACTGAAACATTCCAAAACAGCTTTGTTCAAAATGAGAAATCATCCAGCTGAAGTACTAATGCCCTGCTCGTATTAGTAGCCTAAGTAAGATTCAGTGCAATTCAGACAGCGAGTATCATACGTATTAGAACTGGACAATAAATACAGAATCACTTTTATGTAAGAGTATCTGAAAAAGGCTTAAGGTGTTATTGATAGTACTTACATCCCACCCTCAAGAGTTTCTGACCTCTCCCTATTAGTCTCGTTGCACACGGTTTTAGAGTCTGGGCAGCAGTCAATGTATTGATGTGCTACAAACTAACAGCGACGACTGGCTTCCATTCAATTGCAGCAAATGATTGCTCCCACAGCAATACTAGTTTTTCCATCCTGTGTTTCCTTTTCAAAATTGGGAGTGCACAACAGCCAGACAAATGAGAAAGTACTCTAAATAAACCATGCAGCAGACCACTGTTTTTGAATAAATGGAGACACTTTCTATGCGTCTAACTAAACCACAACTCCTTTCCTTGGTCTGCTTGTTGGACCAACTATTACTTGCCAACTACTTTTCTAGAAGCACCCTGAAAGCAGCAGAGAAAACGCCACATGGAAATATATTCCTAAGCACATTGTGCTTAATCTTATACTCTTCACTGAGTATATTTTTACCCTTATTTCCCATGAGAGTAAGGGAAATCACCTGATAAGTGTCATAACTAGCCCATCATCTCCAAGGTTTAAGGGCTACCTAGTAGATCTCATTTACAAAGCAGTCTCAGCTCACTGTGCCTCTCCTAAGGTTTGAGTGGAGTAGCTTCCACCTATCTGCCCTAAAGGCAGAAGAAAACCTCCTCTCAAGTCAGTCACATGCCAAGTCTAAATATGACAGTCAACACATGCTGCTTATAAGCCATGTGGGCCACAGGCATGGCAGGTTCATCTGGCTGAGGAACTAGGAAGCAGCTAACAGACTTCCAGGAACTGAATGCCTCAAACCACTTCAACTACATTGAGATGTGTTCTTTAGTTAGGTCCTGGCTTATCTTATGCACTCCTGTGTTAAAATTCTAATATTTTAAGCCTAGGAACAGTGACCAGTAAGCCAGTTAACTAGGAGAGCGTCAGCTACATGAGTTACAGATACACAACACAGTCATGGAAGAAACATTCCATGCTCTTGAAGGGCAGATTGAGAATACCTTCTAGCACAGACTCTGAAGAGCAGCCAACGTTCAAATAAATGATAAAGTGATAATTGTACAACCAATGCCTTGAATCTTGCTGAATAATTTTATTATGAAGACAAAAGAGAACTAAAACAGATTTTTGGGCCCAATTTACCTAGGATAGACTGAGAAAAGTTACAAGGAGCAAGAGACCAGCCTAAAAAGTCACATACCACACATTAATGTCAGCTTCCCCGTTCACCTAGCACATCTCTTCTACAACTCTTAAAGCTCTAGGTAGACTCCATTTCTTAAAGACCCTACAGTGACATATACGGCCCTGGTCACGCTTTGTCTGGAGAACCAGGATTGCTTTTGTCTTCATCCCAACTTTTTTCAGTGGAATGTTTTAATTGACCATATTAGTTTTTACAAGTCTGTAATGAAAAAAGAAACACAAACTTGAAGACTTCTAAACATTTCTTCATGTTTTTTCATTTAATATGTGCACATTTGAGTAGCATAGGAACATCCCCCAATGTCTTTATAAATAAAAAGGGGGGAATTTGTTTACATATGATATAGGGTCTTCAGTCTAATATTTAACATTGTACCTAGCTCAAACACTGAGTGTCTTTGGCAGTTACAGCAACTGAAAAGATAAACAATACTTGCTCAAAACGGAATTACCTAACACACAAGGCAAGCCTCTATACCATCTCATCAAACAGCTAAACAGAAAACTTTCTTGCTCATTACTACAGGTAATGAATTAGAAGGCTCCGTAGATGTGACCCCTAAAAATAGAGGTCTACTGGAAAGCGAAATCTGGCATTTAAATATTTCGACCTACTTCAGTGGCTTGTGCAGGAATACATTAGGGCTTTATTTCATACTACAACTACAGTACACAGTAAGCTATTAGGCCTACAACTTGTTTTGGGCAGGAAGACTCAAACTTCTTAAAGGAAAGCCAGCAATCTTCAAACAAGTTGAATCCCTGCCTGGACAAATTCTTTATCAGCAACATCTGCGTCTTCCCACAGCAAGCAGGCTCAGCACACTGTTTCCTTACCATGCCTGAAAAACATTTCCATGAACCGAAATATAGCTGGACGCCGCTCCAGTGACAGCGTTCACTCGGCACTGCACGCTAACGACAAGGCCCATTGACACGTTCAGAACACTTGCCTCCTATCATGCACTTCGCTAGTACTTTTATGGTTTTCCTCCTACTGAGTAAGGGTTTTCTATCACCAACAGCAAGATCCACCCGATCAAGCACTTCCAATTAAGAAGAATAAACTGCAATTATTTTGCAGGTACACAATCAATTTGTGGGTACTATATTACTTCTTTCCCCATTACTGTGTTCTGCATTTCCAGTGAAAATACAAATAAAGTGCTAAAACTTTCAGTGGCACATGAAGTACATACTCTCATCCCTCTATTTCTTAACCAGATTTTATTTTTTTTTTTTTATTTGAAAGGCTACACTAGACTGGTAACATTCTGTACTTGTATTAATTACGGTTCTTCAGGAAGTGGTCTGCCCACCTCAGATAAGTAGCTTCAATGCATTTTACTATTAAATTCATGTCAAGTCGGTCTTGTTTAAACTCCAAACAGCAATATGAAAAGAGAGTATTTCCTAATTATTTTTAATTAGCAGATATCTAGGATTAATTTAGCAGCATACTCTCAAAGGATTGCCTACTTGCTGTTTATTAACCTAAGAAGAGGAAGACAGTAAATAGCTCAACAGAAAACTCATCCATATATGTCTATCTTGGTTGTCTCAATCTTAACATGCTGTTCTGTTGCTGTCAAATATGCCTGTGTTTCTGTACACTAAGGAGAAGGAACCACGACAATCTGTTCTCTCTTTAGAAACACAAGCTGTGTTTGGCTGGCTGAAAAGAAAAAAAAAAAAAGTCTGTCAAACTACTAAGTACATTATAGTACTTGACAACTTCACTTGAACTAAGTTTAAGAACTGAGCTTTTAGAATTCTGAAGTGAGCTACATCACTCTAAGCTTTGCATGCACACTTTTTTTTAACATCAGTAAGAAATGTGTCTCACTAAATTGTTCAATGAGAAATTTCTTCCATCTGCCAGGTGAGGCAGAAAAAAAACCCCAAAAAATACAGAAAGAGCAAGCCTACAATATAACATGACAGAGGACCCAGAAATTCTGAACTTTTGTCTAGTCTTCCAGAAGACAAGGTTACCTCTGCACAAAACCCCACGCACTAGAAATTTCCCACATAAAATTATTATCTACCATAACTTGTTTTCTGTTTTCTTGGAAGTCTTGTTACCTAGCCTGAATTGCAAACCAAATATAATTTCCATTAATGATCTGACAAGTATTCTCTATCCACCAGATCACATACAACTTTGTTATAGCTCTACTAGTACAAAGAGTCTTCTGCGTCCTTGAGTATCAGAAACAGAATTAGACCTTAAGTTAAAGAATTTATCGCAGGAAAAGAAATCACAGTATCCTCTTAACTACTACAACCATTAGAAAATGTAGCACCTAACAAGGTCCTGTATACTGGTGGGGAACCCTCACAAAATAACATGACAAACAAAACAAGACTGTTCTTTTCATTATAACAGGATACATCAAGCTACTTTACCTGCTCTTCTTACCCACCCCTCCTGCCAAAGTACAGAACTATTCACTTACAGAAGTCCATCATACACACACACTAAAAAAAGAACACAAAATTCATTTAAAAGGAGTCTTTCTATTTTTCCAGCTTCCCCTTCTGTATCCTAGATGCCTTGCTTTTCAACTAGAATTTTTCCCAAGTCCTGAATCCCAGAACATACATATTCCAATTCCAAAATCCACATTAGAGCAGAGCATCAACAGTTTATTACACAGTTCAGCATGGCAGAACAGTCTAAAAAACTCAGTGTTCAAGTACTGCTTTAACACTCAATGCCTACAATAATGCATCAGGTAAAGGATAAACATAACATCAGTGCATAGGAAGGGACATAAGAACAAACATTTTGAAGTGAATAGTTGTATCTATTAGAGATTTTAACAAGACACACGCTGTTAAGGTAAGATAACTTCCACTTCAGACTGTTTTAATAGCTAATCAAATAGTATACCTTCCTCTAACATGATGCAGAAAGGAAACGTCTTAGACTTATGAACCGGTAGTATGGAACAAAGACCGTGATTTCAACCTAAACATTAGTTTTACCTGCTATAGCGCCTGCACAGAGACAGGTTCTATCATGTTTGGGGCAGAATAAACAATGAAAAGGGAAAGAGAAAGAAGGCAGCCTGGAGTGGAAAAAGTCAGACTAAAGCATGGGCTGATAACGAAGGGAAAGTGCATCTTTTTCTATGGCTCATGAAACAGTTGGGCAGTTTACCATGTCAGGGTGGGAATCACCAACACATAAACCCAACTATTCTAAGTCCCCAAAATCTCGTAGCAGGACCTTAGATCACAGATTCACAACCCAGGGATTCCAATCCTGCATTCCAAGGCAGGCATGCAATTCTCAAGCAGCTTTTCAGTTTTTCTTCTTATGTAAGTTTTGGGTTGGTTACCTTAGCTAAGTCAAAAATTATTGTGTTACTGCCTATAAAACAGTGTTAAAATGCTCTGTAGGGTTAACGATCTGCAGAACTAACGTAATAACTTACTAAGCATTAGGACAGACAACTGATCAACTCCGCAATTTTGATCTATTCATAACTTTTAACATTTGGTCTCAATGTATTTTTCATGGTACCTTATCTAACTAAGCTTATTTGTGTCTCCATGTGCTCCGTTATTTCAACTTATTACAGGGATTATTGAGCTTTAGTCATTCATGTGAGCAGCTATATCAAACATACAAGTTGTAGTCTGGAAGCAGCATTCCTAAACAGTCAGATGGCCATCACCAGATGAAAAACCTGAAACAGTAATAAAAGAATTAGCAACACTATTCTGTCACAACTCGGGGCCACAAAATTCGATACCAGCCAAGATGTCATGACACCGCAAAACTGTGAACCAAAGTTTTAAATAATGTTTTGAAAGTTTTGCTGTTCCGTATCTTCACATTACCACGGCTATTTAAGCCGAACAGCTCTTGCTGATCAACTTGGAATCAGAACTTAAGCTGTTCTACATCAGCCACTCCTGACAGATCTCATGAGCTATCTGGGCTCAACTTTTCATCAGCTTTTTTGGAGTTTAAGTCACTGCTATCCATTATCCAAATGCTAATGCCATCCATGAACTCTTCATATCAAGGACATCACCTGTATTATGAGTCTTCATTGAGATCCAGAATCATGTATTCATTCACTTAACTAGGGTTTCTACACAGTGGCTGAAATGCTAATTCTGCCGAGATCAGGTAACTTGCCATAAACTCACTGGGACCACAATTTAACTACACTTCCAAACAGCAAAGTCAAATTTGGGCACATTTAAGGAGCTGGAAGCACACAGAAGAAAATAATGTAGTACCTTTGCCCCTATTTCAAGATTAGGCACATTAAAAATGAGTATCCAGATAATAAATATTCAAAAATGAATTCCAAGACCAATACCTTAACATTCATTTTTTTCAAGTTTTTGTTCCCATAGGTAAGCTAGAACAGAGAATAAATTGGCTTAAATACCACTATGAGGAGCAACTTTTGAATCAAAGGGGTCAGCTCATGTAGCTGGAAATAAACATGCAGGTCCAAACCTGACAATGAGACTGGTAAAAAAAAAAAAAAGATGTTAGATATACATTAGATATTTAGAAAAGCACTGTTAGTCCAGCATACTCATGAACGAGCTGGAGGTTAAAAAAGAAAAAAAAGACTGAAATCAATATAGTCCACAATACCTTTCTGAACAGAAGGGTTTTTTCTTTTACTCCTTCATAAAAGACAGGAAGGAGAGACTGAACATCCATTTATCCAATCACATCTTCTACCCACTGCTATTTTTCCCCTCATATAACATTCCACTGTACTTTGCCCAGTGTAGCTGTTTTCACAACAGTGTTATAGCTCTTGTTCTTTCATGCTCAAAAGCTTCAGCTGCCCACAAGTTATACCTATTGATCCCAAATCCTTACAAGAAAATTAGATATATAGTGCTATTATACAAATAAGATGCTACAACAGTTCAAGTGTGAAGATTTACAGGAGCTACAGAATAAGTGAATGTACTTTAAGTACTGCAAAATTGAACATAATAGAAAGCAACTTAAACGAACAAGAATACAAAGTAGCAAAGTACTTCTGTGCCTTTTTTAATGTTTGACAGTTCGTGTTCAGCTTTGTGCAACTAAAATAAAGCACTGGATATTAACTAATTGGTGTTATTGGATGCTGTTGATCAGTTTGTACTTATTAAATCATTCTCTTCAATATTAAGCAATAAAACTCTGCTGAATACATGTTCTAAATCTTGCAAGAATGCCATTCTGGCATCAGAGATTAGAAGTCCTCCACATGCCAACAAGCATCTGCCCGCCAAATACAATAGACGGCACCGACAGCCTGACCCAGTACCTCTGGAGTCAGAAACAGCACAGCAGAAAAGGTAGAAAGCCAACCCACAAGCCAGTGCAGGTTTACTGTATTCTGAAGGTTGGGGGTTTTTTTATAACAGTATCTAATCATATCTTATCACCAAGTTAAAAAAAAAAGCCACCCAAACAATAAACTGTCCTGTCATTCTATCTTTCTACTGGAAGATTTACAACATAGATCCATCCTAGTCATACACAACGTGTAACAATTTTGCTAATGAAGATATTGAAAGAGATCTGCAATTTGGATGCCAAAGGCCACATAAGAAGCCTTTTCAGTCTGAAACCATGACAAGTTCGGGGAGACATCAGGGCTTTAGTGACATGCTCCAGGTGTCGGACAAATACACAGACAAATAGTGCTGCCCCTGCCAAGCCCTCCAGTGTGACAGGTCATGACTGTGATAAACAGTGTATTCCAGGATGGAAGGGTCTCCAGTTACTATGAAGCATCACTAGCCCTAGCTAATAAATCGAGCAAGGCATTTCAAACACTAGTTCAAAAGCAATAGGGCCACAGCAACCGTTCATTTTTTCAACAATACATGTAAACTCTATCACCACAGTGACAATTACCTCGGAGAAGTAATTTAACCAGAAACCATCTGGGGGAAGAAAGCTCAGCTGACCTATAAACTTCTGAATAGTGATTTCACAGTACTACCAGAAAGGTACAAGGAGTTTTCCTTTAATCAGAGAGTGCACAGGCAATTGAGAATTAGCTTTTTTTATTTTGTGTCTCCTAGCAAGTTTTTACATAACATAACCAATAGCATTATAGTAGACTGTTGATGCAGTGAATCAATCCTTTCAGCTGTGCAGAACCAAACCCTATCTTTCTAGAAAAACCTAGAATCAAAATCAACTCCATCAGTTGCACTCAAATTCATGCATTTCTTCATGAGATGGAGTCCAATTACTCAATTCTGTCAACAGAAACCGGAAGACTTAAGTCCCAGCACACAGCTCTCACTTAATGAAACACCTTCTGGGAAACTCCTTGATCTTTTTGTCTAGAGTTTAGCTAGCAGCTCCTATACACCAAATAAGCCACCTTATAGATGAGGAAAGGTACCCTGGTAGTTCTGCAAAAGCCGTGTCACACACGCTAAGAAAATGTGCCATGGCCAAAATGCTCTTTCCAAAAGGCAGTGGAACCTGATTTTGGCAGACAGTCTGTTCACGGCTATTTGCTCTTTGAGCCAAGCAAAACGCACCTCGCAATTCCCTCCGAATCAATTTCAAGAGGCAGGAAGGTGCTTCCAAAACAGAGGTGAATAAACAACTCAAAAGGGAAAACAGGCAAAGCTACTGAAAACAGAGAAAACAAGCTGGTAAGAATAGCTGCCAAGACAGGTAAAGGGGCAGTTTTGGGGAATTGGTATTGGAGAAAGTCACCAGACACTAGGAGACCAAGCATTCCTGAGAATTCATTTGCACGGAAACACAACACAACGCATGGTTTAGGACTACAAAAATGAGACTGTCTGTATCCCAAATAAGTAGAGCCACCACCATCCTTTCAGGCCTGCCTCAGACACTGAGCTGTCCCATACAGTAACAGAGATCATCTTGAGTGATCATTTCTCAGCAGAAAACACCCACACCAGATAATCTGTCGAGACAGAATTGGAAGCAGTACACAAGATGAGAGAGCTGGCCTAGTGACTGCCAGGGAAAGGCACGTGGAACATATAGGGACATAAAATGTATATTAGCCCTTCAACCCAGAGTTAAATCAATCAAATGAATACAGCAATATTTAAACATCTGTGAACAAGTTCAGGCAACTGCACTATTTTTATCCCCAAGCTTGTCAAATACAGCAGCTCCTAAGCCCTCTAGGGCCATTTATGGCTTGAAACAGAAAACCACTAACCTCAGCAATACATTGTCAACACAGAGCTTCAAATAAATGTTTTAGTCCTAAAGACAAACTGCATCAGGAAAAATGTACTGACAATGGGTTTACTGGGTTGGTGGTTTTTTTTCTTAAGGCTCTTCTATTAATGCAGTCAAAGTAAGGCATTTTAGCCTTTTATTAAATACTTTCTGTTGTCGGGTTCTCTTTTGGGGTAGATAGTCTCATAGGGGAAGTGTTTTCTTTCTTGTGTTCCAATAAGTACATCCTAATATTATCACTAACAAGAAAGCTGGATACAGAAAATACTCAAAGTTTTGCTATTTCAGCTTTAAAGACCATTTCTCATAAAGGGGATAAAAAAGGTTGTCTATCAGGTCTAGTTAAGAACGAAATGCTTCAGCTAACAAGGCTTAGAGATTCTTGCTGCAAGTGGAAGGGTTTAACAGCCAAAATGACAAAGTAAAGGGCTTCTGAAAGAATTTGTTGTTTAAAGTTCTTTCCAGCACCACTTTGAAACGGTCCATTTCAACACGGGTCAGCACAGCAAGAGTCCAAGCCGAACAGCACCACTGGACATGTTGCTGAAGCAGAACTGCCAGATCTAGAGCATGTGAAATTAGGCTCATTAGCTGGAATTAAGATTCCAGTCCTCAGACAACCGACTGTTAATCATGACTTAGTAGCTCTACATAAGGAGTAAGTTACGGAGTAAGGTCTTCAGACTGGTTAGTATGTTCAAGTTGGATCACAGCAGTGCCACCACTCAGATTTGCAAGTGTACTGCAATGCACAGCTGCAATTTATCCCTGCCACATAGGAGCATATCAAATTTATTAAGTCACACTCATGTGCCATGGACAGCAGTTAGACAACATTAAAACAAACAAACCTCACCCAGGCACCCAGTGACTGTTATTTGTTCTTGATGCATTATTTATCTAGACATTCTGATTTAAGAAAAATTGCTCTCCCCCTATTTCAAAACTGCATCAAAAAGTCCGTCTTGACAGCTCAGTTTGCTTAACTTCCAAAACACAAAACAGTTGTCCCTACCTCTTACCAATATGAAATTCTTATTGTTTAAACCAAATATTATCTTCTATTTTGACATTACCTTCAGAGCACTGCATAAACAGCACATTTAAACTCTTGAGCTAAATCCTGCTTATGAAATCCTAAATTCATTTTGCTATCAGAAGCTTTCCTTACTCTGCTACTGAAGCACCTTACGCTATTTCTTATTCACTTCGTCAGTAACCTTTTTTTCTCGGTGTGTGTTTGGATGTCTCTATAGCTTTTACGAGTCATCTCCCTCCAACACAGGTCATAACCCTACAGTATATATGCTTTTCAAAAGCATACAATGAAACTATAGAATACAGATTTTCCTCAGTAGAGTTTTACGACCCCTTTAGCTATTCATACAGTTTGGTTCCAAACCTGCCTAGTCTATTCAGTGATATATGCTGTTTCGTAACTTAAGAGTTCAGGAGTTTCTATGTCATTCAATGGGAAGTAATTTCAGAACTGAAAGAGCTGTTATGACAAAAAGTAAAACCACCTTGTTGTAAATAATTTCTTCAGCAGGTAGACCCTAAAAGTCCAACCATTTGTGGGTTGCTAGTCTTTCATATTTCCACTGAGAAAAAGCATTCTACATCAAAAGTTTAAAAAAAATGTGTGAATTAAAAGTTATCAATACAAAAATAGCACTGTGCTTTAGAGTTCAGGCACTATTTTAGAAGTTATATACTGACAACTTCAGTATCGTTCCCAATTTTTTTTTACTGAAAGCACAAAATTAAATACATACCAAAAAAACAGTTTGCAGAATTAGGAACAATTCACCCACAACAACTAATTATTCTTTCAGGAGTCAGACTTTGAAGCAAGAGAATGCTATCAAGTGTAAAGACAAACATGTTCCTCCAGCTGTTTGCCATACTTATTGGACATAATAAACTTGATATGCTGGAGGCTATAATTAATCTTTACTAAGTGAATACTCCTCTTACGATGACTTGCCTACTGAGCTGTCTCATGACACTTAAGGCTTTGATAAGTAAATAAATTAGTTCATTATGGTCAGACAGTCTTTCCTTTTATTTTTTTTTACATGAGATCACAGATTTCTTGATGTAGCTTGCCTTAGTCATCACCAGCTACAGTACTGTAACCCTGAAGCCGACAAAAGGACCCATTTCAAAGCTCTTGACTCAAATTTCTGCGTTACCGTCAATAATTTAATTTGTTTGTTTAAAAAAAAAAAAAAGAGCTGGCAGTCTTGACTGGTAAGAGCTTGGTTTCAAAACTAATTATGTTGGAGACTGACAAGATTATTTGCCTTTCTGTTGCTAGATCTCCTGGCTCACAGTAAGGTGTGCACAAGTAAAGTCGCAGTGCCCTCTTGTGAGCAGTCAAATCTCATTTTTGCAGAAGTAGTTTTAGCGTTGATATTGTGAGGGTTGGCCAGCATTTGCACAACAAACTGCCTTTTCTTAAGCAGGAGTGTGGCACTTGTTAGAAAATTATTTTACATACATACACACACACCTCCTCCAGCTAACTGTCCTGAAACTGATAAAGATGTTCATATTAAAAGAAAAAAGAATATTTAAATTCCACTGAACTTCGTAAAAAGGAAAATGGACTAATTTTTTTATTACTAACTTCTAAATAGGAGAAACCAAAAACCAGTTTCTTGGAGTCATTAGCATGAGTCACAATCCTTTTTTATGAAGTGCTACTGAAAAAAACCACAAATCCATATGCATGCGGGCACACACACACTCAAAACATGCCTACCTACAATTTAAGCATTAAATAACTAGACTGACAAGGAGGGAAAGGTAACTATTGGTAGAAATTAAAAAAAAAGGAGGAAATGGATCTGTATTAGAGAGGGTAAAAGCAGTAAGGCAGTTGAAGAATCAAACGCAGTACAGCCAAAACGCAGTCCTAATTCCTACATGTCTATGGGGAACAGTTGGAAGACTGCGATAAAAGTCTGTACAGGTAATGCATGGCTAGTTGGATAGAACAAATATTTAAGATGTCATGTGTAGTGAACTACAGTTAGAAGTTTACCTAGAAGTCAGCAGTTTAAATCTCTGAGAACCCAAGGTCGATTTTTGTATTCCACAACATTAAAAAATACAAGATCAGTTACAAATATCTGAAAGTTTATTAAGTTTTATGGCACCAGAAACAGTGCTGTACAATTGATTCTGCTGCCTAGGAGGTACATGTTAGACCTAACTTTCTTAAAAGTAACGGTGTGATATCTGCCAATAAATATTTAGCTAAAAGTCTGAAATTTCTCTCATTTCCCTCACACAGATCTGGTTTACCATATGCAGCTATAGTCAACCATTGAACAGAAACAATCACCTGTAGGCTAAGCTGCACTTCACAACTGTAAAGAAGTTTCACAGAAACGAAGCTCAACACAAGAAATGCCAAACCAGAACTAATGTCTCTGAAAGTTCATCTTAGCACATTAACTAATCACTTGTAAGCAGATGTTAAATATTTGACTTCAGCCCAGAGAGTCAAGGTCCAAAGGAACTTCATTTGTTTAGGCCCAGATCCAAAGAATTATTTCAACTGAATTTAGGCACACGGGTCCAAATTGCTGCAAACCCCCAATGAAACAAAACCTCTCTCCTATGACTTCCCAAGCCCACTGGCAGGCAGCCACATCTGTTCCGCCAGCAGCTCCCTCCCGGGCAGTTCCAGTGCTGTAGATGTGCAGAACGGCAGCAGCTTGCGTGGCTTTCACAATACTCCGGCTTTACTAGGGGTTGCATAAATCACTTTAGCCAAATGACTGCTGAATCCCACGCGGTTTACCTCAAAGATACTTCAGGGCACATAGATGTAGAACTTCTTTGGCTTAGAGATTTTACAATCAGAACCCTACTGAAAATTGTATGGCAGGCACCGCAGTCACACACAGTCACTCTGAAGGCGTACCACACAGACCAGCAAGATTTCTGGCCTAGAGCAGATGATCGGGGTTGATTACTGCAGCGCATATATTTTAAGCGCTTAAGTACAAAGTTTACAGAAGGCAGTAACATCAGCGGTTACTCATACCATAGGAACTCACAAGGCAACAATCTGCACAAGCTATATGGTACTGATGAAGTTCACGCAGTACCAAAACTATTTTACATAGGTCTTGAACTGCAGATCTTGCTTCTACACTTACCAAGATAAAAGCAAGGGGAGGAGGGTTCCCTTCAAAAATGCTATGCATGACTGACACCAAAAAAATTAACATGATTTTTTTAAAGTGGTCTAAAAGCAGTTGAGTTATACTGCAAGTTGACAATACAGAATCATAATGAACACATCCTCATTTTCAGGTTCATGATTGCTTGGCTATTACCTCAGTGCAAATTTGAGGTTTACTTACTTATGCCAAGACTGACAAGAGATTGAATCACTGCTTTACAGCTTCATTACAAGCTTTGTAAAGCAACCAATACTAATCCACGTTTCTTGTCAGACAAAAAGCTGGCTAGTTGGTTTGGCACATTACATTGTTTAGATTTACAAAACAAATCCCTGAACATGTTCAAGATAGCACAGGAGATTTCTGAAGACAGTCTAGAGATCTGGTATTAGAAAACAAGCTTCGGGAAAGCAGGTTCCTGCCAGTCTTCCAGCCTGCCTGCAATGGTAGTCTTTTCAACTGGTCCTCCCCCATTTTCATCTCACCTGCAAACTCCTCTGAGCAAATGATAAAGATGCTAAACAGCACTAGCCTCAATACAGATCAGTGTGGTATTCTATCTGTTACTGGCATTTGTACAGAGTATTCAAGACCCTCCAGGCCCTGTCATCCAGTTTTCCAGTCATCTTATTATCCACCCATTCAGAATATGAAGTCCTAACTTGGACACATGAATACTGCAGGAGGTGCTGCAAAAACCTTTGCAAAAGTTGAGGTGAGTGACATCCTCTGCTCTCCTGTCATCCACAAAGCTAGAGATTTCACATAGAAAAACACTCCATATCCTGTGACATTAGCTCTTACTGACCAGAGCAAGGGCATCTTTACTGGAAGCTAAAAAAAAAAAAAATTCAGTTTTAAATGAAGATTAATGTTCTAGCACCTTCAGAGCAAAAACGTATCTATAGAAAGACCACACGAGGGCAGCAGAAGCTTTCTACACTTTGTAATCAGCAGCGTAGTCTTGTATTGCTGGTTTCGAGCACCCGTTCATACTGCCCAGTCACGGTCTGCTTTACCAGGCCACATCAGATAAATGAATGCCTCACGTAAAACTAGGGTATCAAACCCAAACCCTCCAGACACCTATCTGTGATGGCAGGGCTCTCACAAGGCAATACATGCACGCTGCGCTGCAAGTAACAAGTCAATTTCCAGGGTTTATTTCAACAGCTTATTATTACATAAAGAGTAAATGGACAATAAGAGTAAAGCATAAGATAATTAACAGTTTGTTGCCTCTTTTGTGGCAGTACACTTCGTATAAAGTCAGGAAACAAACAGCATTCCACACCAAAGTCATGCATTAAAATGTAACATTTAAGGGATTTACTTCACACGCTGCTCACAATTGATGATGCTGTGCATACTAATATGAATGTCCATATTACCTAAAGCAGTATTTCCAGAGGTGCCTAGGAGAACCCAGTGCATCGATCATACCAGCACACATGAGTTACTGTGCTTTCTGACAAGTTCAAGGGGCCGGAATACTGTCCGACTTTAGTTTTGGACTGAAAACCATCCTGAAGCTAAAACCCTAAGAAGTTTAGTAGAGCTACGCAGGCAAGTCCCACATTGATTATGATTAGTAACCTAATGAGCCTATTGATTATGATTAGTAACCCTAGCTATAGTGCAACTGTTCTTGACTGCAACTTTGGTTTTCCTTCAGCAGAGTTCCTTCCCTACTACAGTCCCAGAATACAGCAGCTGACAAACTAGTAACTTACTGTCACATTTTTTACAAATGACCTGAAGAGTTTCTAAACCTCCTTTCTGATTTGCCTGAAGTGTTTCCCTATCTCGTATTCAGAATCAGATAAAGCTCCACAATGATACTGCCCCTTCTTCCCACTCCTTACCATACTTTCACCAGAGACTTTGAATCTTTAACACTTATCTGATTTTCTGATAGTATACCCTTACCACTTTCACATGACTAAAAGCATCAAAAGCCTTCACCAGGGAGTAGAAGTTGCCACTAACCCTCATCCGTTTTTTTGAAAGAAAACCCTGTGGCTGTAACTACTCAAATATCCCTTCCAGTAGACAGTCTTGTCTCACAACACCTAAAAATAGCTCTTTGAACGTTCCACTATCAAAGAGAAAAGCAAAGGAAAACCACAGCAAAGAAGAGAATTCAGTTCTAGGAAGAGACCTGTCACCATCTTACAGTCAGGAGCCAGACACCTACAGAAAAGGTCTTCTCATTAAAAAAAAAAATACTCATAAAAAAAATACAGCTTACTTCAACTCCCTTAAATACTACCCCTCTCCTTTCTCCTCCTCATAAGAACTACTTAGTCCTTACTTAAGGATATTCTAGAAATTTCCTAAATTCAAGCAGTTCCCATCTCCAGCTACCTTTGAAGCCAGCCCAGGGACAATAAACACAGATAGTTAGTCCTACAGTAAATGAAACCTAGTAAAAAGTATTTAGCAACACAAAAGTTCAAAGAGAATACTACACTCACTCTAAGCTCTATGTTCAAAAATGAAGCAATAGCATATCCATTCAGTTTCTACAGAACAAACAACAGAAAATTAAAGATAAAACCAGGAAAGACACATTTTTGAAAAATCCAAACTACCGTATTCACATTCAGCATCTTTCTTACTAACACAATTCAAAATTACTCAACCTATTACCAGATCACTCAAGCCACTTCCAGGCTTCCCCTAGAAACAGCCTAAAATCTCCAACATGTTTCTACTTTAATAAAACCTCTTACCTACTATTTCTACTTCTGTTACTTCCCCTTCTTTCTTAAGAACTCCTCCACATTCAACCACCGTACAAAAAATCTGCAACAACGCTTCAGGGTTTTCTTATGTAGCCCAAAAGAGAGTCTGATGACCTTCAGCTGTGTGCTCCACCTGGTCACCGAAAGCCCTAATTCTGGTCTTAAAGGGCTACTTTCTTCCTAACACATGTGCCTAGAAGAGGTCCTGTATCACCTTTTTTCTTTGAATGTGATTTTTACACGCCAGACTTTAAACCTCAGTTCACAAATCTGCAGTCTTAGCACCCAGATTCACAAACTGGCCTCAGTCTATCAAGACATGAACTTGATGTCTCAAAAGACAACGCAGCAAACCTTTGCCAAAACCTAAAATTGCTTATTACCAGCAATCCCCTAGAAAATACGCTTTCTAAATTTCTTAAAGAAAACATGATTTAGTACAAGAATACTTTTCCAGGAAGCTCAGATTGAGTATGTTCTCCTTTCTCACTGCCTGTTTCACGGCAGACTTCATTTTAGTACTATCATGATTTGATCAATTAGCAGGGGTTCTTGTGGCTCTCCTTGTGGCAGGCAATCAAACTACAGATGCAGGTGTTTGAGGAACCAACAGTGGAAGCCGGTTTAGAAATCAGCATTTTGATACCCTGACTGCAGGTTTACTCAATTTAAATCAGCGGTATCCAGCTGCCAGGTAAATTTTTAGGACATACCATCCTGTGAGTAAAATATTCTAGCTGCCAAGAGACTTCCAACTTACAAAGGAGATTACTCGCACATTAAATTAGCAATCAGATTTTTATTTGTCGTGGTTTATCACAATATGAAAGGTTTATATACAGAATCCCAGCTTCTCTTTCTGATCCATACACCGGGATGCCATTGCTCCCACACATAGGCTCAAAAGAAGTAAATTTTGTCCTAATCTAAACAGATTTATAACCATACCCTGGTTTGCATCTGTCTCTGCAAGGCCATGAGAGAAACCATCTGCTTCCTTGTACTTACTTTGCATCTGCAGCGTTTCACATCTGCAGGTGCACAGCATAGCTGCTCCTTGAGGGAGTTCCAGTATATATCCAGATCAAAGAGACCTACGAACTGCTAGCCAACAGCACGGCGAAACGAGCAGAGCTCCCCAGTCTGAACTGTATGGGAACCCATGACTTGAATATAATCAGAGGGGAAAAAAAAGGACGTGATCTTACCCTCCCCTTGCAGACTCGTTAATGGCTCCAAAAGCCATCTAGAGAAAGCATTTTGTTCCCTATTCATGCTGCAGGTTGCAGAGGCAATGCACCAAACAGCCAAAACACCTCAGCAAGGGCTCGGTTTGCATGGCACTACAAGTCCTCACCTGCATCACACATTCCTACTAGGCTTTTAGAGCCTGTCTACAAAGACATATAAAGAGTTGCTCTAATAGCAGCAATCTGTGCAGACAGCTGCTCTTTCCTTTCCCGTCACACAGAGCAGCTACTGAGAAGGATCAAAGCAGTCACTTGGCAACAGTGGAATCTCAGCAGCTGAATCAGTCGCATGTGAACTTTACCGCTCTCTACAAGTACCTGAAAGGAGGTCGTAGGGAGGTGGGTGTCAGTCTCTTCTCCCACGTAACTAAGCCATAGGACAAGAGGGAATGGCTTCAAGTTGTGCCAGGGGAGGTTTATATTGGGTATTTGGAAAAACTTCTTCACTGAAAGGGTTGTCAAGCACTGGAACAGGCTGGCCAGGGAAGTGGCTGAGTCACCATCCCCAGAGGCATTTAAAAGATGTGTAGATGTGGCACTTAGGGACGTGGTTTAGTGGTGGACCTGGCTGTGCTAGGTCAATGGTTGGACTCGATGACCTTAAAGGTCTTTTCCAACCTATATTTGCAGCCCTGACCTCAACACCCCTGCAGCAACTTCCACAGACAACCAGAGTACAGGAAACCAGGTAAGTGCAGCAACTGACTTCCTCTGTTATTCTTTCTTAGAAAACTTTATCCCACACTCACAGAAAAAAGGATGAGTGCCCTTGTTCTGAGTACACCACAGGACTTCTCCCTCTATAGATTACAATGCGCTACAAGGCACGCACATGGTAAATCCTAAGTCTGAATAAGTTGCTGTAGTTCTGTGAGAGTCCAGAACACAAAAAATGCACATATCCTAACTCCGTCATACGTGGGATATCTGAAGAAAAACACTTCTGGAAAATAAAGGAGGGACAAAGTATTCTTCCACTCTTACCAAACCCAACATTTTAGAAGAGTCATCTGTAAGCTATGATGGATCAAGGCAATGTAATTATATTGTTAAGCAGTGGCGCTGAGAAAACGAAGCTCTCATAACACGTATAAAGCCTGCTAAAAGCACTATTGTTTGCAATAATAGTAGAATTTCAGGGTGGTGATATAAAGTGGCAGAAGTTTAAACCCAGTAAAATTACGATTGTTTGAAACAATAGTAGGCTTTCAGGGTGATGATATAAAGTGGCAGAAGTTTTGATAGAAGTTTAACACTGTGCAAAAGCTATCTCCAAAACTGCTGAGGTACCGGCACATTTAAGAAAATGAAGCCCAAAACAAAAATCAATATTTCATTCTGTACATTTAAGAAACCTGGTTTGTTTTGTTTTCTAAATTCTGAGAGGACCCATCCAGACATTAAGTGTTCATGAGATTCAATGTCCTTTTGAGCAACCGAATAACCAGTCGCATGATCCTATTTCCAGTCATTCATGTGATTTATGATTCTAAGCCTGTGCTCTCAACTTATGACATTACCATTCACACTATCTACAGCTGAGAGCCCTTCACAATGTTACAATAGTGTTGATAGCTTTATTAAGGAAGTACTACAATTGCCTGGCTAATTCTAATGAAAGGGTGAAGGCTGCCTTTTTTTCACAAAGTACTTGCTTCTTTTTCTGTGAAAGTTAAAAGAACGGAGACATGAATCAGGCATGTTCATTTTTTGAAGTTGTTCTCAATTGTTAGTGAGAGAAAGGGAAATTAAAAAGAAGGAAAATCTATGGGGCTGGCTAAAAGAAGAAAGTAACAGAAACTTCAGTGTAACTGTTAACAGTAACTTTTCTGAACAGCCTGACAACAAGATTAAAGTTTTAGCCATGAAGAAATTGAGAGTTAGGGAGAACGGCAAAGGTGCTGTAAAGCTAGAACCTTTGAGTAGCTTAAAGGCTTGTCTTCTGAACGAACGCTAAGAACCTACCTTCCACTTGCATCTACGGAAGCCCAGCTGAGCTGTTTGGAAGCCCTGGAATCAATTAATGTATTAAAATATATAATTAAGCATGTAAGACACACAAGAAGCCTGATACTGGGTATAATGACAAACTCTTCTCTTGAAAGATATTCTAAATACAGAAGCAACAGGTTGGAGAGAACAATAAGTATATCCCCAGTTCCCTGCTAGCAGGCTACAGAAGGAAGCCTTAGGGTGAGATTCTTCCCAACTACTGTGCATACAGTCCTCCCAGGCACAACATCCAAGTGTAGGTAAGGAGGAATTCTCTTGTATTCCTCAAATTCTTAACTTGCTCCTTCGGTCAATGCAGCCAGTTATGTAAGGGCTCACCTAAACAGCTTTTTTTTTTCTCCTGTTTACATGCCACTGTAGGTTAAACAAATGCTTGAGTGATGCTCCTTCCAACCACGCTAGAAACTTGAAACGCACTCCTCCAGCTTTTTCTTATCGTCTCCTGCCACGGGGAAACGTGTGCGCTAACAACTCTGCCCTTCAAGATTCTTTAATACCAATGTAGAAGTGCTTTGTGAACTGCTACATTTTGATCTTGAAAACAAAACTTACCTTTTAACGCACTCTTGCTTTGTATGGTTGAAAAAAATATATATATATATAATGGGACAGTAAAGCCTTTGTAGGAACGCGTGTGCCCGGCCAGCACGTTGGAGCGACCCAGCCGCAGGAGGCTGGCAGGCCGCGCCCGAGGCGGCGCTGGCCCTGCGGGGCGCCCACCCCCGCGTCCCTCCCCGAGGCGAGGATCCTCCCGCTCTCCCCGCCGGGAGCACCCGGCATCCGCCGCAGAAGCCGGTGGTGCCACCCGCAGGTCACACACAGCGGAACCCAGTGGCGCACGCTCTCCCCAGGGAGGGGGCTCGGCCAGCCGGCGGTGGTGCCCCACGAACACGAGTATTTTAACGCAGCGAGGGCCGGTCTGCGCGCTGGCCGCCGCGGGAGCCCCGCTCCCGTGAGGTAACGCCGCGGCTGCAGCGCCGGCGGCCAGGCGGGCTCGGCGCTCCCTCGGGCGCTGGGCCGCCCGCCGTGAGGAAACCGCCGGCAGCGGCTGCCTGAGCGCCCCGCGGGGCCGCGCCGGAGTTCCGCGGGCACCTCGCCCCGGTCTGCCCCGCCGGCCGGCCGTCGCTCATCTGCGGGGCCTGCCCACCCTCCCGGGCCCGGCCTCTGCCGGGGCCTGCGGAGTAAAGGCGGCCGGGATTGGCTTCTGCCGGCGAAGGGGGCCATATTGGATGGGCTCGGCCCGCCGCCGCGCACGCACCATTTTATCGGCTCCGCGGCGGCTGCCCCCGCCCCGCTCGGGGTGCCCCCTCCCGCGGGGGCTGCGGCGTGAGCCGAAGGTGTCTCGGGAAGGAAATTCGCACGCTCCCGTTTTCCCTCTCCGCCCCTCGCGCACACTCCTCCCCGCGCACACCCCTTCCCCTGCCCGCGGCCTCACTCCTCCTCCGCTCCCCCCGCTCCCGGGCCCCGCCGGCCCCGCGCCGCCGCCGCCCCCCCGCCCCGCCCCGCGCCGCCGCCGCCGCCGCTCACACCCCGCTCCCCCCCCCCCTTCCCGAGGCGCCGTGTCAGCGCGCGGCGGCCCCCGCGCGGGCGGCCAATCAGCGCGGGGGTGACAAATATGCAAATGCGCCCCCCGGCCCGTCCCCGCGGGTTCGCTGGGGCCGGTGGGGTCGCGGCGCGGAGCGAGTGAAACTTCGCCCACAGCCCGGGCGCCCCTCCCGCCCTGCCTGCGCAGTGGGCGGCGGGGGGAGGAGAGCGAGTCACGCCGCGCCGCCCTCGCCCGCTCCGCCGCCGCCCGCCCGCCTCTCCCGGCCTGCGCCAGCCACCCTGCCACCCGGTAAGTGCCGCTCTCGGCCAGCGGCTCCCTGCGCGCCGGGGGGGGCGGGGGGAATCCCCGGGGGGGGGGGAGGGGAAGCCGTCGCCGCCGCCTCTGAGCCGCCGCGTCTGCCCAAGGCCGCCCCGGCGGGGAGCTGTCAGGCGCGGGGCATCTCCTCTCTGCTTCCCCGCGCGTGTGCCTCCTGCCGGGCGGCCGCCGCCGCGTAATGGCGAACCCGGCGGTGAGTACGTGCGAAGGGACGGGCTGCTCCTCGCCACCTCCGGTGCAGGCCGCGCTCCAGGTGTCGGAGACACCGGCTGGCCCCGGCGCCCCGTCAGCCGCTCCCCCCCCCTCCCGCCCCGCCGCCGGGGGCCGGCGCGGCGCGGCCTGCTCGCCGCCCGGGCTCTGCCCCGCCGCCTGGGCTCCGCCGGCCGCCCGGGCTCTGCCCGCCGCGCCGCCGCGACCCGCTTCCGCCCCTCGCCGACAGCGGCGGCGGCGGGGCCGGCGGGCGCGGGGCTGCTCGCCGGTCCCTTGCAGCTCGCCGACGGTGGTGGGAGGAGAAGGGGGGGGGTGGCGGCCCGACGAGCCGCTCCCGGGGGCGGCGGGGGTGGAGCGGGGCAGGGTGGAGGCGGCGGGGCGGGCGGCGGTGCCCGGGGATGCGGACCCCGGCCCCCCTGCCCCGCGGGCGGCGGGTGGGGGCAAAGTTTGGAGGGGAGGGATCGAGCCCACCCGGAGGGGCGGCGTGACCTACCCCCGGTCTCGCTCAGGTAAGAAGATGGCAGGGCCGAGGGAAGGGGTTGTGGGGAGGCGGAGGTCAGAGGTTCCTCAGCCCTCAGCGAGAGAGAGGGGTGGCTGGAGGGGGGTAGGGTGGGAATACCCCCAGCCCCCCCGGATATTCTGCTCTGGGAAGGGGGCTGTGTGGGGGTGGGGGGAGTGTGGCTCCCTCCCAGGCAGAAAAGCATTAATGTCAGACCTGGTTTCTCACTACGCAAGGTAACAGAGGTGGGCAGAGGGAGGAAACACAGTAATTTGCCAGGGCGAGCAAAGCGGTGGGAGCTGAGTTTGGCAGCCCGCTGGCTTGGATCCATGACAGCAGAAAACGTGGGAGCTGGGGAGAGGAGCTGGAAGGGAGGGGTGGAGATGGGAGAGATGGAGATGGGCATGCCGCCTGCCGGCCCTCTGCGCCGGAGCATGGCTGGGGTGAGGAGAACCGGTGGCATGTGGCTGCGGGTTCCATTGGTGGAGGTTGGACTTGGCCACGAAAGTGTGAGGCTGGAGTTTATGGGCTGGCATTTTCCAGGTAGGGGCCGCAAGCTGGCTTCCTTCAGGGATGGCCAGGGGAGGGTTTTGAGGCTAGCTCTGTGCTGTTTGCGTTGTAGTGCTGGGTGGAGGGGTGGCATGCGTCTTTATTCTGGTGAGGTGGAGAAATTAAGCTATTTCCTACTGAGGTGTGAAGCGGTGAAATGTTAACACCTCTTCATTCCCTCCTCACACGCACATTTTTGTGAACAGGAATAAAAACCAGGTGGAGAGAGTCCGAATCCTCTCTTTGGCTGTATAGCTTTGACATCGAGGTCGATGCGTACGCTTTCCATCCGTAAGAAACAGTTTGTGCTCCTCACTGTCTTTGTGTTGTAAGCACCTTGAATCTTTAGCAACTAAAAACTTCCTCTGGTTGATGAATGTTGTTTAACTTCAGCAGGGTGAGAAAATACAACTCAGCCTCCCTCCCTCACGTAGAAGAGATCTGAACCCGTCAGTGTTATAATGGGTGCTCATCGAGGACAAAATAACAATCTGTGAAAGGCTAAGGTTTCTAGTTCTCCTCTTGTGTCTTTTTTGAGACTTTGTAAGAAGCAGCCATAACAAGTAAACCTCCTCTCAGGAAAACTAGGCCCTCAGTCCTAAGAGCTCTCTGCATCTGTTCTTTAAACCTGTGTCATTTGACACCATCAAGTTCCCATTTGGCAGGTGTGAGGTAGAACAGTTATTTCACCTTGTTTTACATGTAATCATTTGTATGCAAATATAGAAATAGGTTTAGTCTTCAAGGCAAAATATTAACATTTGGTCATCTTTGGGCAAGATCTGGATTTTTAGCCTGGCTCTTGAGTTTTAATTTATTGGTGCATAGATCAACATTTCACTAGTTCCTTTCGCAAGGTAAATACTTTAAAATGAATAACTCTTCCTATCTTATACTTTATTTGTTGTTAAAGAAAGAGTAGCAATTTAGTATCTTTTAGTTTTGCCAGCTCACAAAGTTTTTGCACACCCCCAACTATAGCATGATGACTTTCATTGTTTCTGTATCTGGCAGATGAGGCTTCCAAAGAGCCAATGGCTTCAGTGCCCAGTTTTTGTAAACCAAAGAGCAAAAGTTAACATACGTGTTCTTGAAGTTAACCAGTCTTGGGATCCATGTGCCAGGCTCTACATATAAATCAAGGGTGCACAGAGAAGTTAGTGGGAAGTAAGGTAGGATGTGAACTTCAGATACCAAGAACTCTGTGATTGCTGCCCATTGTGAACTCTCTAACCTTAAAGTAAATACAAAGTAGCTTTCTCTTTTTCTTCCCCATTGCTATGTAAGCTACATCAATTTACTTAGCGTATATAAGATGATAAGGGCGGGCACGTAAGTAGATACAGTACTTCTGCGCTGGTTTGCTTTGTGCGAACTTACTTGTTTGTGTTTAACCAAGTAGTTCTGTTTATAAGAATTTATGCTGCTCTTCATGATGAAGATGTATTAACTTCACTCTGAGTAAAGCTGTCGTTTTTACTGTAAAAAGAACTGGAATTTTAAGTCTTACAATTTTTCAAGAATTTTGAGGATTCTCAGCACCTACTCATTTCACATGAGCTGCTGGTGCTAAATGCTCTTGAAAATTAGTCCAGGAACTCAGTCATGGAGAAATGTTGATGAAAGCACTGTGTGGTTTTTAAAAAGTATTTTTAGTGATGTTATCTAAAAGATGAACCACTACCAAGAGACTATAGAGGCCCTAAAACAAGCATTGTTCATTGGTTTCTTTCAGTGAGAGACAAGTTAGTGATGCAGGCAGCTTAAAACGAAAACATTGACATGCTGCTTTAAAATTACCTTGTTTGTACAGCCCATGAAGTAAATAGATGCACTTTTGTTCTTACTTGTTTTACAGAAATAGTTGAAAGATATTATTTTTTTTAGTGTGTTACAATTTTACAGTACAAATTTTTCTTATAATTAGAGTATATGTATCCTTCAGACACTTCAAAAGTACAGGTAAGCTGGACAGTTATATGTTTTATGGATCCGGTTCCTTACAGTGCATTTTATTCTTTGATATCAGTCTTGTAGAAATAAGTGTCCAAACACTGCATCTTTGGCTGTCTTTGATACTTTTCATACAATTTAGGATAAGTTGAATCTGGTGGAGTCAAATAGCATGATCCTATTCATCACTGGATTGCAGTATTCTACTTCTTTCCACCACTATATATGAAATAAATTCTCGGTAATGTTTGGTTCTTATGTTCATAAATCATCCAGTTGAAATATTTTTCTGTGTTTAACTGAAATCGGGTAGCCCTTAGCACTCAGCCTCTTTTCTAACCAAACTGGCTTTGTGGATGCTTTATATTCTTCTACTGACTTAGCTGTATTTGTCCTATTAACGGTCTCTGCTCTATCAAACTATAGAGCTGTGAGCTTAATGAACACTTAGAAATCTCACACTTTCTTGGGCTCATGTTGTGCGCTTTCATTCTGTTTTCTAGTGCTCTTCCTGTAGTTAGAAACGGTGCTTCAGGAATTCCGGGTAACTGTGCGCAAATAAATGGGTAATGGAGAAACCATCTGTTTATTTAGTCAAACGTTCAAGAATTGATAGTTAGGATTATTGGAAATATTTTAGGCTGTTAATAAAGTATCCTCTTACGCCTTCCGCAAAAGAAACTATGATGCTAAGGAGTCATCCTTTTGCTGATACAAGAGCCACTGGAAAGAGTTTGCAGCTCATGCTTTGGCTGAAGGAATAGCAGGATTCTCATATTTTGTCCATCTGGCCAATTCATAAATGTGAGAGCGAGCTGGCCAAAAGTCACACAGGCTGAACATGTGACTTTGTTATTTTCAGTAGTGCAGGGAGGAGAAATCTTTTTTTAAGCAGTATTTTTTTTCTAAACTGTGACATGAGGAAAGTATGTGCTTTACAATCACCGTGGTTTTGAGTAACAGTGTTGAAAACTTGCAGAAGACCAACTCAAAGTCAAACGTTTTTTAGCAGTGTGGTTCTTGAAGCTGTAGCTTGACTTCAGAAACTTTGGCATCTCGGTAGTACTATCAAAACGTATCTATAGTAATATTCAGATGGAACGAGCTTTAGTGATCAACTAAGTGGCTGCTTTTGGCAGCACCTTGGAACACAGCTCCACTTTTCAGTGCTGCTTTACATTATATTCACTTACCAAGGTGCAAGAAACAAGTTATAAGGGAACAATTTTTTTTTTTATCTTCAGAACTCAGCAGAAAGATATTGGTGTGTTATGACATCTGTCTGTGAGCAGAAGTGTTGATCTTCAACTTTATTCATACAGGTTACCAAAGAGATACCAAATATTGCTGTCTTTAGGCTGCCAGTGTACATGCATCTTTCTTTTTTCAAGATACATGCTTTTGTTCTAGTTTTAAATCAACAGCTAACATTTGCAGGAAGATGGAAAAATCTTCCCATCCTTTTTTTGAAGACAAATAGTAATTTTGACTGTGTTCTTTAACTGAGTCATATTAGAAAATGTAGTAACTCTGGTTAGCAAATTATTTCCTTCTGCAATGCATTCTTGGGTGCTTTTTCTTGTATTGCATGAACAGTATTAAAAGGTTGGTTCACTCTTAAACTGGTCACTAAAATTCAGTAATTCCTCCAAAATCTATTCTGCAAATGGCTTTTGAAGAGGAAATTATATTACTACATTTGATCCCTGACTCCCTAATGAAGAAAGTTTTAAGCTTCAGAAAGATTACATCTGTATAATGGCATGAAAATCTACCCATCTGATATTCCATATGTCAGAAGAAATCTGAGAATTAAGTAGGATATATTTTTGTTTTCCGTTACCACGTAATAAAGCCATTGTAGTTAGTGGCTTCCGCCAACATTAAAAATTGTGTTAGGTATGACAGTGGGCCTGATTCCATATACTATGATGTTGCTGGTTTCAGCATGTAGTTTTTGAAAGTATTTGTTTTTTCTGGTTTTCAGAAGCTAAACTAAAATTTAGCTTCGGAGCTAGATTTTTAGGTAAGTTTTAAGAAATAATTAATAGATTCCCTTGAGGGACAGATGAGTATTGTCCCTTCCCCTGGGAAGGTCTCTTAAAAAAGTCCACTTTGTCAGACTCCTGTGGCAGAGTCTTGATGTTACAGTAGAAGTTGCCTGGAGTCTCTATCTGTTGCGGGTGAATTGAGGAGCATGTCTTGTGTGTGCTGGAAACCATGAAACAAGATGAAAAATACTGTTTTGCTTGAGTTATTACCAGGTTCAGTTGATTGCCTAATTTAAGAGGAGGATAGTGAACAAATCACAAACTCATCCCTTCCTTAACATGTGCTTGGGAGGAACTTTTCTGAGAAACTTTCATATCGAATCTCCTTGGAAATAGTTGGGTTTTTTTAAACAGAACAAATGTATGCAGCCTCTCTCTGAGAGGTATAGACTTCAGTTACAGATGAAACTCCTTATGCTGGCTAATGGAGTGGGGAGTCTGAATCTGTGCTGTTCAGTAGAGTACTATCATGGTACCCTAATCCGCTTGTGTCAAGATTTGAAATTGTGCTCCTTTTTTCACAGAGGGGACTTCTGTCTGTCAGTGTCTTCACAACTGTTGGCCTGTACTTGTAGATCGTGATCCATAGGCATCTGTAAAATAAACGTGATTCTGTGCATTGTTCTAGTTTGTATTTCTGGATTATTAACTTGCAGCAGTTCACAAAGATCCTTATCAGGCTAGAACATGAGAATTATTGGAAGTTAGTGTACTGTGTGATTGTGAATTGAAAGAGGGCTATGCTGTGAAGTCTTTTGTCTCTGATGTTTTGTAATGAAATCTTGGTTTAGGCCACGTGAAAATGAGAAGGCACTTTTTTTTTTTTTTTTTTTTTTTTTCTAGTTTTCAATGCAAATGATTCTCTAGGTCTTAAAATGCCAACGTAGTTACTCAGGAAAGATACCGGATTTCAGAAACGTATGTTGTAGATGTAATTTAAGGTGCAATGCTGAAACTTATGACAAAACTATAAAAACCCTGTAATACTCAAATCAGAAATCTGAGCAGCACCAAGAGGATTTTTGAAAAGAAATAATGTATAAGTAAGCTTGTGTAACAGTCTTCCTAGTGACCAGAAGTAAGCTGTAAATAACAAATAAGTTACAATGAATATGTTATTCTAACCCTTTTGACAATTAAAGAGGGTAAAAAGAGGCATTCATATTTTGTACAGATAAGCTAAGATCTATGGGCAGATCTCTTAAACAAAAAAGTTTTTAGTGATATTCAAACCTGAAGAAAAGAACATGGGGGAATTATCAGTCTTAGAAAAACAAGCAGTAACTTGCTGAAGTCCTGAAATTTATGAAAGTCTTCACAGGTACGCTTTGGAGAAGCAAAAGGCAGTGGTGTTTGAAGAGCAGAACGAGCTGCTCATAAACCTTCAGTAGTGTTGTGGCCAAAGCCCTGAACTGCTTAACAGTTATTTTTATTAAAATAAACTGACTTGGGGATAAACTTAATTCTTTTCAAGAAGATTAACCAAACTTTGGTACCTTTCTAGCACACAACCAATTGTAGCAATTTAGGATGTTCTCGTTCTCTCGGTTGTTATTGTCCCTTTATTGCAATTAAGGCCTACAAAATAGAAGTGACAAAATAGCATGTATGTATCCACCTCAGCTGTTTTGATGCCAAGTTATATGGGCTTGTTAAAAGAAACAAGAGAAAGGCTTAAAACTAAATTGGGAGACTATATGCTGAAGCAGCTGATGCACACCTACATGTTGTGTTCTGCAGGCTGTGCTTTAAGGGCAATAACCTTTGGCAGAGAGATGAAGCAGGTAGTTGAAATTAAAAACTTCTTAAACTGGTGCTGTTAAATTTTATGCAAGGTATCTGCAAGGACTGGAGACATGAAAGTACACAAGGATTTTGTACAAAACATAGTTTTAAATTTACATGATGTTTTAAAAAAAAGAAATTGGGGTAAAGTGGTTATTCTAAACTTATTGGAATTAATAGTTTATTTCTTGTTCTGCTAGCATTGAATAAAAGTCTGAGTTTCAGTGTCCAAAATGAAAACTATTACTATTGTTCAGAATTTTTTGTTAGTAATAGTAATTCTTTAGGATTCCATCAAGAACATAAGGAAATCGATGTGCACTTAGGGAAATGTGTATTTTTCTTTCAGTATCTTATGAAGATACTATATTGTTGGGGCTGTGGAAGATAAGGTTTTGAAAAACTTCCTAAGGTAGCTTAGTATGTGTTTATGCACGCTTATAACAAATTTAGTACTGGTTCTATTTAACAAAGTGTAAGCTTTAGTGTATTTCAGTAAATTTTACCAATTTGAGATTTAAAAGCAAGCGTTAAGACTCTTCCAAAGAAGATGACTTTACAGAACTTCTTTTTTACCATATCACGATTACCAGATACATATACATGCATCTATATTATATGTGTGTGTGTGTATATGTAATTAAAAGTTTACATGCAGTACAGCTTATTTGAGAATCTGTGGAGATAGGTCCCACTTTGCTGCTTAAGAAAGCTTTAAGTTCCCTTTGTGTAGATTTCTCTTTGGCACTTAGTATAATCAGTGATTCTTCTGCTGTCTGAAGTATTTCTTGTATTTTACATTTAGAATAATGTATTGTAGATCTGATGAATGTATATTTAGTTACATTTGTGTTTTTCTTCTTTTCAACATAGGATTTTTCAAACTATTAAGTACTCCGCAATTGTCTCCATATTGGAAGCTGTTCAAGCAAGTGGACACTGTCCTAAAGAGTAAGAAACGTATTTTTTCTCTTTACTTCGAGGATTCACGAAAAGTCCAATTGAGGGAGGATCTTAAAGAACTTAAAATAGTACTTGTACTGTAAGGTAGTTACAGGTGAATTATGTTTTTTATTTTACTGCTGAACTCTTACAGCTAGGATAAGTTACCCAATTGCAAGTTTCTAATTTTTCTTTTTTTCAAATAAAAATAATTTTTGAATGCCTCAATTCAGTTAACATATATATTGTAAAACCTTTATGCTATAACTTTGTTTAGTCAACAAAGAACTTTTTAATTAACAGATGTTTAGCTATTGAAACATGTTAAAATGCTGCATAAAACCTGACAGTTAAATAATTTCAAACTTGATTCAAATTTTTAAATGCTAAGAGGACTTTTGCATGATGAGAGCTCTATTTGCTTCGTCAGAGTTCTAGTATAGAAAAAGAGAACAACTAGAGGATGTTTTCTGGTGTTTCTGATACCAAATTTGTATCGCTTCACATAGGTGGCACAGATGGAAGTATTAGCAACCTTTGCCTAAGTATGGGTTTGGGTACATGCTTATTGTTTATAAATTTCAGGAAAAAAATTCTGCACATTATTTAAGTGTTCTGTTAATGCAGAGACAGTTTAGCAACCTCGGAATAAATCTTGAAGTTACTGAATTACAAAAGGAGGATAAGTGGAGTATTTTCTGTGCTAAATTAGTACCAAATAAAATTTTTTTACTGGAACATTGCAGGCTTTTGATAGCTGTTATAAGCAATTGATATCTTTCACATATGTTAAAACATTGTCTCAAATATGTGTGGAGAAGTAAAATCTGCTTCTTAATGGAGTAATACATATTGTCTTACCTTTTAATCAAGATTAAAGGTTCAACTTTATTAATAGTCCTGCAAAGGTGTTCAAGAGTTTGTCACCAATAAACTGTACTTAGGGAGAGGGGAATGTGTATTTATGAGAATTGGAGGATGCTCTGTGCCATGAAAGGAATTATTATTTTTTTGAAAGGGTATTATTGTTTATGGAGGAACACATTGGTATAGAATGTAGGTTCATATGCAAACTTTCTCTGTCTTTTAATGTTAGAGGGTGTTTTTGTTTGCTTTGAGACTTTTACACACAGGCCCTGGAAATCTTTACTTTCATCCCTTGCACATTTTCCCTTAAACTGTGTAATGTTTTGAAGCCCCTTTCAGAAAGATTGAGACCCTCTTGCAGTTGAGCTCCTCTACCTAGTGTCAAGGCAAGGAGTAGGATAAAACTGTCATTCTAGAAAGGCAGTGTCAGTGCCTGTTGGCAAGTATATCTGTCACTATGTAATGGCATAGTGCTGTTAAAAGATAATGTGTACGGGGCTTTTTGTATTGACAGGTTTAAAACCTAACCTCAGAACCCTTTTTTTTAATTTTATTTTTTTTCCTTGTCATCATACAGTGTCTTAAAGTTGCCCTAAAACTTTTAGTGTTCTGGCACAGACTCTACCCTTCAACCTTAGAGGTTTGTAGGGCTGGGTTGTATTTCAGTTGTCCTACAAAGTGAGCTTAGCTATTTATCAGACATTTCTGAAATCATGGCTACTACTGATTGTGTATCCTGGTGTCCTTGTTTTTATGCTATCTGTTAAATTTTTGAGTTCATAGAGTATTGTGTTTGAATGTATACTTCTGAGGTTGGTTTTTGTGTGACTTGTTTACCATGTTTCATTTTCAGATCTCTGATGATGAGGTATCCATCTGGATTTAAAGGCCATCTCTGAGCTGCTTAATTCTTCATTAAAGAGATGTGTTCTATATTCATGGGTAAGAATATTTTTTATCTCTGCTTAGAGCCTTTTCTTCAAATATTTTCTGATACGTTTTTAATTTAGAAGATTTCAGCAACTTATTTTTTTGTCTTACAGATTAAACAGATACTTTGTAAAAGTGTGGGGTTCTTTAGGTGCCTGTGCTAGCTCATTACTTTTGAGCTAGGCTAATTATTAAAGTTAGGAATTCATGTGTCTGAAGTGTCAGTGCTCTAACTAAATAATTCTAACTTGGTATTACAGATAGAGAAACAGCTTGGTGATATATAAGTAAATAATATAAAAATTCATATGTGATTTGAGATTCCTTTTCTGATGTATGCAACAGTTCTACAGGCTTTAATTGTGAATCTTGCTGTACATCTTTTCGAATTGAAGTTTTGGGAAGAAAAACTCTGTCCTGGTAAGCAATGAAAGGAATGGATCTGAATTTTGAACAATTAAAAAAATGTGGGTTTTTTCATGTTTATCTATGATTAACTATGTTTAATCTGAAGAAAATTTGTGGTATTACACACCCCCACTTCAAGACAGTAGAAACAAAACAATTGCAAAAATCTCACTAGGTATGCAGGGTTTTTTCTAAATGCTTAGGTTTTTTTAATTTTTTAGATCTCTAAATAAAATGGCTCAAATTGCTTCATGCATTGCAGAATTTGTTTTCTCCAAATACTAAGCACTAATTGCTGGAATACCATTCTGAGACTTTATAAATTGACCTGGAGTTAAAAATGAATGTTAAAATGGATTTCCTAAGTCTATTAAGCAGCCCAAACATCTGCTGTGGGGCTTTCCGATACCATGCTGCTTTACCCAGGGAGTTCTGTGATATACTTTCTCTTTGGTGTGTTTTTGCTCTGTTCAGCTTGAGCAAAGCTGTTGTCAGTGAAGGAAGCTGCCCCGTTCACAGTGAAGGCAAACATCATTGAGAACGGTTGAAATTTGTCTTTAGTTGTACTGGAAGATAGATTTTCTTTACAAGTGACGTGTCATTTGTCATGTTGATCGACTTGAACTTTAATGAATGACCGTAACAGTTGATAGTTACTGAATATTTTTTGATTCTGTAAAACTTTAGCATTTATTTTCCAGAGGCTACCTGCAAGAAAGCAGGAGAGGTGGTAGAAGGGAGCTTGTGCATGTCTGGGGAGTAGAGCGGAAACAGTTACATGAGGTGTTTGGTGCAAGCAAAACCAGTCTAGGTATGAGAACAGACTACGATGAATTATGGCGACAAACACACACAGTCCCATTTGCTCCAGTTCTGTGCTCTTACTCAGATCTGGAACTGTAGCTGTGGACTGGAACCTAGTCCTGAGAATTTAAGACTATCAGTTTCAAATCTTTCTTTTTCTAATCTTCAAATGAAAATGCAAAGTACTTGAGTTATCTTTTGAGTATTTACTATGATGTCTGTAAACTCTGTAGCAGAATAGAATTCTAAATGAAACCAGTATGTTGTGTGTACGATTTTAGTGAAGTGATGGCTCATAACTCAAAAATAATTATAAATGCCTACCAGTGAAAAGTAATTTTAAAATAAAATAATGTATATTTTATATATATATAATTGGATATGAGTATTTTTATTATTTAATGAAACAGGCTACCCAAACACGTTTTTTCCTAATTTCAGTGATACAGAGAAAATGCATCTTTTTCAATCCATATTTAGCTATAGACACCATGGCATTCTTGTGCAAAGACTTACTTATTCATTTCTGTCAGGAAATAGAAGAGTTCATCTCTACTAAATGTCTAAATGTTCTTTTTTTAATCTGTGTTTCTGGGATTTTGAGGAAATTGTGCTGTCCCTCTGTGCATTTCAAATTTAACATGTACATTGATCTTTAAATCTCTAATAGAATATCATTTATATTGGCACATCGGTGGGAAGTAACTTCTGTATTATTTAATTTACTGCAGCTTTTTGAACTCAGCCAAAGCTTTAGTATAATTAAATCTGATAAATAACGATAGTGGAATTGTCTTTTAATATAGAGGAGGGAATGTCTCTGTCATTTCCAGATATTGTGCGGAAGTGATCAGGTTTTTGAGTATGTTTTTTAGCATGCTGTGTTGTCTACCTTCTTTGACACAATGTTCCATCTGCTAATAGATGGGCAGATCATACAAAGCCACAAACCTGTCATGCTTGCATAGAACTTGGCAAATAGAATGATTTTCTTGTTTGAAAGCAAGTCTGTTATTCCTGGTGGCATTGCTTTCCTGAAAAAAACCCAAACCAAAACAAAAACCAGAAACACCACACACCCCACACAACCCCAAAAAACCCCAACCAAACCACAAACCCTAAACACTTTGCATGCATATAATGTCAAACTCTTCCCTAGTTACAACTGTGTTTACCCCTTGTATGTCCTTCACCTGTAGTCTGGATTTTTGCTATGTCATGCTTTTATGACTTCAGTTTTAATCCCTTCTGTCTACTGACTTGTCCCTCGCTACTTTCTGAGATAGCTTCTATTTGTTTGTCTGAGTAGCCATTGTTTCGACTTCTTTTGCGAAAAATGGCCATCAAAGTCACTGACTTCTCATCTATGCAACTGTCACGCATCAGTCTTGTGAAGCACCGATACTTAGTCTGTCAAAATACAGAAGCGTGGATATGATGGTAATGTGCTGAATCTTTACCTGATTTACTTGCTTATAACTAGAGTAGCTTGTTTTCTGTTGTCACTTCATCAAAAGTAATCAACAATGCAATTAATGAAATAAAACATATCAGTGGGTTTTATTATCTTGTCTTTTACTGGTATTCCCACTTTTTTTTTTAAAAAAAAAAAAAAGCAAAATTTCATGTCTTTGTTCCATTCTGGTTTCTTATCTGTTCATTCTTGTTTGATGTCTTCTGTAAAATAAATCTTCTATTTCTTTTGTTCTGGTCTTTAATTCTTGTACTATGCTCTTTATTTCTGTTCTTGGTTGTGTCTGTAACTACATCTTTTCTTCTTACAACTCAGATCTACTGCACTCTAACATAGTATAAAAGGGGATCATCTCTTTCAGACTTTCACACTGCCTGTTTCTTTTTCTTCTTTCTTTCTCACAAGAATATATGGTTGTTACTAAACTGTGATGGACAACCGACATGGAGAAAGCTTCGCTCCCCACCCCACTCTACCCTCTTGCAAGGAGTTGCATTAACCATGTTAACTTGAAACCTCAGTTTCCTAACCTAGTTCTGGTATTGATTCATGTGTGTTGCACACACACTTGAGGAAAGGAAGCAAACTGTGCTGAGTGTAGCCAATTTCATTTCTAAGTGGTTTTGAACTTGGTAAGTTTAATTTGAAAAAGATCTTAAAGTTTAAAAAAATTAAAATGTAGTACTAAGAGACAGCTGATTTTGCAGATTAAGATGAACAACTGTAGTTCATTGCTTTAAATTCTGTTTGTAATTTAAAAGATACTTTTAGACCATATAGAATACGACATTATTTGGTTTAAATCTTTAATTTAAAATAGGTCTCTTAATGTTAAGAACTAGTAGATTAAAGAAAGTGTAGGTGTTTAGTTTATTGAATAGTGACCAAACAGGCAAACCAAGAGCTGGGAGATGTTCTGTTATGATTCAAGCATGTTTGCAGAATAACTTCAGTACTTCTTGAAGAAAATGCTGTGCTTTGTTCAAGACAAACAGTTGGCAATCTGAAAAGATTTACTGTTTCAATTCTAGATGTTTTAGCATATCTGAATATGACAAACCTTGAAATGTGTTTGAGCTTAACTTGGCTGATACTGTTGATGTTTCCTGGTAATTAATTTTAGAAAACTTCATATTATTTTTTTAAAGAAATGGCTTTTTTTTCAGAATAGTGAGTCTGATACATGATTCTGTTATGTAGCCATTAGGCAGTAGTAGTTACTATTGGGTAGTTTTTTATATAAAATCAGCTTGATTGGTACAAAGTTGAGAGTTTAAAATACAAAGGGAGAAACTGAATACTAGTAGGAAATACTGCTGAATGCCTCTGGGTTCCATTATATTTAGAAAACAAAACAAAACCCACTGCAGAACATTCTAAATTTGCCAAGTGTCCTATAGTTGGTAAATGTTGGTGAAGCTGTTCTAGCTGATAGGGGGCAGTAACGTCTTAAATTCAGGTACAATTATTGTAGCCTTCTAATTGCTTGTCAGGTTGTACCTTTGCTGTGGTGTTCATTTCATTGATTAAAATTGGTCCAAGCAGTACTTAGACATTGATTTTGTAGAATGATCTTGCGAACTTTAAGCTGGGTGAAGTTTAATATTAAATCAGTATACAATAATAGTAGAGAATTTAAAAATGCAAAGTATTAATTTTT
This sequence comes from Falco peregrinus, assembly GCF_023634155.1. Taxonomy (NCBI): domain Eukaryota; kingdom Metazoa; phylum Chordata; class Aves; order Falconiformes; family Falconidae; genus Falco; species Falco peregrinus. The sequence goes on from NC_073734.1 coordinate 20,092,307, forward strand.
CACAAGAAGTGTAACTTCATCACAAATTCTCAATGTCAGAGTGCATGAAGATGTCAAAATCTATTTACCAAGAGAAATCAAGCTTTAGATTGCTGTAAAATGGAATTGCTTACCGTAACAGTGATTGCTTGCAGTGAAATACTTAGTTTTCACAAAACAGAGATCTTTCCTCTTTAAGGAAGAGCTCTTTTTCCTCTCTCCCCCTCTTTTTTTTTTTTTTTTTTTTTTTTTTTAAAGACACATTCTGCTTCTTTTATTGTAGCTTGGTTTACTGAGTAGGAATTCAAAACTAGTCTCCCCATTCTGATGAAAATGCAGCTCCAATAGGAGCTTATCTTCCATGAGAAGGATTTTGGAACTGGACTATAAAACACTGGCTGGGATTGCATTGTTGGACTTGTAGTTGTGAAGTCCAATAGAAGAACGTCTTCAAAACGTTTCTTCCCTTGAATGCTTTTCTGCCAGCTGGCAGGAAGCATGTCCAAAGTTTGAATTGGTATCACAGAGCTGTTTGGGGAAGGAGAAGCCTGGATGAAAGTGTGCTAAAACATAATTGTAGCTGCTATCATTTTCTGTATAAGAGGGAGTAAGGACATGAGGAAGAGTTGCTTACAGAGATCACGTGAAAAGTTCTCATGTCAGAACTTTATTGTTTCACTAAGTTGCATGTGAGGAGGTTGGGTTTGTTTTTTTTAAGGAAGGAACAGAAACATAGTACTTGTATTCCAGTTAAGTTCAGAAATGCATGACAACTTGATTTTATATGTCTTTACAACTTGCAAGCTGAGCATCTAATGGTTTCATATCCAAGTATAGCAGAGAGAAACAAAAAGGAGAATTGCTCAATAAATTTGGAAGATAACTGCATGTGAAAGGCTAGTTTCTCCAAATCGTATATCTTTGAATTTCCACGTTATGCTTTTCTTTGGGCTGAAAAAACATGATGGATTTTTGTAGTCACTGAAGAAAAAGGCTAGGGATAAAAGTACTTCTCTGGTCAAAAAATGTGTCTTTGAAAGAGAGTTGTGTCCAGGCTATCTGCAGCAGTATCCTTGTATTTCTTGGGCTTTGAGCAAAGAAGCAAATCTCTGTGAGGCAAGCTCGGTTCTACAGTTTTGCAACTGCAGTCGTGCCAGCTGTTATGCGTGCTTTTTTCCCTTTTTTTTTACCATACACATTCAATTAAGCATTATGAGATTGTCTGGTATGTTTGTTTTTTTTTTTTTTATGCGGGGCTGTTTTAGTCCTGTTCAACAGTTCTAGGGTACTATGTAGTTAAAGTCAAGACTGTGTATGGTAGTTAATTACCATAGAGTAGCTGGCCCATATGTCACTGTATGTAAAAACAAAACACCAACACCCGCCCAACTTAACAAAAAAATAGAAAAAAAAATGGTACATACTATTGTATCTGTATCTCTAAAGATGGAAGAAATCTTTCTCTCCCCCTCCCCTGTTTTATCAAGTTAGCACAAGTTAAATAGCCATCCTTATAAATCACAGTGAAATATAGTTATATCTCTCCGCATAACCAAGGAGCTTCATGCAGTCTGCTGAGCTATTTGTACTTGGTCTCAACATGTAAACTTTTATTGATACAGGCTTAAAATTTGAGTTTTTAACAGCAGAGTCTTCAGTAGCATTGAACATGACATTTTTCACGTGGCTACCATGATTTCCATCTATCTTGCCCCAGTTAGGGGTTTCTTTAATTAGATCATTTGTTCTGTATCTATGATATTCTTGCCTTGTACTTAATCTGACTTGGTTGTCTTCTGTTAGCTAAAACAGCTCTCCCCCAAATGCAAAAAAAATAAAAATCTTTTGAGTTGAAATGTGCTAAGATGAGAGATTATTAGAAATGCTACGAAAACCTAAAACATCATCTGCCTGGATTCTGATGCTGTTTTATCATTTGTTGGAAGGTGTTTGATACAGGGAAAGTCATCGTTCTGTTGACTTATTATCTCTGATAATCAGATTATTATCAGAGATAAATCAAAGTTATCTCTGATAAGCAGAGAACTTAATCAGTGTTAGAAGGTAATGGAGTCTAATTTATGTCAGTGTTTCCTTTAACTTGGTACTTCAGGAGGGTCTAACTTTAACTGGTAAGTTGTATATGTATCATCTGGAATCGACAGCTACTTTGCTGTGCTAAGCTGTCACCTTCCTAAGCTTCTGTGCCTTTTTTATAGCATGCCTGTCCTCTGTACTCATCGTAATTAAGACTGATACCAATTCATACTTGATAAAGTCACCAGTTATTGTCTTTCAGTGTGATACAGGATCCACCTGTCCTCCTTCTGTGTAGACCACAAGTTTTATATACCCAAACCCTCAACAAGGTTTATTACGTTTATTAGTTGAGGTTAGGCTTTATTCTGACTATGGTCACAGCACTTTCAGTGAACTATGAGTACAAGTAGAACAGGTTTTCTTCAGCTTGTCAGAGGCTACTTTGTACTTAATAGGTTCAACATGAACCTTGTCCATCAGAAAATATTTTACATTGCCAGGGTATCCATTTCTGGAAAGACCCTATACTTAGGAGAATTCATTAATGAAGAATTGCAGTTGAAATGGAGGAGGAGCGCATGAAGGTGAGCTTTAGTAGTAGGGTCAGAAAAGCTATGGCTGTTTTCTTTCCTTTTTTTCTTTTAATAGTATTTAGCTATATATATTGACAGGATAGAGGAATGATTATTCCATGAATGTGCTCATTTAAAGCAATTGCTCCTCTGTTCTAGAGTTTTACTAGTTATCTGGGCAGGTAAATGATCACACACACAAATTACTATTCATTTACCATTCTTTTTGATTATACTTTGAATGTGCAAGTTTTTAGGCTGAACTTAAACTAAACACCCTTTTCAGCTCCTCTTGCCTGAAATCTCTGATTGCAAACTAATTCCTTGGTGATCATTCAGTGGTACTATGAATAAAAAAAGAAAACCAACTTGTGTTTCAAAACTATGTAAGCGTGTAAACTCTGCTGTTGAACCAAAGGTAGCTCTTTTCCTGTGTTTATCTTTGACTGTACCACTGTGTTCATCCTCTTGTCCTTCCTCTAAATAAGAGTTCTGTTATGTCTTTTAAATGAGATAAAATACAGTTTTCCAGAATATTACTTAATGCAACTTAAGTCAAAGAAACAGAGTATCTCGGCTTTACCTACTGTAGTCAAGGTAGTTTTGTTTTTAAATGTAGTTCATAACCTCTTAAGTTTCTGTTTAAACATACAGAGTTATTGTGTATGTTTATGTATTACATGATTTCTTTCTACAAACAAAATTTAATTCTGGACTACTAAAACCACAATTATGTTATAGTTTGGTAGTTTTAATGAATATGGCAAAGAACAATCTAAAATTGTGCTTAGGTAGTAGAGCACACTGAAAAAAATGAAGCCATTTAATTTAAAGCATCAAATGTTACTTTCATGACAGAAGGTACAAAAATGATAAACGCTGCGCATGGCATCAAGTATAAGCAAAAATAACTGATTTGTGGTTTACTGAAACTGTAACATTATATTCAATATATCAAAAATCTGTAAAAGTGTTGGAGAGGGGAAGGAACAATGAGGAGAGTTGTGAAAGTAATTTCTCTTTTTTTTTTTCTTTTTTTTTTTTTTTCCTTCTTCCCCCTTCTCTTCCACAGGATGCTTTACCACTTCAAGACAAATGTTTCTTCAGAAGCACTAATGGATGTTGGCATGCCTTGGATAAGGTGGTGACCGCTGGATGTCATTTGTTTCTGTTCACTGCAGAGAGCCAAAATTGACTCCATTTGGAGTTGAGAGAAAAAGCAGTACAGACCTATCAAGATGACTGATCCTATGATGGATTTTTTTGATGATGCCAATCTTTTTAGTGAGACCTTAGAAGGTTTGTCAGATGATGCCTTTGTTCAACCTGGACCTGTTTCACTTGTTGATGAATTGAATTTGGGTGCAGAATTTGAACCTTTGCACATAGACTCATTGAACCATGTGCAAGATGCTCAAAATCAGCAAAAGATGAGTGAGTTTGATCAGCTGAATCAGTATGATTCACTGAAACTTCATTCAGTAAATCAGTCTTTTAACAGCTCAGCTGACAACGTCTTATCACCACACTCTCAATTCAGTTGTTCACCAGTTCATCCACAAAACCAGTCTAACGGGATGTTTCCAGATGTGGCTGATGGTAGCCCTATGTGGGGTCATCAAACTGCCACAACTGTTTCAAATCAAAATGGGTCCCCCTTTCACCAAGGACATTCTCAGTCTATGCAGCAAAACAAAAGCTTTGTAGCACACCATGACTTTGCCTTATTTCAGGCTAATGAACCACAGCATCAGTGTGCCTCGCTACGGTCGCAACAAAGCAGAAACAGCACGGGGCAGGATGCTCTGAGTCAGCCAAAAGACTTCATGGAAGTTAATGTATCTACTTCTCTCAGAGTCAGTGTTAACCACCCATCTCCAGTTTCTAATCCATCAGCTTCACAGCAACCTCTGTCTGTTCAACAGTTTTCTCAAACTGCTAGTGCTTCAATACATTTTTGTGGGAATCAAGAAGGAAATTTTGATGGACAGTCCCCAACTATTACTCCATGTTCTGTCAATAACAGCCAACAATTTTCATCTCCTTATTCTTACTCTAATAACCACATTTCTCCTACCAGCCTTCTCCAGTCCACAACAGCTCTTTCTACTAGCCAGCAGACACACTCTATCTCTGACTTCACTGGAAGCGATGCCTTTACATCTCAAACAGGGACCAAGCAAGAAACAACTGAGCACATGTTGAATCCTAATACACCTTTGAATTCAAATACTTTTCAAATGTTGCATTCTGCGCATCCTCAGGGCAACTTCAGTAGTTCGAAACTCTCTCCTGTGAATATTAATTTTCCAGCTTCTACTGGTTCTGCTTCTCAGATAAGCCATTTCACTGACCCTATTGAAAGCAACGGTTTTACATCTTTAGATGAGAACTTACTTCATCAAGTCGAGACTCATAATGAACCATTTACAGGACTTGACCCAGATGACCTCCTTCAGGAAGACCTTCTGCCACAGTTCGATGATTCTGCATTTGTTCAGGATAGCACAAGCCATGTTTTAGAGCATGACCTCGAACACCACATAACCCCACAGCAAGTGACACAGTCATCTGATCTTGTTCGGGCACAGTCTCAAAGTCAGATCCATCCTTGGCATTCTTCCGTTTCTAATCAGCACCTGCAAGACAGAAGTCGTGCAACCTTACAAGGACAGGTATGTAGGGTTTTGGGGGGCCGAGGGTTTGAGCTGTTTGGTTGATCTGGTGAAATGAGTAATAGTGACTGGTGCTTTTGCCGAAGCATGATAATGGAAGTCTCTGAGCTGTTGTTTATTTGGCCCTGAAGAAATCTAAGGAACGGCTAGTTTAGGGGGAAAAATCCCTGACCTGTTGATGCAGACCTTCCTTTTTCCTATTGTTTTCTTACCATTGCAGAAGACAAGATTTATATAACCTGAAATACTTATTGGGAGAAAATTGTGTCGGTCCATCTGCTGCTTATGTTTGCTAAGTACAGCAGAGAAAATTGGTTGTTTTATGATTTTGGTGCAAATATTATGGGTTACTGTCTTTTAAAGTACTCACAGCAATGTATTTTTAAGAGCTTTAATAAGGCTTGTGTAGTTGGCTTCCTGCAAAAATTGCACTGGTTTTGTTGTTATGTGGTCCTTCGCTTGGTATCTTTGTGCTCATGCTTGTTGGCTAAAAATACAGGCTTTTTTGTTGTTGGTTTTGATGTGTTTGGTGATAACAGAAAACATATAAAAGGCTATGCGTATGTTTGATTTTGTTATTTTTGGCTAAATCAAACAACTGTAGTTTTTGTAGTATAATGTGCACATCTACTGCAAGTATTAAAGCCCTCGGCATGGAGGACAAGATAGCACCAAATGTATATTGTGCTTTTTTAATGGTATACAAGAGAAATGAACTTTGCTTTTCAGATTATCTGAGAGAAATTAAAATTGTGTGAGCACTGAAGAGTTCAGAAACACAATCCTTCGGTCCTTCTGCCTGTTTTCTTACATGTGCTCTCTCATAACATATGTAATGTAGTGGAATTTCAGATCATTTAAAATGAGATTATTAAGGCCACCTTTTTTATTAATGCTGACCTTTATCTTAATTTGTATCATCATCTTCTCTTATAGGAAGTATGTAAGTGTCAATACATTGAAATGTAGACTGGTGCTGGTGGATTGTCTCATATAAGAGTAGCTGAACTTTTCAAAACCAAAGAAAATAGGGCAAGTAAAATTCTTTTTTCACAATGCTGTAACCAGAAAAATCATGGTTTTATTACAGCTGCTAGAAACCTCAGCATATGTGAGTTTCTTGCTGATTTTTCAGCTTGAGAAATTCCTGAATCAAAAGAAAATGATCTTGAATATAGAAGAGACTTAATAACCAAAAACACAAATAATTATTCTTTCAGCTTTTAAAATTTATCAGTCTTAAAAGCTATCGCTATGATTTTGGGGACTGGTTTAGTAGCTTTTTTTGTTAATGCCTGAAGAGTGGTATCAGTAACCGCATTACCTGTAAGTTAATACCTTAATATTATCACAGTTTGGCTCTGCTTGGTAGCTTCTAGCCCAAATTTGATTTGACAGGAATGACTGAAACTTCTTCAATTAGATGGTTTGGCAGAAGGAGCTGTAGCTTCTATATAATAAAGGCACATATTCATTCGCTATTGCTGGTTATCTAGGGTTTCCAATACCGCGAGACTGTCTGTTGAAATCCATGTACATGTGAACAGTGGAAGTAGAAACTTCCATTTAAAACGTCCGTTTTAAATTCTGGTCGGAATTAAGCTTCTGTTTGGGAAAGGAGTGGGAATAGAAATGTTTTCCAGTTTTCAATCTGCGTCTTTCAAGATAGAGGCAACTTGACATCTATTATATACATGCAGGCAGCTCTAAAAAGGTTGTAATAACTGTATTACTTCTCTGTATTCTTGCTACCAATATTTTCTCTACCTGAGAATATAGAATGGTATCTTATTGGAGGAAAAAATTATTGGGAAGGAAAGGATCCTAATTGCCAATTCTTGCTTCTACTTAGTTTGCAGAAAACTGGCCTGTGAAGGAGGCAATGTAACATTCCCCTCCCCCTTTAATTTTGCCATTAGGGTAGAGATAAGGGTTTAACACGTTTAATCTTTGGTCTTGGTTCAGTATCTTGCTTCTCCATTACAAATTTTGCTTATGTTTATGGAACGTGTAATTGTCAGTTCCTACTAGGGAAGCTTTCTGTGAAATCGTGATGTGATAAGGACAGAACACGTACACAGCTGCGGATTTGAGATCAGCTTGATTAACAGAATGATGCGGTAGATGCAATCTGTTGGTTTTGATAAAAATTTCCTTTTTTTTTTTTTTTTTTTAACTGGGGAGGGGGAAGAAGAGAGCACAGCCCAAGTAGCTACTCTCGTCAGTTACCTCTGTAACCTAAAGACATATGGTATAGTAGCTACTAGTGAAATGTGATCCTGTTTTATTACTGTGCGTACAGTAGTGCCGAGGGAGCAGGGCCAGGAAGCGGAGCAGCAGAACCCAGGGTTGCGAACAGTAACGCTGAGGCTGTTGGTCTCCCATGAGCATACTTAGGGGGAAGGGTGAAGAGGAAGTGGATTCCAGGAAAAGTGGGGGTGGCGAGAAATCCAGGGGTTAGTCTCGTTTGTGAGGAGCATGCGGGAATCAAGCTAGGCGGCGAAAAGTAGGTCTAATAAAACCTTCTGGTGCTGTGACTTTTCTCTTGTATACATCAGAACCTTTTAAGACTTACTTTGATCTTGCTGACATAAGTTTTAGCAGTTTGTTTTGCAACTAGGAGTAGAAGGAAAGTTCTGAGACCTATGGAGAGTGTTAAAGCTTTTTGGCATTTGATTTTGTTTTTTATTGTGGTGTGAAAGCAAAGCAACTTTACAGTATTTAAACTTTTTTAAGGTTTTTTTCCCTGGAACTTTGAAATGAAACAGACAGAAAACTGTTGCAGAACAGCTTGGTTTGGTTTTTATTATTTCAGGGTATGCAATAAATTGCATAAATTGGATTTTGACCTTGAGCTTGTCTAATAGGACAGATGTTTAATGTTTCCTTCAGAAACTGCTTGTGAAATGGTAGCTGTCAAACCGTGGTTAGGAGTGTGTTGATGGGGGAGTGACAGAGGCAAACAATGTAGAAGCCTCTTTAAATCAGTGGTGTATGTAACATAAAAGTATGGCAGTTACTGAAGTTCAGAAGTGTTTCAGGTTTGTCATTCGTCTGTTAGCAATTCTAAAAAGGGTTTTAGTCCTAATTCACACTTCTATTCTTTGATCACTGTGTGGAAGTTAAAGTTCAAGATGAGTTTGTTCTGTTTGAGCTTCTTACAAATGTGTGTCTTTTTAACTTGAGAGCAAAAGGTGGGGTAAGGGGTGAGGAGGGAATATTGGTCTTACTGAAACTGGTTGTCTTTAGGCTAAGTGGGAAAGGGGTTTTGATAACTTTGATATGTAATAGTGAAGGTGAAATTTTTATTGTTTAACAAGACAGTGTTTCATGCTGGCTTTTGTACACACTGAGGAAACAATTACTAGTGGATTTAATTATTTTCATCATTTTTAGTTTGATAATGATTGAGGTTTTTTCAGAAAGGAAAACTTTTTATTTTATGAAATAGTTAATGGATTGTAGCTGTTGGAATGGACCCAACATTAGAGAAGGAAAGATCTTTAAAAGTTATGCAGAGGTTATGTAAAATTAAGAAAGAGGATTAAAATACTTGTTTCGTTATTTGAAAGCAAGCACACTCATCACATATTTACTTGTACAGCTATTCTTTTGATTGTATTAATTTTTAAATTAATTTCTATCTGTTCGTTGTAATAATGCTGCAGAATTAAAAACAATCTAGAATGTCTTATGCTGCTATTATACTTTCTATGCCTGCTTGCAATTAAATTATAATTGTAAATAAATTGTGCCTCTTAATTTTACATCATGCATTTTTTATCAGTTAGTTTGAGAACAGAAAGTAAAGTGGAGAAACACACTGAAGATTCATGTAGGCTCAGCTTTGACTAATAATAACACATCTGATCTTTTTAACTCCACTTAAAACTGTTTTGAGTTTGCTAAAGCTAAATTATTGCCTTTTCATAAAGTTGAAAAAAGATGACAAAAATACAGGTTTCAACATTCAGTTCTGCTAGTCCAGAAGAAAAAGGAAGTTGGAAAGATAATCTAAGTATAAACTGTCCTAAGAGAAGTTTACAACTATCTCACTGTGTATGTTATTTTGTAATAAGCATTTTAATCTCTTTTGGCTACATACATCAAAGCAGAGTAGTTGAGATTAAACTGGAAAATAATATTAATAACCTTCAGTGCTATCGGACAAGGTGGTAGTCTTAGTTCTTGAATCAGGTGAATCTTTTTTTTCCCTTTTGTGACTAAAAGTTTGGTACCTAGCTTGATAATTGTTCATGAATTCCAGTATCTCACATCTCACCTTTTTTTTTTTTTTTTTTTTTTATCCTTCCCCAAATTACCTGAAACATGCTAGTGCTTTTATGCTTGCAAGCACGACCTTTCCTACCGCTTGTTTTATATGAACAGATGCCGCTGTGTTTTTGGGCAGAATTTGTCTTGCCCTTGTTGGAAGTTTAGCAAAGTCTGAACGTTGTAGATGATGGCGTGCTTGGAATTCTACCCTGGGACATCTGTATGTATCAGAATGGCATAACCTCATACACGAATGTATCATCAGAGATGGAACTAAGTTTCACCTGATGGAAGTCCAGGCCTGCGTGCTGCTGAGATGCATGCCCTGAACAGTCACAGGCCTTTCACCTCTCCTCCCTTTGATATCAAATCTAAATTAATTGTAGACAAGTTTCCCTTGGATTATTCCACTTGTAAACCTCTTAACTCTGCCACTGGTTGCTGTTCTACTCGTTTATGAAATGTCGCACTGTGATGTTCTTCTGAGAACAAATGCACAGTAAGCAGTGATGTGCTTTCTCAGCTAGTTATGAGAGGTATAGCAAGCCAAGTACTTGATATATGCAGTTATGGAAGATATATAAAAGTCAAGGATGTAGTATTTTTCAGAGTGTATTTCTTATATTCTGTATAGTTTAATTTTAAGTGGGCCTGTAATGAGAAATATTTTAAAGTAATGAACTATATATAAATCCTTTGTAGAAGAGACTGGCTGTTTTACATGCTGAGTTTATAGGTTATGGTTCCTAAGTGTTGTTACAATACAAGATTGTGAAGTGCTGATGCTGTTACATATATATTGCTTGTGGAACAGTGGATGACAGTTTTCAGTGGGAATAAGCATAATAAAATACATCTCTCAAAATTCACCCTACTTTGCATCATCTGGAAACTGAAATGTTCCAGTTAGCATTTGTGTTTGGGTTGGGCATTAAAAATTGCATCTTGTAATCTTGAAATGCAAAAAACCATACCTCCCAAAAAACTAACCCTCAAACTGAAACAGCACTAAAACGTTGTTCTTTTTCTAAAAAAGCTTAATAGTACTGGTAATAGCTCCCATTAAGCATATCCACTGTATTTATATTTTCCTTGTTCCTTTAATGATGGTTAATTTTATGGGTGACATCATCACATTAATAAATGTAAATCTTTGAAGTTTTCTTTTAAACATTTCTAAGGGTTGTATGCTCTGGATTTAGTTCTCTGTGCTTATAGAACAGTTTTTCCCTTCATTGTCGGAGCTTAATAAATTCTCTGCCACAGTGAGGCAGCAGAATTCAGTTGTCATCTCCCAGCACCTAATAGGTTTATCATATATGTACAATGAAGAAAAATTATCCCTCCACTGACCTTCTTTGTACCATAGTTTACAGGGTTTTTTTGCATTCTTTCTATTATTTTCAGAAAGGCCTGCACAAATAAGGGAGAGTGAAAGTGGCGAAGCTGTGTCAAATGCACAGAGTTAATGAGAGGACTAGAGCAACATCCCTGAGCTTGAGTAGTGCAGTTCCTGGAGGGAACTGAGTCTTTTAATCTATAGCTGTATATAATATTACTAATCTGTGGCTTTTTGCCAATGATATATTCATCATTGAAGATAGCAATATTTTGATAGCTTTATTTATAGTTGAATGTGTATGCAGCATATCCTTTCGTATATATTTTATCTAAGTTTTATATAAGCACTTAATACGTTTTATTTCAAATTGCATAGGCTGGGGAAAGGAAGGTACATGTTTGTGAGATTAGTGGGTAACGTATTTATGGATTAGTATTTATTGTAACTTTTAATTTCTCCATTTTTCATTTGCCTTGGTTTTCCTTTCATAATACCTGTCTAGTAAGGGAAAGACAAAAATTGCTGGTCTTTTAAGAACAGTGAAAATGCACCAGGGGATCTGCTTTACTGTTTTAAAGGCTTTATGAGTTGGTTAGTAATTACTGTTTCTATTGGGTAGAGTTAAATTATTTCATCATTCTTTTTTTTTGAATGTTTTTTTGCTTTCACTAATGCTTTTCCTAGGTCTCGTTCAACCTTCATCACACAAATAATTAGGCTGTCCAATTCCTTGTGTATGTTTCCTCTTCAAAGTGAAGTACTGGCTGTTTTAATGATTGTTATAATTTGGGAATATAATTTTTCCTGAGATGATTGCACATTCATTAAATGACTGCAATAATTGTCTTCAAAATATGCCAAAAGAGAAGCATTTTTGTAAAAAGAAGTTAACAGATGGCAAGCATAGGAAGGAAGCTTCTGGCTAGGTCAACTTACAGGAGTAATCCTGAAGACATCAAGGCGAGACTAGTTGACAAAAATAAGTAAATTTTTTTTTTAATTATATTGCAAAATAAGTGTGATGGAATGAATTAATTATTTGCGAGCAGGTGTCTTGTTAACACTGAAGAACTATAAAACAATTGAGTAATGTGAGAGTGCTGATCTAATTGTGCAAGCTTAGCGTCTGGAAGAAGTGGTACCTAATTACAGAGAAACAGAAAACAAAACCCATCTGAAATTCTCTTCTAAAGACAGCAACCTATACTATAGACTGTTAAAGCTGTAGTTCAATACATGCCTAAACTATAATTAGTTTAAGGGGAAAAAAGCTCCATATTCTTCCACCTTGTATTTTGTTAATGCAACCGTTTGTGCTATGAACTGCACTGGGAAGCTCATTTAGGTGCAGAGAAACTTTTAATTTTTTTGTCGAGGGTGTTTTTCAGGAATAAAAGTTCCTGATTTAGTTCTCCTCTTAGTTGCACAGAATTGTGTACTATAGAAACAGTGGTGGGGAGAGAGAAAGGAGTGGGAAGCATAATTTTCTGCAGTAGAGGCAGCGTAATTGTACACGGAACTGCAGCCTCAAATGCAGAGTGAATCCAAGTGCGTTCGTTGTGGGACTGCGCCTTGGCACTGGTAACCACTAATCTCCTTTGTCTAACACTACTATCTAAAGTTTGAATTTTTGAGTGGCTTCAAACATACCATTGCCTCTAAAACTTCTAGACCAGAGCTTTATCTTGAGACATTTTGTAGAAAATCAACACTTTATATAAAGTGCTAGTGAAGTGTTATTACTGAAAGAGAAGCAGAATTTGTGAAGATGTTAACCAGCAGTATGGTTTTGAAGCCAAAGAACCTGAAAGTACATTTGGAATTGATGTGGCTTTTGTGCAGATGCTTTGCGTGCTTTGTGCACTCAGGTTCTACAATTTCATTTAGCTGTTATGTTAATTCTAAATATATAGAGAAATATCAAAATAATTTCCAACACTTTGTCCACCTAACAGCCTCATACATCTGGAGAGATACTGTTTTCTTTGTTCATTATCAGGTTAAAAAATTGGTATAAATTTCCAGTGACATGGATTTCAAAGAGAGTGTCTGCCATGAGGTGTGTTGAAGGGGTTGAATTTGGGAACTCTTAAGGCTGATAAATACGAGTGGATTTCTAGGATGATGAGACTGAGAATTCTTATGTTGATTTGAATATGTTTGATAAATGGAGGTAGAAATGTAGCTTTAGGCTAGAAGTAGTTGACAAGTCTTACGTTTTTGAAAGCTGTGTAATTTGTAGTAGAGATTGATTTTTCTTTCATACGTGGCAGGTTTTCTTTTGTGGGGGTTATTTGGCTTGTGTTTGCACTTACTCAGGTTTTTTGCTCCCTTGATGTCTTGCTGTGAAGGGTAGCATTTTAATTTGTATCTTATAAATTGTTTCCATCTTTTACATGCTGCCTTTTCAGGAGTTGGTCTGTATTTGAAAGTAATTTCAATGTTAGTAGCGTATCATGTATGTGCACATAATGCAATTCAATAGCATATTGAATTGCAAACCAGAACTATGGTTTCATGGATTGATAGGAAGGCCTCTTTTGAGAGAGATTCGTGACTTTGCTTTTCAGTTTTAGTTTGTATGTTGGAAAGAAGAGAGAAGTTGGCCTTAGTGTTAAAGAAGATACTGCAAGTATTTTGATTCTGAGCGTTTTGTTTCTTTTTTCCTTATAGTTTGAAACATTGTTTTAGAAAGAGTTCTGACTGATAGGTTTTTGGAAGAATCCTAAGAGCAATCTTAAAAACAATTGTTTCACTGTGCCTTCTTTTTTGCTGAGTACCACACACACAGAAGGACAGTTCTTTAATAGTATTTTAAGCAAACTTACTGGCAAAACATAGCTGTTGTGCTTTTCATGACTTGCAGCATGCTATGGCTTATAGTACCTGGTTTTATACTTCAGAAGGATGAGAAATAGTACCACAATACACAGTACGTTTGGGTTGTTTTTCTTCTTTGTTAAATCTTTGTAGCAGCTGCTCGTGAGGCCCAGGTATGGCTCAGCTTGATAGGCAGATTTTGTTGCAGCAGGAGCTTTGGTTCGTGCAAGTCCTAAAAGCAGCAACCAGCTGTTACAAAACACAAGTTGTCACAGGGAGGTCAGGTAAATTAATTTAAGGAACGTAAGAGTGACAAAATTGGACGTGTTTTACTATCTTTGAGTTTAGTGAGAAGGATTTTTAAAAACAATTAGGCAAATTTATTTTGATGCGTGTGTGTTGTCACTCATATCATTCTATGGAGGATTCTTTGACCTGCCATCATGCAGTGTTATGCAATGTGTTCAGCTCCAGATACTGGACAAGAGGCACATTTTAGGGTGCCAGCCTGGTGTGCTTTTGGCCTAATACAGTTTAATGCAAATGTGTACGGGCTTTGACTGGTTTCAGGGAATTTTCAGAAGTGGTCACCCAGCCTTGCTTGTTGGGACAAAGGTATGAAGGTGCTCATGCTCCTGGCTGTGCTTGAGGATGCCCTTGGCAGCAGCACACTGCGGGCTCTAACCAGGCTCTAACCAGGCTGTCGTTATGCGCTATGTTGATAGCAGTTACTGATTAACTCTGTTGAAATTATTGCTATGCTTATGTTTTGAGAGAACAGTCTTGCAACTTTTTCTGTTTAATCCCTACCAAAAGTTCGTGCTCCATGCAGTTTGATTTTGGGGTTGGTTTTTTGTTCGGGGGTTTTTGGGTTTTGGTTGGGTTGCGGTGGTTTGGTTTGGTTTTTTTGTATAGTTATACCAGTGAAGCTCTTGCATGCTGTGATCTTCCTCTAGAAATGTTTTGGGGTTCTTTTGCTTTTGGGTTTTTTATTTTGCCTGAAATTGACTCCTGTTGGTCCCCAGTAGCATCCTCTTTCTTCTGAACTCTATTTTCAAAACTTCTCCTCTTTTTGATAAATCAATTTTCTATAGGCTTCTAGTTTTCCTCCTCAACTCTGGTGGGAGGATTTTGGCCAGGAATATTTAATTGAGAAGACGAGATGCAACAGGAGTGGTTTCATTAGGCTTGCATATATGCTAAAGTACTGTCTGATATTGGAGATTCTGACATAGAAGTAGAAGCTGAAATGAAAAATAAGTTAAGTTGGTTTGAATTGAAGTGGAAGAAGTATGTCCCCCTTTGATTAAAATGGAAATAGGCTGTGCAGTTGGTACTGGCTTTAATGATATTAGTGAGTTCTTAGCTGTTGATGTTAAAAATACTTTTCTTCATTTCTGTCAGTATATTTTAATGTGTGTCAAGTGATCTTTTTTTTTTTTTTTGTCTTACTGAAATCACAAACATTGAAAACATTTTGGTTACTCTGTTAGGTATTGAGGAATACTACAAGAAAGGCCACGTTCAAATATTGAGTAAACTTCTAAACGTAACTGCTTCTAGTGAATAAAAATCTTGTACATGGAGATTTTATATGCTAGCCTTTCTGAATATGCAATCTCTTTTGATTTAAAGATAGTTCATTATCAGTATTTTCCTATTAATGTGAAATGAAGTCATACCTTTTTTGCCATCTTTCACAACATTCAATTGTTCTGCCTTGAACAAGCAGTGAAAATGCATAGGTATTTTTAAAAGAAAGAAAAAATTACTGATGAGGCTGCCAATATTATCATAGAATCATTTACTGGTACTGACCAAGACAATGATCAGTTGCAGCATGTTGTTCCAGGAGTCTTCATACTCTGAATAAGGTGGTTCACTTCTAGGTGATTTTTATTTTACCATTGCACTTCATGTACTACAAAAATTGAGTAGAATTTGGTAAGTTATGCTGTTAAAACATGTTGTGAAAGAGAATCTGTCTCTGTTTTGTTCAGTCCATGGTTGTTTCTCTGACCTAGCCCTGCTTTCCTTTCTGTAGGTAATTGCAGAAGCGAAGCGTTGAGACAAAAGGTGGGCAGGTTCTTGCGAGTTCTGCATAGTTCTTGCCTACTTGCTCTTTATTTTCATCGCTCCAGTAGCTTAAGTAGCAGAAGAGTACAAAAAATAGACCATGGATGGTTCTGCAGTTCACAGCCCTTCACAACTCTAATGTCTGCTGACTGAGGGACAAAAAACAGCTAGAGAGGTTTTGCGGGGGGGGGGGGGGGGGGGGGGGGGGGGGGGGAGTGTAAGGAAATATAGTCACAATAGTAAAACTTCCTAAAGATTAGAGAGGTTTTGGGTTTCATTATAAACATGTTTCCTTACAAGGCCACTCCCATGAGAGGTGTAGAAAGAACACTTCAATTGAAGTTCTGACAAAAACCATCTACCGTTAAGGTCCCATTGCTTTTTCTCTTCAGAAAGAGACCTTTGCCTTGCTGGTTGCTGAGTGTGCTTGGGATAGGCATGCTGAAGCTGATCTTGGATGTTGGGACTAAGGTGAATAAAAAGCTCCTTGTGTGTTGTTCTTTTTGGTAATAAAAAACATGACAAAATTAATTTCTTTGGCTCATACAAGTGGTGGCCGTTTAGAACATGGGTGGGCAGGTGTCAACTCAGGGAAGTGGGAAGAGGGCAGCTCTTTTTTGAGTTTAATTTGTGCGGTTTTTTTAATTTTGTTTTCTGTTCTGCACACTTGCAGCCAATTCTTTGTTGTTTTACATCAAAATCAGCATTTTTAAGGATTTAGACATCTTGTGTAAATGATAATTTCTGTCTAAAGGTAAACCAAATTACTTGATTTAAGACTACTTGAAAAGAAGACAGTAGCAAAAACCTGAATGCTTTTAAAGTAATATGGAAATGTACTGAAGACCGTAAGTGTGATTAGTGCCTGTTATTTAAATTATTGGGTGTGTAGTTAAGAGGCTGGATAAAAGCTGTCTCAACACATTCAGCTTCATGCCCTCTAGTTCGTATGGCATGTATAGGTTTTTCAGATGTTCTGTTTTCCATAAAAATAAAGTCATAATTCAAGCTGCTATTTATGTTTTAAAGCTTTATGCAGCTTCTAAAATAAAACCATTATTTAGAATCTTCTGTCTGTATCTACTGTGTTGAAAAGATTGTCCTGTATCTTGGTATTTTCCAGTGAGCTCACACCGGAGTTTACAGTGGCAGGTGAAAAAGCTGCACGCTTGCTTCTGCCAGTTCCTAGGTTTTCCTGAGCATGAAAGACTTTCTAGTGGAATCACCATTCCTGGAGTTGTTTAAAAACCACATAGATGTGGTGCTTAGGGACATGGTTCAGTGGTAGACTTGGCAGTGCTGGGTGAACGGTTGGACTTGATCTCCAAGGTCCTTTCCAACCTAAATGATTTCATGAATCTATAATGTAGGGGGGGGGAAAGCAGCTTTTAAAACTTCAATTTATTTAGATTGAGTTTGCTCACATCTTTCTACCCCGTTCCCCCTTTCCAATTTTTGATGTGAGGTAACTTTATACATGCAGATGATAGCTATGGTATGCTTTCAAATGCCTGTAGCTGTAAAATCGTTTCTTTAGTTCTCATGGTGTCCATTGCAGTTTGTATTTCTTTTGGTATCTGGTCATTGACATAGATACTACTTTGCTATCTGGGTGACAGTAGCACTTGGACACTTTAGGTCAGTATCAGCAACTGTTGCATATACAGAATATGTATATGTTGCTTTCGTAACTGGTATGCCTTAAAGTTACATTAGTGAACTCCTACTCTGTATCTGCTTGGTACAGTTTCACTTTATAATACTTCTGTACTAAGCTGAAGTTTGTAACAGAGTTCTAGTGGATAAATGAGTTTTTCAACTTACAAAAAGTATGTACCTTAATAAAACATCAATAAAAGATGCAGTGGAAAGTTCAGTCTATTCTTTGTGAAACATTTCTTTCTTTTGCCTTATTTTGTGGATGGAGTATAATTTTATTTCAGGTGACTTTCACTTGGTTTTTTTGTTACGGATTTGAATTTATATTTTTTAGCACTCTGATTACAGAATTCCAGTATTCTGTACTTCCAAGGAAACACAAGCTTGGATTTTATGTGTCCCCTTGTTTTGCTTTTTGATCATGCCTGCAGCTTTGGAAAAGTGCTAGTGGGTAACTTAATTTTGTGACTCATTAGGCCTTTAAGTAAGCTGTGCTATTATTATAGTCCAGACAGACAGTTTCTGAAAGCATCTTTGCCATTACAAACTTCCTTTGTGTCAGTAAAAAAGATTATGTTTCAGAAGTTTTACTTTGACCATCATACTGCAAGATTTGTTTCTGCTTTTAAACCTGAGTGTGTGAATTGTCTTACAGACTTCAGACAACCAAACTTGTGAATTTGTCTTTCTTTCAGGACAGGAGCTTTAGAATATCAAAAGGAAAAAAGTGCAGAAAGTAAGCGGTAGGTTCTGAAATTGATGGTTAGAATTATAAACTCTTACAGCAGTCTTCTCTCTTTTTGTTTTGCTTTTATTGTGCATAGAGAATTGAATCAGGCTTGAGTAATCAGGGTGGAAATACCCAAGTGGATTCTTTTCAGGATATATTACCCTAAACTTTAAGTAACCTATATTAAACTGTTTGGAGGAGGGAAGAGTGATAAACCCTGCATTTCAGGGAATATACAATTTTCTCAAAACTTCAGAATTAATACATTTTAATTTATACATTGAAAAGTTCTCTTTCAATCACAATTTAACACTACAGAATGATATTATGCATAGATAATTAATACTTCAGTAGAGGAACAACAGTTTAAATACTGTCATAAAAAGACAAGTACACTCCACAGCATTTGCCTTTTTCAAAAGTATTTATTGAGCCATTTCTCAATCTGTATAATGCAATAATTTTCTTGTAGTCCTGTCAGTAGGTGCACATTTAAGAGGCTTAGATGCAGAAGTATGAAGGAAAAAACCAGATGTTAGAAGGCAATTTCAGATACTACTAAACGTGAATTTAAAACAAGGATAACAGAGCAGGAGGTGTAAAAGACCAGCATTTTGGCCACTTAGTCAAAACACCTTTGGAAGAAATACAAGCAAGAAGGGTCCCTACAGCATTTCCACAGTTTGCTGGTTTTGATGCACTTGAATGCCTTCAGGGAAGGGGGAAGAAGAGGTAGGTAACAGGAAGGCCCGTTTAGCATAGCTTTTAGCAGAACTTCTGTTCAGGTTTTCTCTGTCAGATGAGAATCTTTATGGAAGTAGGGAAAAGAAATTATGCAGTGGCAAAGGGTTGGATTTTGCAGCTTGTGGTTACTGTAATTGTAATGTCTTGTGTGGATTCTCAGAGGTCAAAGAAGGATTGAACTTGTTCCATTTCACTCAGTAAGATAAGAACATCTCTGAGATTTCTGTACTCCTAATTTCACTCAAATTTGCTCAGTGGGTTAGGAATTACTAGGAGCTTGGAAGTGCAGATGCGCTGACTTGTATGGCATGGTTGTATAGCCTTTTTTTTTGGTTTGTTTTTAAAAGCAAGCCACATTAAACCACAGCTGACAGCTGTTCCATTTTTATGTGCATGTATACCTGTAACCTGAGAGCTAAAAAGCAACCTAGCTAAATATTTTAAAGTGAAATCTTTTACAAGAAAGTCTTTAGTCAAAGAATGTATGATTATCAAAGACTGGCTTTGTAATAAGGGACAGAAGTGTTCCTTGCTGTATGAGGGACAACTGTTCTGTCACTTGGGGGGGGGGGGGGGGGGCGGGGAATGGACAGACGGACACATTTAGTGTATTTAACTGGTTTGGTTTAGATCAAGCAACGTGGGAAGGAGGCTGGTCAGGTGAAGGTATTACTAACGTGTTTCCTCAGGGCAGCCAGCGAGGTTTGATGAAGTGAACAAACTTAGCTCCGTGGCATGTTGTACTTGGGTAAATTAATCTGGACTATAACTGCGTGAAGACGTCTTATCTCTCCAGTGATGAAGCATACAGCTGGGGAGGGGTGGGAAATGGGCTACTACTCTGTGCTGCGATTTTAAATTTCAAAATGTGTGGCATTTTGTAGACTGGCATGGGTTTAATTGGCGTAGGGATTATTTAGATTGAGGAGCATTACGAAGAAGTCCACTGGTGTCTGGGGAGCTCCTTTTGCTACCTTACTATTCAGAGCTCTGTAGACAGTTGAAGAGCAATGATGTGGTTAACAACACTCATACTGGCATTTGTGTGCCATCTTTATTCATGTTGCTGTTATATCCGCTTTTTAAAAATTCAGCAGAGAGTAGCAGGAAGAATAGAAAATCTTGCCCACAGGAAGCTTATGCTTGGTACATTTTGTTGCTCTATGTTATGTTTTCAAGATACCTGATGTTTGCAAACGGAAAGATGGAATACTGAATCATTCTGTTACAGGATAATTAAATTTTCATGTGCGTATGATTTGTTTGTGTGGTGCTTGTTCTTGCAGTTTTATAATGTATTTGTATATTGTTTTTCTCTTTTACAAAGCCTCAGAAAATAACCCCAGGAAAATATCTGAAAAGATGACTTACCTTGGGGAGGGGGAGAACAAAACTCTTAACTTACTCCAGCCAAAAGTCATCTAGGGATTTCCTGTTGTTTGCTTCCATTTTGTGATGTGGTTTTGTGTTCCCTGGATTAGTCTTGAAGTAAGGAAAGAAAGTATCTTCTTACTGGGTTTGTTTTGGTTTTGGTTTTTTTTTTAAGGGAGGACGCAAGTTTAATAAAAGTTTTCTTGCTTTTTGAAATCATAGAGGCATTCAAAAAGAGACGTGTTTCAGTACATTTATCTGAAGAAAAGTTCAGATCTTTATATGTAATAAAAATTACTTTTAGCATCCCTCGCTGCCCTTTTTATTTACATCTAATATCTGTTCAGGGAGTCACCCTACTTCAGATACAAAATATAATGCAAAGATAAACTGAATTTAATCTTGTGAGGGAATGCAAAGTTTCCTACAGAAAAGAACAGTTAACAGCTTACTCAGATTTTCTCCAGTATTGTTATTCAGCAGGTTCTTGAAGTACCACTTACTGATGTAAGAGATTACTTTAACCAACATTTGTTTGGTTGTGAAAGACTAGAAATTAGTGCCATTTCTATTAATGTTACATTTTTCTGTGTATAAAAGGTCATTTAAAAAAGTTGGGAAGATGTGTTGTCTTTTGCTGCTTTGCAGCATTCCACTCCCCATGGTTACAGAAGCTATCCAGCTTTACTTGTTAAATAAATATTCTCATTGTAAAAGCAGGGGCATGTTTCAGAAGAAGCTATTACCTGTACCTTCTAAAAATGTCTTTGATGTGAGATTTCAGTGGATCAATATATTTGTAGGGCTTTACCTGGGAGTTTTGAACTGCGATGACTAGTATTTTTAAATCAGAAAGATCTGTGTGTTTTTCTTGCCTGTAGGTATTTAGTGAAGTATCTTACAGATTAATGTCTAGATGCACACAGAGGACTTGTTTCAAACAGTGAACTGAAACCTGACTTTCTTTTTATAGAGGACAGAATTAAGTCAACTCTGTGTTTTAAGGAGTCAAATAATTGTGAAAATAGTAAGGTAAGATGGGTCAAGAGTGCAGAAAAGAAACAGGGTAGTGTAACTTTTTTACCAAAACAGTTTGACCCTTAAGACGGGTGTTAAACGCTTTAGAAAATCTGTAAAGGTAGAGGTATGGCGTGACTCTGAAGTTGGTCTGAGCCTAGTAGTTCAAATCTGTTGAGCATCCACAATGCCAGTTGACTGGTGTGACACTTTTCATATATCAGAGCTCACAGTTTTCTCATGTTAAGCACAGCAGCATTTCTGTTGGGGACCCCACCCCACGGGTGGAACAGAGATAGGCACCGCATCAGGCTTAGATCAGGACAAGTACTCAGTGTTACTAGTTTCGCTTGTGAAAAACAGCACCTCAGAAGTTTCACTGAGGACGTGGCTTTTATGAGTATTGTGTGCCATTTTCCAGATAGCTGTGTTCACCATTACAGACTAGAACCAAAGAAAAGGGGGTACATGATGGGCCCAGAACACCAAGCCACTGAAAACTGACACGCCACCCAATGCGGTAGCTTGGCAGAGCAAGCAGAATGAAGTTCTCGATTTCTTTCATTTCCTGGCAATTTAATAGGCTCCGTTACACAGTACCTCCTTTAAGAATTAGTGAAAGTTGCCCACAGGTTTTGTACCATTGCTAAATAATCAGGAACACAAGCTAACTATATTTGGCACTGAGCCCCCCAAAAAGTATTCAAACAAAGTCTTCCGAATGGAAGCTTATGTGTGCTGTAGACTCATTGTGTAACATCTAACGCTGCCTTTGCAGCATGCCCAGGTTAGCAGCATCTGGTTACATTGGACAGTGCCTTGATTTGTCGCAATGAAAGATACGGTAAGTCGGGGGCTTACTGGTTCAGAAGCAGCTACTAATCACAACTGACATCTTAGCTATAGAAGTGGTGAAACATGATGAGTGATATTATTACTGGGTTCTGTAGCATTTGGATGAGGAACAGCTACGTAGAAAGGGTGTGACATGTAAAGCAGGTGCTTGTTTCATCTTAGAAACATGACTAGTTTAATGTTGCTGACCTTGATGTTAATGTTTTCATTTCCACATAAATTTAAAATTCGGTCATGAGGTTGGCGTTAAATGTCTTGGAAGGTACAAATCACCGTAACCACATTTACATTCTGGAAGTGACTATTACAGAGATAAAAACTGTTGCCTGGCTACATTGCTGTAGTTGTTAGCTGTTCATTTATCAACATTACAGATAACAAATAGGGAAGATGGGAAAGGTGGGTTTCCCCCCTGCAGCCCATGCTTTTTTTTTTTTTTTTTTTTTTTTTTTTTTTTAAATCTCTAACATGTCTCTTTTAGGTTAGGTTTCACATATGTATGTCTTTGAGATTCTGTGTCCCTTAAACACTGAGATACTCATTAGCGATGATACTAAGAAAGAAAAAGAAGGAAGTGTATTATCATCATATAGAAAGAACCACAATTTGGAGTGCTTTATTGTCTCTCTTAGTAGTTCCATATATGCACCAAAGAGAAAGGAAAAGTTATAGAACCCCATGGATCTTCATTTGCCAGTGCGCTTGGCTTTGTAGAGCAATCCCAACAGATGGTGTGGGCAACTGTTGAACAAGAAAATAAAACAGAATTCAGAAGGAACTCTGACAGGGAAAAAAAAAAGAAGGCACTTTTTCTGGAGAAAAGAAACCCTGTTGCATGTTTAGGTGATCTTCCCATCGGTTGTGCAGAAGTAGTGTGATTAACCATAGAAATCTTACTTGATTGTATCTAAATAAAACCACTTCTTTTGCTGGGATTGCCATTCGACAAAGGGTGCTCCCTTTCTGCATCCATGTGGGGTGACACACAGTCATACTGTAAGGAATCTTCTACAGATTGGCTCTGTCAAGAGTGTGAGCTCATACCTGTTTGGGTGTTTTATAGCTACGTTTAAATAATGAAACAGCCATTAAAAAAAAGTCATTGGAAGAGTTATTTATGCAGGCTATCCTAGAGGAAAAAGGGTTCTAGAGTACTAGAATAGAACTCAGAAGTGACTGAGCTGAGTTC